>NC_090935.1:1040349189-1040681010 GCF_040938575.1 Ambystoma mexicanum
ATCATTTCCCTTATTCTCTTCAATGTGTGGGCAGGACTCACAACGGATATGAAATGAAAAAAAACGAAAGAGCAAAAATGTCCCGCGTATAACCACCATAGGAGGTATCAACGGCAAGTACTGTGATTAAATCTTGCGAAGATGCAGCTAGAAAGCAGAGCATGTGGTAAGTGGTGCCATGGGAATTTCCATACTGTATTTCTTCACCCTTAGGCTACCACTTAACCAAATGTGGGTGGTTTTAGCGTGGAATCTAGAAAACACATAGTGAAAACATGAGTAAAAAATGAGTCCCAATTAAACATGGGATACCCTTAAAAGGCTCACGCAGCGTGGAAAGAGGAAAGAGTATCCCCTCTAGCTCATGGGTATATCTCATCAGGTTATGTGAAGCACCATAACCAAGAAAGTCAACCAGTTTCGATGGTACCAGCGATTCTAGACCATCTTCTTCAGGACTGGTGATTTTCTAGTAACAACATTACAGGTTCCAGCATGTCTCAAGTGGAGGCTGCCTGTGCTTGCTGCTCCATCCCCTGCAAGGTAACACAAAGGACAACAAAAGGGTCCGGGTCTTCGTTGTCAGAACATTTAACAACACACTGACTAGTGCATGCATACTCTCTATAGTTAATATTGGGAAAATATATCCAAAACAACGTATCTGAAAAGCAAATAACTATGCTGCTACTCATTATGTGGCTAAACCTGTGTATATTGCCCCAGGGGTTGCCGGGTGAGGGGGGGAGAAGGGAAGGTGAGTGCAGGGTGAGGCAGCAGGCTCTGTGTGGCTCAAACAACATGTGGGTGCAATTGTCAGGGATATACATGGCCACCCTGTGGACATCCTGTAATGTATGACAGAAAGAATAAGTAAATGTATGTGCTCACCAAAGATCGGGGAGCCAAAGTAGCAGAAAGCCAGAGTTTGCATGGTTTCTGGGGAAACAGCAACAATAGCAAAACTGCAGGAAGATAAACAATGCTATGTTGGAACACAAATGTATGCGGCATCAATGATGTCTGTAGGCTCCACGGGTACAGGCTGAGGTTGCGCTGTACAGGCAAAGCTTACCTTTACAGAAGTAAGGAACAAATCCTCAAGCGCAGCCGTGACTGGAACGCAAAAAAAAAACTGCCAGCAGTGGCGTTCATAAGTAGTTCGCTCATCCGTGTATGTCATGGTGGGCGGAGTGTGGGTAGTGCGTGCATTGAATAACGGGTCTTCCGTGAAAGTCAAGGCAGGCAGGGAGGTGGGCGTGGCCCTGTGGCTGTGCTTGCAGTGGGATAGTGTATCCATGGGCATGTGAAAAGTGCTGTGTTGGTCACTGTGGGAGGGTCAAAAGGACCTAGAATATAGGTAAATGAGCCTTTTACAGGAAGCAACCTCGATGGAGCCGGGGGGTCAGTTGACAGAGGCAAATCTATAAGGCTAAGGTTTGAAAAAATCGGCTAGCTGCATATGGAAAGTGTGATAGCGCTCACAAGGGGCACATGCAGAAGTGGGCCTGCAGGTGTGTATTCAAACCGCGGCATGAGGGTATGGACAGGTAGTGTATCATGAGCCTCAGTTAAATAGTACTGGTGTGAAGGTAGTGGGATATTGAGCAACGCCAGATGAGCCGCAAACTAAGCAGTAAGGCACTGTATGTAAGGGCAAGCTGTGTGCAAGGTTACCCCAAAAGAGGACAGATTGTTAGGCTGCATGATCAAGCATGCTCAGACAGCTGGGCTGCATAGATGCTGTGACTGGGGTAGTAAAGTTGGGAGTGGAATCGAGTGGATTGATCAATGCCAAGGTAGTCTGGTCTAGACAAGAAGAGGCATGTCATGTTGGCCTAGCGAGGTATGTCTGCCAATTCCTGGCATTGTATGGCCTCGTTAAGCCCCTGTTGGCACGTGTTGAGTCGGAAAATCCATCTCTGTTCTTGCCTAAACAGTTTGTTGTGGAAATTGCCCCCACATATCAGGGGTTTGATATTCTCGAGGATAGTCCATCTGAAATTGTCTGCGGTGCTGCAACTTTCCCAGTTCTAATGCATGAGCAATGTTCTGTCATCCGCTTTTTGACTTCCTGCAGGGTCATCCCTATGCATCTGAGATTGCAGGGACATGTGATCATATAGATAACTCCTTTCGTGTTGCAGTTGGTAAAATGCTTTGAATCCATGGGGTTTTCCACCCAATGTCCACTGTGGTGGTGCATGTAGTCTGAGTACACATGGAACATTGGCTACATGGAGAATGGCCAGTGGCTAGAGCGGTATTCCATAGGGTAGGCTGACTGGAAGATGGAAGGGCAATATGTGTGGATACAGTATTGACCACTGTATCCCTATTGTTGCATTTCTTTTGAGGGCAAAAAGGACCGATGGTATCTCAGTTTTACCAGTATTGAGAATGGGCCACAGATTCTTCACTTCTTTTTTATTTTATTAAAAAGAGCAGAGGAACTGGATACGGCTGTGAGACATGGATCATTATTCTTTTTTGCATGTTGTTCCAAGGTGTACGTGCAGGGGATGTTCCTAGCCCTTTTGCACGTTTGATTGACTATCATCATAGGGTAGCCGCGTTGGCTCAGCTATTTCTTGTGCTTTGGAGTGAGCAGTTTAGTCAGTGGTTTTGCTGCAGGGTCTGCGGTATGTAAGAAACTGACCAAAAGGTATGTTATCCTTCAGTGCCTGTGGGTGGTAGCTTGAATAACATAGGGGCGAGTTCCCATCTGTCGATTTTTTATACACTCTGGAGATGAGTCCACCATTGTCTGTAGAAATTGCCAAATCAAGGAAATGTGTTTCATTCTTATCCATTTCCATGGTGAAGTGGAGGTGTGGATTCAGCTGGTTCAGCCAGATGTGAAAAGCAAGCAATTCATCCTTAGTCCCTGTAGCGATGCCATATGAGGAGCGGAGCAAGAAAAGGATTGGTATCAGGGTGTATATGCCTGCGCTCAAAAGAGCCAACATATAGATTAGCCAAACTAGGGGCAAAAGTAGCACCCATGGCCATCTGAGATTATTTTTGGTAGTAGTCATTATTGAACACAAAGACATTTTCGGTCAGGGGGCAATTTCAGCCAGGGTGGATTTGAAGGAGGACGGAACTCCATGGAGATCAATGCTTTTCTCCTTTGCTCCTCAGAGACAAGAAATTCCAAGCGGTTCATCACAGTCAGTTAGTCGGAGGGAGAACTGATAGTAAACAGAACTCTATTGTGTGGAGATGGCAAATGGCAATATGATGTGAAGAACAACAGCCTTGTGTGTTACAGAACTCTTAAAAGCATGGAGATACCAGCTGCAGAGTGGTCTGGCACCATGCAGGCACTCATTCGAAAGACTCTGGTTTTCTCCCCTTTTTGTTAAAACTACAGATCCCAGGAGGCCCTCAGAGAGGCCGACATAAGAGGTCAAAATGGTCATAGAAAGGTCAAGCAAAACCCCTTGTACAATCGAGAGTCTTTGACACGCTGAAGAAACAAAGCAAACTGTGTTACTGGGGCAAATGTGAATATGATTGAGGGATGCCTGGGCGGTAACACCCGAGAACATTGTGTAAATAAAAGTACTTGAACTCTGACTGGGGGCTGAGACCAGGACTTGGGTAACCAAATAATCGAAGCGGTCTACTGAACTGTGGCAAGCATGAACCCAACAAAGGGATGCCAAAGGAAAGCTTTCTGAGAAGAGTGTAAATTTGCCAACTAAGGCAAGTCTGAACCCGATGGAGGGATGCAGCAAGAAAGCTAGGGGAAGGGAACCCCACTTTTCTAATGATATAATAAAATCATGAACTGTGTTAGAATGCAACGTATGAACCCAACCGAGGGATGTCTACAGTGAAGTGATGGTCAGAGCCCGACCGAGGGAGGCTAACGTAACCAAGAGGAAAGCTAAGGGAAGTAAATCCCGCCTTGGGATAAGGCAAAGTGAACTGTGTAGCTGACAAATGTGAATCCCGCTGAGAGATGCCTGCAAAGTGGGGTGAAGCACGCTAACTCCATGAACGTTGTGTTGACAAGACTAAATCCGGCTGAGGGATGTCCACAGTGGAAGCTTGTTTAGAAAGACATTGGGACTTGTGAATACGACAGGAGAAAATTGTCTGAGTGAAAAGCCATAGTGAACCCGACAGAGGGAGGCTAACATTCGAGAATGGTCTGAGCCTGGAAGAGGGGGATCCAGGGGAAAAGAGTAATCACCCTACATAAAAGAATACGGAAAGGAACTATTGTTTTGTTATTTTGACACATTAGGCCCTGCGAGGCAAGAGACTTTGTAGAAAAGAGACTTAACCACAGAAGGTCCTGATATTGCTGAAAGGAACTGTAGCCTTGTGATGAAGAAGCCCAGGAGTGTATTGTGCTCGGGAGTCCTACCTTGGCCCATGCTAAAAACGTGGGGAAGGGAGACCCCACCATAACATCCTGACTTATAATTTGTGAACACTTCTTTCTTTTCTTGGGAACACTACCCCACACTGTTTTGTAACTTAGCGGTAAGGATTGGCAATAGTCTTTTCTTTTTGTTTTTAGTATAGGCCATTTTATTTGACATGTGGGATATTTTGCCCCATTCCAATGTGCCCCACAATGGATGCACTAACCCCTGTGCGTGCAAAAATCTGCAAAACTGCATTGGGGTCATAACCAAGGAAAGGCTGCACCCTTGCCACACACAGTCAAGGGGGGATCAGGGGGTGAAACCAGAATTATTACTGCAGGAGCATGCCAGTGGGCTTTGCCACATTCAACATGGAGCAAAACAGCAGAAGTGTGCTCAAAACCAAAAATGCCTTTTAAAATGTAGCTTTGCAACCTTCAAAGTGCTGATTTGGTGCTAGATCCATTCATTTCCAGTGAATTCTTGGGAGTAAAAGGTTTACAGATCATCCAGTGTGGCTCAGAGGAGCCGGGCCTCATTGACTGACAGAAGCTAAGAAATGTATCTCATGAAAAACTAGCCCAGCAACATTTGTTTTTAGTTCCACAAGGAAAAATGCAGCCAAAAATTGCAACATGTAACAATTTCAACTGTGCAGACAGAAACTTTAAACAGAGGCTGGATACATGTATCCAGACTGCAAACAAATCTTAGCACTCCAGGAAAGAACTAGTGCTGAATAAAATGTGTGTGCTGCACAGGAAAATCTGATTTAAAAGAATCAGTTTAATGTTCTTTTTCAGGAAGCAAGTGCAAAATCGCCTGTTTAAAAGCATGTTTTTGTTGAAAGGCCTAATTTTGTAAGAAAGGATTGCTAATTTCAAAATCCACCTATAAACTGTGTTCGTTATATGTTTTAATGAAAGATGTAGGTAACTTAAAGTTAAAACCTAGTTTTTAGTTAATTAACTATTTAATTCTGATCTGACAGCCTCAGCCTGGGAAAGGTGACACCTCACTGCTGGCAGGAAAGAACTAATTGCTGCTGGGAAGGTTTTCGCATACTCATGACAAAGAATTCATCAGACTTTTGTCTGGGCCCCGGCCAAAGACAATGGCAGGCTTGAGCACTCATCCCTACAGGGGAGGGGCAGGAAACTTCCCTCTCAAGGAAGAGGACCCCCACGCTTCACCAAGCCACTCCTCTCTATAAAGTAAACCATTAATGCCCATTCAGGCAGATCGTCGTGTTTCATGATCAATGATTGTGTGATTGCCTTGTGGCCTATGGAGTAACATATCCTTATTATGCCCAAAATGTTTGGGGACATCCTGTTGGAGAAAACAAATGAGGCTATGGATGGACTAAGGTATATACTCTGCATAGTCCCTTGGGGGCAACATCATGGTGTGGGTGGCCATTCTGAATTCAAGATCTTTAAGGTGATGTGTACTTGTACGGGTAGCCAATGATGATCAAGGAATGAAGGTTTGTTTTTGACGTATTTGTGTCAAAGTTAGGTCAAAAGGAGAGTAGTGTGGGGGACTCTTCTCCTAGTTTCTATGGTGGTTGCAGGTAGGCAGTGAACAGGACATTTCCCCCACCCAGATGAGGACCAGGATCATGTACAGTGGATCTGAAGAGAGTGTCTTGTAAGAGGACTTCATTTTCCACCAGAAGGAGAGTAATAATATTCGTCCTGGGTTTTCTTTGTTTGTTTTGAAGAAGAATTGGCTGTCTACATGGAACAGCAGAGACTGACATCCTTAGAAAGATATGGGTTTCAGTGAGCCAGGATGTGAATGAGTGATGGAATCCCCATTCAGGATGAGCCTATTGGAAGATATTGGGCCTCAGTACGATTTTGGAGGTAGCCATGCCCTTAATAAGGCTGCCTCCATACTCGGGTCCGGGTTCCCTGAATGGGAAATTACCAGGCCATTCCAACCTAGGAGGGCCTGGTATTTCCCCATTCAGGGAACCCGGACCATCCCCATTCCCATTCGAGCCCCCATAGGCTCGAATGAGCCCGTTTGTAACGGGCCCGTTGTTAGCATGCTGGTCCCCTTGCGGGGCCCTCAAATGACGTCTGGACTGACCAGACGTCCAGAGCGGGTCCTGCGAGGGAACCTCGTAATAGGGCAGAATGGGTTTAACAGCACCGGCACCTTTACAAGCGCTGTTAAACCCTTTTCACCAGGGTCGTAATGAGGCCCATTATGTGGAATTAATTAAGGAGAACCATTTATAATATTTGCTAAACCACATACCACTACTAGAGGCTGATTCAGGAATGTAGTCAAACTTTGTTACCTTATATTTTTCATTTTATGTAATTTTCAACACGTCATCTAGTGATTCCATGGTAGATGTCAAGTTAGAAATAAAACTACCACAGTATGTGACCATTCCCAAAAAACTATGCACATCCTGGCAATTAAGCAGTTCAGATGCCAATTTGATGTCCTGCGTATCTGAGCATCCACGGATGCCACATAAAATAAAACACATGTCCCAAGATAACTAAATGATTCTTGTAGAATTCACATACATTTTTTTGTAGGGTTAACCCACTGTCTTGCATGTCATAGAACAGTGCTCTCAGTCGCTTGTATTGTTGCTGCTCTGACACTTGAGTGATGCCCTATAATTAAAAAATAATTAATTAATCTTTTGTAAGCTAAGTCAATTCTATTTTCTCTACTTTAGATTTGTAGAGAAGGTTATGACGTATTGGGAGTCTGAATGTAGGTGGAGTTGGTGGTATCCAGTACTGAGATCAAATTTGGAAAACTACTAAACTCTATTCTGCTATAATGTCATCAATTGTAGTAGTCATGTGCCTGTCACTCTTGAAGTCTTGTAAGGTAGCGTTATGTCAACACAGATATTCATCTGGTTGCTTGTCCTTCTTGGTGATGGCCAGCAGTGGTACAAAGGGAGATTGAGCCATCACCATCGCTATTACTGCTGCTTACTCCAATTTTGTTATATTTGTTCTACCTTCTGTTGTATGTGGAATGATATGCAGCAATGTTTCTCGACTTCAATGTTTCACAGGCACAATGCGTGTGTGTAAACAAAACGTGTTTGTGTTCATGTTGCTGACTCATTCCAAGAGCAAACTGAAAGGATAGTCTAACCAGTGCTGGCTGGTGAATTTTCTTAATGTAGGGTTGTTGGTGTATGTGTCTAATATGCAGGACTGCCTGAGCAGAGCAAGGGAATCCAAACCAGCATGGAGAGTTTGGAGGTTATCCTGGTGACATTTGTCCTAAATAAGGATTTAAAATGGTGCATTGTACAGCCATGTCTGTGATTAATTTGGTAAAAAAGCCACACAGTTTGCAATCAAATGTGTATGGTAGCACATGCAAAGCCCAATAGATATCAATTACCCAGAGTGCACATATTGTATCCAACTACATATGCCAATTTATAAGAAATTTCCATGCTGACTGTGGCTAAACATGTCCTTACATGCTGCATCAGTATATGCCAGTATTACCATATACGATCTCACAGCCAGTAACAAATTCCATGCCACAAAAATAAAGTATATCCAGCATGGCTTTACCAAGATTTCTAAGTAATCACACTTATGTTTGCTTTTACTCTTGATGCAAAGCACACACATGACATGACACACAAATAACATATGACTAGGCTGTAGTCACCAATGTAAGCTAGTCTAGCCACTTAACAACATTCATCATGATTGCTTTATCCTTGATGTCAAGTAAAAAGTAACACATGTTTTGCCACAGTAAGAACATATATGCACACTGATACCATAGGAGAAGCTAGCCAAGAAATAACACTTATCATGTTTATTTTACCCTTGATTCCAAGTAAAAAAATATCATGCCACAGTAAGAATGTATATGCAGACTGAGACTAGGTGTGCAAGTCTGCATATGCTTTCTTAATGTGGCATGGTATTTCTTACTTGGCATCGAGGGTACAGCAAACATGAGAAGTGTTATTACCTGGCTATATGGACCTACATTCTATGTAGGCCAGCCTAGCCAGGTGATAACATTTATCATGTTTGCTTTAATCTTGATGCACAGTAGCCGTGCATCAAGGGTAATGCAGACATACATGTTATTACTTGGATAGACTGGTTTACATTCAATTTAGAACAGTCTAGACAGCTAACAGTGCATATTATGTTTGCTTTATTGTTGATGGAAAGTAACTGCACATCAAGGTTAAACCAAACAAGATTAGTGTTGATACCTGTATAGACTGGCCTACATTGAATGTAGACCAGTATACTTTTCATGTTTGCTTTGCCATTGATGGACAGTAACTGCTGATGAAGGGTAAAGCACACATGATTAGTGTTATTACTTGGCTAGTCCAGGCTACATTGAATGTAGTCCAGTGACAACACTTGTCATTGTTGATTTACTCTTGGTGTGCCGTATCTGTGGATCAGGGTTAAAGCAAACATAAGTGCTATTACCTGACTAGACTGGCCTACATTCAGTGTAGGCCAGTCAAGCCAGGTAATATCATTTGCCATGTATGCTTTACCATTCATGCACAGTATTTGTGGAACAAGGTTACCACATGTTAGACCTGGCTAGACTGGCCTACACGTCACTTAACATATTTGGTTTACCCTTGATGCAAAGTACTGTGCTTCAGGAGTAACCCAAAAAAAGAATGCCATTCCCCCAGCAGCCCCCACACCTGAATCTATGGGTGAGGGCTAACATACAAATGCACACAAACATGTTCATCCATGCACTCACACATCATTCATATAGCTCATTGTATGCACACTTAATAAACATCGACATATATAAATGCAAACATACCTACATGCAAACAATCCATACATGCATTCATGAATACACATTAAAATAAAAATAAAACACTTAACTTACCTGCAGCACCCTCCAAATATGCCTGTTGCACCACAGGGAAGAATGGATCGCCCTTCTCTCCTCACTGTGTGTTTACGCTGCTAGTGCAACAATAGGTGCAACAATGGGAGGCTGCAGGCCAGTTTTCTGATGCTCCGCTGCCTCACCATTATTATGGGCAGTTTTCTGATGCCCCGCTGTCTCCGTTTCTTATGGGCTATGTTTGTTGCAGATCCAAAAATACACGTGGAACTGTGCTACCTATTACTTAGGTGGTACTTGGTTTCATTTCCTCTATTGCCCAGTGTGCAACCATTTACTCGCATACCCTGGAATAATGATTAATTTGCTCACTGACAGAACACTTTCACATTGTGGTGCGCAGAAACTCTCATGTGATAATTGTACATGCCAATAACCACATGTTCACATGGTTTCTGATGGGGCTGTTGTGTCCCTTTTATTGTGCAAGCTCTTTGATACCTGATGCATCGAAATTTGGCTCAGTTTCTGTTTTACAGACATGGCTACATTGTTGCTTCTCTGTGTGCTGCTCTGGCATGCACAAGTTCAAGGGCTCTGGTTAGATCGTTCAGGTCTCCAAGTTCATGACTGATTCTCACTGGACAAGACACATCAGCTTAAAAGACTTGCAACCCTGAAAAATGTGCACCCATATCTCTTCATCTGGTATCTGCATCATGTACACGCTCAGTAGTTTCCTCAAGCAGACATGGGCTGCATTGGGCAACATGCCCAAACACGTCATAGTCTGCTGAATAGAGAATAGAGAATTCAGGATCATCAAGACAGCATCATACACATTGTCACAATCAGCTCCCACATTCGGTAGGAAAAGAAAATCATGGTCCCATTGCCATCATTGCAGTTATGAATCATGCAGCATGTATAGAGTTTGCACCTCCTTGATGGCCTTCATAGTATTGGTAACCCTTGTCTACTGGAGCATTACCCTGGGTGTGTTCGAAGTTGATGACACGTGTTGTAGAAGTTTAATCCACTGCGACAGTGTACTCTCAGCTGCCACACTACGCCTGCCGACAGCCAATAACCCACTGCCTTGCCAGAGGCTCTTATCTCTGGAATCCCTTATGGTCAGCTCCAGAGAGGTCACAATTAAGGGCACTCGTGCAAAGCACTGGTCAATCGGGAATACCACCCGTGAGTATGAGTGCATCAAAGCCAGTGTAATTACCATGTGATGTAAACACCTGCCAGACGAGGTGAGCATCTGGGCATATGATGGCAATATCTGGCAACTCAGAAAACAACTACACACTAGCAAAACATACATTATGGGAATTGCAAATGCTTTGTGTTGATTAGCCCAACATTTCAGGTGCAACAAGCATTGCAGGGGAGCTTCAATAAATGCAGTTGTCCTTCTCATTGGCCAACAAAATGCATGCAGTATTCCTTCAAATGTTAATTACCCTGGCTCAGTAACTATCAAACATTTCTGACAATAAAGGTTTCTATTTCCTCTACTTAAACATTCAGTATTTATTTTGAAATGGAGTTTCTTATGGGCCTGATGCTTTGTCAACCACCAGTATATGTAATTATCGGGTTCTATATGCTGAGAATCTGTTCAGCATTTCAGTCACCTGCGTTTGAAAATATTTGATTCTAGTCAGCAGGATTTGAGGATCTGCGTTTCTCATGAATACTGAAATACAATCGCTCTGCAATAACCATCCCATCTGCAACACATTTCCGATGCCGGCTTTGTTTTGTGAGAAAACACATCAGCAGCTGAATAGTCTGTTTGCCTTATCAGATGACAGCATGCAGAGTACTTTTGCATTTTTTGGGAAATGCTAAATCTACATTGCTTTTCTTTTCCAAAACAAAGATTCGATTCTCTTTAAAGAAAATCGTTCATTGATTTAATCTGAACAAAGAACAACAGAGAATTAAATGCTGACAGAACTCTGAGTACAGTTAATTAATTCATTGGATAAGCTAACATATTACATTTGACATTCCTCAGTACAAAATTACAGTAATTGTGACAGTTTGCTTACAGTGTATACCCTTGCCAAATCTTTGCTTAAAAAGATGTATTTTTGTCATGCAACATTAAAGGGTAGCCCTCATCAGATCACACTAAAAGGTGTCAGCTTCCCATTTGCTGCTTGCACACCGGAGACATTGAATTGGAACCGCGATGCACTTTCCACTGGCCCTATATATGATAGTCTCGTAGGAGATATCAACATAATGGCACTCCCTATTAAGGTCAGTTCCACAGGGTGACGGCTCTACAGGTAACTATCACATGCTTTATGCCTTTTGACATTTTTATTGCATCAGATTATTTATGCATATCTGTAGTTTAGATACTTGCATTCTAACCGACATATTTCTTACAGAGAAGTAAATTAGGTAGTTTCTTCATTTGTTTACCCATATGGTCATCTAGCATCAATCTTCATAAAACCACCAATGGGGATGACATCATTGGTATTTTCAGAAAGAATCTAAAAATCGACCAAGGACATCACACTAATCTGGGTTGTGGTTACCCTAGACCCTGAGTCCCTCAGCACGCATGATAAAAGCTTCCCGTTGGGAGGTAAGCTCAATCTGATGTTTAATACATACCGTTTGTGCATTAAGGACACAGCACTTCATGCTAAGGTTTATCCTGCTTTCATTTCAGTTATAAGTCAAGGAACTAAGACCCCCGTCTCGGGGCACTTATAAATTGGTTTAAAGAACTATGAGCAACCAAAAGTGACTCACTTTATACACAGGAACCAACGTCTCATGCATAGGTAGGTTTTTTATCCACATGTGACCCCTTTCATTTTGAAACCCTCGAGTACAGTTACTTATGAACCTTTGGGATATTCACAGGTAATCATTCCATTTAAGAAATTGGATCATTATCGACAGGCAGAACTTCAATGGGGCACCTAGGCCAGGTATTGTCACCGTTTGCCAATTCAGCCCATTAAAGATCTGGAATTGTATCAACTTCATAAGCATATTCTAAGAGAATATTATTTGTTTTATAAACTGCAGATATCAGAAATCTGGATCACAGAATGTGTTGAATATATCTACAAATAACCACTCCTGATGAAGGAAATTGTATTTCCAAAACAAGTTGAGTTTTTAATAACAATCACCTTTGAATACATGGGGCCTCATTACAACCCTGGCGCTGGACCATGGTGCTGTTAGCACCATGGTCCATGCCGGATTCCGCCATGGTGGATGGCGGATTTACCGCCCCATTCCAAGGTTGGCGGGGCGGTAAATCCCCATTCACCATGGCCCCTTCCTCATTCCCATTTTTGGCCCATAGGGCTCAATGGGAATGGGGAAGGCGCTAATTACGGCACTGTAAATTACTGGGCCCTGCCTATTGCTACTTCATGATTGATGGCAATAGCATTAATGTGGGACAAGAGGTCAAAACCTTGGGCTTTTACCTGGACTCCACCTTCTCCATCCTGCCGCTAAAAGCATCTAACTGTCAGGGCGATCTGTGCCCTGCAGAGCTCATTAAAGATGTGGCCCGTGACCTTTCCCCTTTCATCACAAAATAAATTAACGCCTCCTTCGCCACTGGTTCTATCCCCACAAACCTAAAACAATCCTGGGTATTGCCATTACTAAAAAAGCCCACACTTGACCCAGCCACGCCCACAAACTACAGGCCCATAACAACTGTGCCATTTCTTCTAAAAATATTGGATAAGGTCTCATACGTGCAAATACAGAAGTACCTGGAAGAACACCACCTACTTGGAGCTAGGCAATCAGGCTTCCGTCCCCAACATGGGACCGAGACTACCCTCATTGACCTTAAAGCCCAGATCGACAAGCTTAGAGACAATGGCCAAGCCGCCCTACTCCTCCTGCTAGACCTCTCCACAGCATTTGACCTAGTTGACCACTCTGTCTTATGCACTCACTTACATACAGCAGCCAACTTTATTGTTGAGGCCATTACATGGATCAGATCATTCTTCAATGGCAGAACTATGAGGGTCTTTTCCCCTACAGCTGCAGCAGACCCCATTCCCATCACTTGTGGCGTGCCACAGGGCTCCTGTATCTCCCCCACCTTGTACAATATATTTACCAAGCCCCTTTTCGATGATTTGGATCATCTCGGTATCACCTACACTAACTACACGGATGATATCCAGATCCTCCTTCTGCTTTCTGGAGATTATGGAAAGGATTTGGCCTTGGTGAATAGAGTGTACATCATCATCCAGGCATGGATGGCCACACATGGACTATGCCTGAATGATGATAAAACTGAACTCATAATTCTAGGTACTACTACCAGTTTGAAGAAACTGGGCCCTGCCTATTGCTACTTCATGATTGATGGCAATAGCATTAATGTGGGACAAGAGGTCAAAACATTGGGCTTTTACCTGGACTCCACCTTCTCCTTCCTCAAACAAGTTAAATATCTAGCCTCCTCCACTGCCTATACCTGTAAATTGATCCGTGCAGCCAAACCTTTCCTGTCTGATCCCAGTTGCTTGACCCTTGCCAGAGCCCTCATATTATCCCGCCTGGACTACTGTAACGCTCTTTGGGCCTCATTACTACCCAGGCGGTAAGGGGTTTACGGCAGCGTAAACAGCGCCGACCCTTACCGCCTGATTCCGAGGTCCCTTAGCGCCATGGAGGATTTAACACCTGCTTTTAGCAGGTGTTAAAATCCATGGCGCTAAGGGACCTTGTTGTTAATTACGCCACCGTAATTTACGGTGGCGTAATTAACGCCTTCCCCACTCCCATTATGCCCTATGGGGCAAAAATGGGAATGGGGAAGGGTAAATGGGGATTGGGGACTTACCGCCCCGCCAACCTCGGAATGGGGCGGTAAGTCCGCCAACCACCATGGCGTAAACGTAGTTTACGCCATGGTGGTAAAGGTACGACCCAGGCGGTAACTTACCGCCTGGGTCGTAATGAGGCCCTTTATCTTGGGTCCTCCAAAGCCATTACCAGCAAACTCCAAACTCTCCAGAACAACGCTCTTAGAGCAGCATTGGGCATCTCTAGAAGAGAGCATATCACAGCATAGCGTCAACAGAATAATTGGCTTACTGTCAAAGACAAAATCCTCCTAAAAAAGGCCTCACTTACTCACAAATCGCTCAACAACGCCGCCCCCATCTATCTTATCGACAGATTCCATAGACAGACCTCTCTGAGACCAAAAAGAACAGTATACAAAGACTGCCTTTCTGTCCCCAATTTTAAACGTTCTACCATAGGGGGCAACAGTTTCCCAGTCAAAGCAGCAAAACTGTGGAACTCTCTACCACCACCCCTCAGAATGGACTTGCACTATCAGAACTTCCGAGCGAAGGTCAATTCATGGTTGAAAACATAGGCCTCCCACCATAGCCAGTTGCCTATTCGATCAGACTCATGCCTATTGTACCTATCTATGCCTGCTTGTACATATGTTTATATTCCTCCTATTACTGTATGCTATATACTTGTTCTTATGTGGTAACCAAGCTTCGCAATCTCATGAAAATGCTGCGCACTGTTATCCGAGGGTATGATGACGCATTACAAATAATAAAACAAACAAACAAACATACAAAGTAATTCCCTGACAAGCCAACCAGCACCACGCCACTTTAACCCTGTATCCTTGCCACCCCAATTTAGCCCGCATCCAACAGTTGGCACAGAGCCTACGGAACCAGGGCTTATTCGCAATGCCTAGCACTAATCGCATACAGTTTGCAAAGCCATTGGTGCCAAAGAGCCGGAAAACCACCACCTCAACTACATACCACATGCCAACACAAAACACGTTTGCTCACTCTCCCTAAAAATGTCTTCTACGCTGCCTGACCCATACGATATCCCACCATCACCCTTCCTGTCTAAGGCATGGCCACTCCACACCACTGCAAACCAGCATATAATTTCAAATAAGATGGCCATGAGCCTAAAGAAAACACATTCCCTCATTAACAGGAACAAGAGACTAGCATCTCATCTAGCCACTCGGCAGCATCACCTTTGTACAACTTCCCCTTCAGTCACCCAGACAAATGCACGTCTCAAATCTAGAACCAAGGCATGCACCACAACAACCCGACATCACCAACTCCTTACCACATTGGACACACACTTCATGACTACATCATGCCCACCCCCAAGTGTGGACATTAATAGAGGACCACCAAGGATAATAAGGAGCGATCTCAAACATATGCAACCTTCCACTGACAATTCTCAAACTATATCTGAGCTCAATAGCATCAACTGGAACCCTGCCATACACTCTTCAGAGGTCAGTACTCCCAATGCTGTCACCCTATTATACACATCACTGGCCAATATGGCCACTTGCAATGATGCCATAGTCACCCCTCCCCAACCCTCACCAGCAACTTCCCACACTACCATTGAAGTAGTAGCCACAACTCTTGCCAAAGCCCATGCCTCTCTCAAACCCCTGATCCTTACTAGCCGAGAACATACTCCTAAAAAAGTATCTTCTGCTGATGAAACTAAAACAGATCCCATCACCCACCTTAAGGGAGCCCTTATTAAGGCTAGCTTCCTCATGGCTCATTCCCTTGATATATCCAACCTCCTTACCTCCAATAACCTAGACCTCCTAACGATCACAGAAGCTTGGCTGCACCCATCTGCTTGCCCAGTCATCTCCCAGGCCATCCCGGATGGATATTCATCCTCAGGAAAGACAGGCTCATATTCAAAGAGCGGTGGAGTATCTATCATCAGCAAAAACCACTTACCTATCAGAGAAGTCCAGAACCAAAGTATCCATCAGTTGAATTGCTTTCAACCAAAATCTCCTCATCAGCTACAAGTACTCTCACCATCCATTTAATTTACATACCTCCTGGCCCATTGCTTTCCCACCAGGAAGACGTTGCGCAGCTCCTCTCCACCAACACCAAGCCTTGTTCCAAAATTATCCTTTTGGGAGACTTCAAATTAGGTCTTAACGACCCCTCTGATCTTCAGGCACAATCCATCGCAAACTCTATTGCAGCTTGAGGCTTCCCCCACTGAATCTTGAGAGCTACTCATGACAAAGACCAAATGCTAGATTGGCTAGCAGATTTGAACTGCAACACCAATATACCAGTTAACAATCCTTGCCCATGATCAGACCATAATGTCATCTCATTCACCAATACCAATCTAGCACAATCAGATGTCCCCACTCTGCCAGTCGTGACCTACTTTTCAAGAAACTCATGCATCATCACTCCAGACAACCTACTTCCCTTGTTACAACTTCTAACAGCCCACCCACCTACCAACGTTGACTCAACATCGATGGTCATGCTCTACAATCAAACGCTCTTAGAAGTCATTAACAAAGTAGCACCTCTGGGTAACCCTAAACCCAAACAATAGCCAACCTAAACTCTTGGTAAACCCCAAATCTCAAAGCCCTACGCTCCTCAAAAAGAACAGCAGAGAATGCCTGGAAAGAATACCTTAAAATGAGTATAATCAGCATTTCAATGAAATTCCTTTTTTCAATCGAAAGTCCACACATGCAATGAGAGGATTGTAAAAGCAAACTCAGGTACCAGAGAGCTTTTTTCCATACTAAGTGAACTCGAAACACCAGCTCCCTCTCCAGATAACTGTAGGAATATCCAAAACACCCTTCTCGGCAAAATCTCACTACCCCAAACCAAAATGATGGCAAAGAAAATTAAACTTGCATCAGCCAACCAGCCACTAGACCAGCGACCTGTACCCCTCATTACCACTCCCCTGTTTGAATTCACACCAGTCACGACCACTGAAACCACCAAAATTATGAAAGGCTTGACACCCTCTAGATGCCCTGTAGACATATGACCAGCATCTTTTATAAAGGACTGTGCAGAAGAGCTTGCCCCCTTTATCACGGCATTGATTCATAACTCTTTCTCAACTTGTAATGTACCATAGTTCATAACGGAAGCCTGGGTAGGCCCACTCCTCAGAAAGCCTACTCTAGATGCCAAGGTTCCCACGAACTACCGCCCTATAACAACGGTACCAATCCTCCTGAAAATATTTCATAGTATGGCCTATCTGCAAATACAAAAATACCTGGAAACTCACAATCTCCTTTGCCTACGCCAATCGGGATTCCGCCCTGACCACGGAACAGAGACTGGCCTTCTGGACTTAAACATAGCCAACCTAAACTCTTGGTACACCCCTAATCTCATAGGCCTATGCTTCTCAAAAAGAACAGCAGAGAATGCCTGGAAAAAAATACCTTAAGATGAGAATAACAGCATTTCAATGTCCTTTTTTCAATCGAAAGGCGACACATACAATGAGAGGATTGTAAAAGCAAACTCAGGTACCAGAGAGCTTTTTGCCATACTATGTGAACTCGAAACACCAGCATCCTCTCCAGATAACTGTAGGAATACCCAAAATGTCCTTCTCGGCAAACTCTCACTACCCCAAACCAAAATCATGGCAAAGAAAATTAAACTTACATCAGCCAACCAGCCACTAGACCACCGACCCGCACCCCTCATTACCACTCCTTGGTTTGAATTCACACCCCTCACGACCAATGAAACCACCAAAATTATGAAAGGCTTAACACCCTCTAGATGTCAAGGAGACATATGACCAGCATCTTTTATAAAAGACTGTGCTGAAGAGCTTGCCTCCTTCATCACGGCTTTGATTAATAACTCTTTCTCAACTTGTAATGTACCAGAGATCTTAAAGGAAGCCTGGGTAGCCGAACTCCTCACAAAGCCTACTCTAGATTCCAAAGTTCCCACCAACTACCGCCCTATCATAACGGCACCATTCCTCCTGAAAATACTTGATAGAATGGCGTATCTGCAAATACGAAAATACCTGGAAACTCACAGTCTCCTTGGCCTACGCCAATCGGGATTCTGCTCCGGCCACAGAACAGAGACTGGCATCCTCCTCTTACTCGACCTCTTTGCAGCCTTTGACTTGGTAAATCATAAAATACTTTGCCCAAAACTTGCCTTAGCTGCCCAGTTCTCGACAAAATCCATAACATGGCTAGAGTCCTTCTTATCAAACTGCACAATGAGAGTGTTCTCCTCCACCGCTGCAGCCCCACCCCCAGCCTCAGTCACCTGTGGAGTGCCTCAAGGCTCTTGTGTTTCACCAACACTTTACAATATCTTCACCAGGCCACTTTTTGACCTTTTAGATAAACTGGGTGTCACCTACACAAACTAGGCGGATGACACCCAATTCCCCCTACCCATCAATGGCAACTATGATATGCATTCCATCGTACTGAGCGAAACTTACCAAACCGTTCAGGCCTTGATGGTTCAACATGACCTGTGCCTAAATGATGAGAAAACGGAATTGCTCCTTATTGGTGCACATTCCAAACTAAACAAACTCTCTGACTCCTACAAAGCCTTCATTATCTACTGAAAAATCATCACTGTGGCCAAAGAGGTTAAAACCTTAGGGGTATACCTAGACTCCTCTCTTTCCCTAACGGAACAGGTAAATGCAATTGTCTTGGCTGCAGCATACATCGCCAAGCTGATCAATGCCTGCAGGCCCTTCCTGACCACTGACAACTGCATCACACTTGCATGAGACCTCACACTGTCCAGGATTGACTACTGCAACTCTCTCTTTGCAGGCTCCAGCTCATGCAATATAAACAAACTACAAATCATCCAGAATAATGCCATAAGTGCTCAACATCAATAAATAAAAGACCACATCTTCTCAGCGAGCCAAAATATCCACGTGCTCGAGAGTGTATCATGTTCAAAACACTACCCCCAGCCCACAATGTTTAATGAATAGTGCCCGACCTATCTCTCCAAATAAATTACCATGTGTGGGGTGCATTTGCAGGCCCTAAACAGTAATCCCTGTCACCTGAAAATCTGCATTAAACATTGCACCAAAAATGGCTGTGCTTTGCTTCCCTGGTACATGTGTGGCAAGCATTTGAACATTTCACCAAGAATGGCTCTGCATTTGCTTTTCTTTCATCTGAATAACAAGAAGTTATGCCCTGCTGTCACACTCACCTGGGCTCTGCAGGAGTATCAGGAACCTCAGCTTGGCGCTACTTTCTTGTTCACTGGGCAACTGTATCTATGGGAAACCAAAAAGACAGAGAAAGATGGGTAAGAAACCTTGCGATAGCTGGCAACCACCCTGTTCCCCTCTGACTGTGACCCCTTCCTTCTTTTGCATGTATGTGTGCTCACCTAGATAGGAAGATTAGCTCTCCATCCTGCCTGTATCCGTAGCAGGGGCGCAATAGTTCGGTCCACTAGTTGATTCACTGGTGTATAATCCTGCCCAGACCCGCTGTGGCTTGGAGTTCTGTTGTGCTTCTCAACTGTTGCTCTGTAGCTTAGCTTGCTTGCTTGCTTGTCTGGAATGTCTTTTGTTGGTGAGTTTTTATCTTGTTTATGTCCGTTTGCCTTGGGCTGTTGTGCATGCACAATGGAAATGTTTCTAATGTCCGCTTTTAGGCCCTTCTTCCACTCACTGTTCTCCTTTCTTTGCAGGGGTTCTGCCAGGCACCTGAGCATGGCTGAAGAAATTGCTGACGTAGCTGATTACCTGCGGATGGGCCGTGCCCCCTGATGACCAAAACAGCTGATGGAAGAGCCGGGCCTGAGTAGATGTGACGAGGAGGGGCCACGGACCCGATCAGCTGTTGAGACGAGCCGGAGTAGACGTGGGTGTGTCACAGCGGGACCTCGTACCGCTCGACTGATGCGAAGAGCCGGAGCAGAAGTGGGCCTGTTGGAAAAAAGCAGAGGCTGACGTGGATATGTTGCGCATGGGCTGAGTCCCTCTGGAGAGAGATGGGAGGCTCTTCTTAGATTAAGGCTGGCTGAATTCTTGGAGCTGATCACGGCGAGTGTGCCGCTGCCTACTGGCAGTGCAACATGAAGTGTGAAAGGAAGTCTGGGTGTGGCTTATATAGCAACCACACCTTGCCACACCCGCAGCCCTCAATAGCGTTTGGGCTTGTTTTCCCACCATGTTGGATGGCCAATCAAATAACCTATGTTGTAGCTGGTGCACTTAAGCCCCATACCTGGGTTCATCTGGGCTCATTCCTCACTCTCTTGGTGGAACAGTTTTGAGGTCTAAAGACATGATGAACCCTATGGGCGCGCTTTGGGGCAAACGTGTGTGCATGAGACAGAATTGGTGGAGGCAAGTGTTGCTGGTTTGGTGGTTGTGACACCTGCATTCAAAAATGGCCCTGCATTTGTTTTTCTTTCAACTGAGTACCAAAAAGTTATGCACTCCATCCAAAAAAGGCCTTGTCTTACTGCTAATTCACATGAGGTGCAAGGATTTCAACATTGCAACCCAACACAGATTTTGATTTCCCTTTCTTGTGAACAGCAGCGCTCTAAAACATTACAAATTAAACAAAAAATGGGTTGGCTTTTGCTTTTATTCCATGTCAAATCAAAGAGCCCTGTGCAGAGGGCCTACCCCTCCATGTTAATGGACCAACATCAGATGCAAACTCACTCAAAAAGGACAAATGAAAGAATTTAATGACCTACAGAACAGCATTTCAAACGGTAGATGAAAAACAGCTTGCACACGTGTGAAATAAAGAAAAATGACTTTTTAAAGCCACCGAGAAAGGATTGCTTTGCTCGCATAGAAATGTCAGTGAAATATGTTGTGGGTGGGTGTTGACTAAAGCCATGTACATCATGTTTTCCCCCACAAGACTTCAATCACTTTGGAAGAGGCTCAGAAACTAGAAAAAACTGTTTTGTTTTAGCTCAGACAGGAAACTTCTCAATTTAAATCTTTGCCTCCCCCTGGAAGTCACACCTATAAGTGAACTATTCCGCAATAATATGTGATGTGACTGAGGGCGTTCTAATTCCCCGCTCTGCCAGACTTGAAGGCAGTACTAGCAAGGAGGACAAAGAAAGCAAGTGTGGCTAGAGTTTGACCTTGAAGTGTGAGTTCCTCCTGCACTCACTACCATGAACAAATTGACAAACTTCAAAGGGTGTAATAAAAACCTTTAATCACTGGCTGAGAAAGGGGAAGACAGTTGGCTGTGGGGGATGAAGCACCACCCTCCCATATGTGACAGATCCTCCAAATTGACAATAAAGGATTGAGTAATTTTAGGCATTTTTTGCAGCACTATAAGAAGTAATTTTGTATTCGGCTATTTTTTCATGTGATTTCCATGCGGTTGTTCAGAGACTAAGTGCATGTTCCTAGGACTTTGTGGACTTAAATGGCCAGTAAAGACTAGTTTCTGGCTGATTTAAAAATGTGACAAGCATGAGATTTGATGGAAAGATGGACAATGAGATTATGAACATGCTTAATCATTTGCAGAGTTATACAAGTTATATATTTTATGAAAAGGACAAAAGTGCTCCAAAGGGCCATGCTACCTTGCACAGAGTTGGTGATTGGCGTACCTAAGTCCCTATGACTGACTGAACCTGCATATCTATTTCTTATGGCAGTGGCTAGTATAAATATGAAGTTAGGAAACATAACTACATTTTGTAAAAAGTTGACCTGAGAAACAAAGAACTGTAATAAATGCCAACCAGACAGATGGTGCTCCCTCCCCTGAACCAATAATGCCAGGGGGTGGGGAGAGGAATGGTAGATTGTCCTATCCCAGGGTAGGGGTAATAATAGAATACTCCCCCTAGATTGTAAAGTGAATGATGTCATTTGGGCTACATAAGGGGGGCTGTACTAGACACAGAGAGAGACCCACACACAAGAATCCACGGTACAGGAGAAGGAGGACAGAGGGGAGTCAGCTGAACCATACCCAGGAGAGTGCAGAGACCTGACCCCTTGTCTAGCAGTCCACATCGTCCTGAGATCCAGCTGGCTGTCCAGAATCCCATCCAGTAGAGTGCAGAGACCAGACCCCTTGCCTAGCTGTCTAGAGTGTCCTGATATTTAGCAGCCTTTCCAGAATCCTAAACCAAGTCTTACTTTGTAAGTAGCAAATAACCCCAGCCCTAAATTGCATAATCTTGTACTTTTTGCAGTATAACCCCATTGAAAATCCTATTTAAAATCCCATTGGAAGTCCCAAACTGCCAGTATAATTCATTCACCTTTCCTAGAAGAATCTGTATTAGTCTGTGTATGTTAGCAAATTCCTTTGATACATCTTTCAGTTGCCATAGAAGTCCTTAGTATCATTTTGAAATAAATCATTTAATCCCCCCATTGAAATCCACATTCAAAATTGTTGCCATTCGAAATCAACAATCTTGTCGAGTGATTTATTAACTATACTCATTAAAGCATAGCCTCAACAGAATTAGTCTCTGTGTAACTGAAAATTGAACGTGTCTGTGTAATGTGTGCATCACCCTACAAACTCCTAATTTACTATGTCCTATTGAAAACCCCAAACCATAGACCTATTGAGAGCAACTCCTTTTGCTAGAATCCATCTGTTATGTGCCTCTGTCCTTGTCTTAGTAAACCGATTTGCGATTTTAAAAGCTAAACCCTTTCCTTAGCTACCTGTCATTGTACATCCCGTGTAAAACAAATTTCCATTTTCCATTTGTATTTTTTCCTTGTGCATTTGCTTTCTCCCCAAAATCGATTTTCCTACCTCATTTCCACATTGTTCTGTGTACTGTTTAGTAGTGTCTAAGCTTCCCTACCTCCTCAAGTTTTGCAACACAAATGTCCTTTCATTCTGCCGCATAAGAGTTGTGAGTAACCATGCAAGTAATAATCAAAATCCGATTCTGCCGTTTTGCTCCAAAAATGGGTTTCATTTTCTTTTCTGGATTCCCATCTTGTGGGCTTTATTCCAAATCCGATTTTTCTCTCTCTATCCTTACTCCTTGCCACTGCCTTCCATTCAAAGGAATTAAGTTAGGGGGTGAGTGTTTCAGGGGGAGTGCTAAACCTTGATGCTATCACTTGATTAACAACTGTTTTTTCTCTGTTTTGCCATTAAAGATCCATATAAGCTGTGATAGGATATCTGAAACTAATTGTTCTGTGGGAAACATTGCATTTGGGTTGCCACATATTAGTGGCTGTTGTATTTTGAATATTTTTCCTTTTTTCATGAAATAATAAATGAATAAATATCTAATTAATACACACCGGCCTGGTTCCTAGTCCATTGTGACACAGGTATTTGTGAAGGTTGGTTGCCAGATGGGTTGCATGCCTACTCAAATCAAATAACCTGTGGGGTTATTAAAGATAAAAAGTGTATTGTGCACCACATTAATTGTCGGGGAAGGAGTCCCTGGCTGGAGTGTGGCGTGTAATAACACTGTGACACAAGGCCCAATCCAACAGACCTATACGATCTGCCTACACACACGTTCTCGCCATCTCTAGATACAGACTCCAGAAAGCTGGAGGTAGCAGCTTCCCTGTGATTGTGGGCAAACAATGGAATGCTTTGCCCCTAGCACTAATATCAGAGCCATTCTTCTAGACCTTCCACAAAGGCCTCACAACCTGGCTCTTCTCCCAAGAGATCCAAAGGAAATGAAACAGTATTCTTCTTCTTTCTTCTGCACATGGCAACCTGTCTCATCGAAACCCTAAATGCTAAAATATCTATGTTTGTAACCAATGGAACCTCCAAGCCTAAGTAATCCAGCGCCCAGATGCTTCCGGGTTTGGCACACTTTACAATTGTCAAAATAAATAAATAAATAAATACATTGGCAATTGTATCCATAAAGCACTTCCTTACAGTCCAAGCCCTCCATTTGCCAAGATCCTGAACTTTTTCAAATAACTTGTGGTAGTTGACCCATCGATGCAAATTGTTGCTGGATTTTGTGGGCATCCTTTGTCTTGATAGACCATCTTGTCCAGCTTCATCAACCTGTACATGCTTTCTGTCCATCTGGAGAGCAGGGGCCATGACCCAAAGACGGCGATCTCTCCTTCTTTGCAACAGTTGCTGCCACTCCTTCAAAGGTCTTTTCGTGTATGATACTATTCTGTTTCTACCATATTCTTAGCAGGGATATTTTAAGGTCTGTTGTAAATTGTCTATGTATTATCTTATAGAGCTTGTCTGCAGTTAAGGCCCACTAGTGCTTCACTACAGTAAACGTACACACAGTATAATAAAAGGCACACATTCTTGTCCTGCACCCAATGCAGTTGCTCTCTGTGTTCCTCCCCATTTTAAACATACTCTCCCTATAGTAATACATCTGATGTAGGTATTTAACCTGCACTGATGCAGGGTAAGAATAAGTTGCCATGGGTGAATGGTATCCAGGTCCTGTTTGCATTAAACATTGCATTAATCAAGGCCTCAGCAGAGATGGTCACAATTGCTTACTGTGCAATAGATGTGTGTTTAGCCACGGCCCATATCTCTGACCATTTATCATCCCTTTTGGAGACATTTCGAGATGATCACAATTAAACTCTAGCTGTGCTTTCAGTGTATATCTGAGTTGTAGGCAATTCCAGAAATATCTCCTCTCCAGAGAGTAGTCACGTTGGAGGGTATCAATGTGTTTACAGGCTATATCTCTGAACATCTCTTTTATATAGGGCATCCCTTTAGCTTTCCAGATGTCAAACCCCAGAAACATTTGGATCACAGTGGACATGGTTCCCTCCCGTTTGGGGATGTTTATGATCTATTTAATTGAGCATCATACCTTTTTGGTGGCTTCATGACATGCCCCTATCACAGCACGGGTAATTGCTCAGAGATTCCAATCCTGTTAAACCTCATACATTGGAGTGTCTGTCTTCAACAGTCTCTACAATCCCAGTTTAGCCCAATTCCCGGCAGAGGCTCATCCTGAGGTTAGGAAGTGCCACATTTCCCTACCATACTAAGGGGGAAAGTTTCCAAAACTTGCCTCTCTGCATTTTGTTTTACCAGATTAGATTCCTCAGATCTAGCTAGTCAGTGACATCAAAGAAAGCATTTAGAATCAAATCAAGATAGACTAATCATTTTCAATAAGGCACATCTGTCCAGAAGGTATAGCAAAAGGTTACAACACTGTTTGATACCAGTATCAAATTCAATCACAATGGGCAGGATGATTTGTGATTTACAATGGTGCAGGAGGATACATTGTGTATTTCCAAATATCATACCAAGACATTTTTGACTGTAAGGATGAAAATAAAAAGGATTGTATGGTCTAACCAGCCAGAAATAGGATTCATTTTTGCCAGTTCAATTTTAAACCTGCAACTCTCCAGTACTCCTAGATAATGTGAATGACTCTAGACCCCGTGAAGATCTGGATGCTTATGTAAATGAGGAGATCATTCCATAAGTGAGGATGTCCCTGTCTGGTTCTGAAACAACCAGGTTAGTGACCCAGGACACTGGGTGCCACCAGGGACGTCATTTCACCAAAATGCCAGGGGTAGCGGAAGTGACATCACATGACCCTTGACCCCTGACGACATCACAGGAGTGATGTCATTTGACCCCACCCCGAAGTGGTATCGCGGGAAGCGATGAAATGCGACCTTTCACCCGTTGACAAAACAGGAAGTGGCATCACATAGCATTGTACATTCCGAAAAATATGGTAACAATATCACTATAATGTGATGTACATTTCATACAAGAATGGATGGCCATATGTATTGTTAAGATCAGTGTGTATAGGCCCATATTACCAAATTACTGTGAATTCAAGCAGACGTCCATGACCAAATCATAATGATGTGTTATTATATAGCACTTAGGCTTAAGCACTTTATATAGAAAAAAATACACCCAATATCACCCAACCTGTGTTGGTACTCATTTATGAACATCAAAAGGATGAAAGGCTGAGTTGAGGCCTTTAAGAACAGACTAAACCAGGGACTCAGCCCTTCAAGTGTGCCTGAAACAAACCTTTAATGAGTCTAGCAATTATTGTATAGAATTCCAGAGAGACACATTATTTGGTTTTCCTATTCTTTCTTATTTAGTGTCAGTGCTGAAAGTGTTAGACTTGTGGCACTCCTGTTCTTATTTTTCTTCTTTTTTTAAGGGGCCTGAACAAGAAAGCCAGCCACTCTAGACGTAAAGAGCCACATGGTGCTGGCCACAGCCCAGGAGCTTGCATTACAAAAAAAAGAAAATAAACCTATTTGTTTTTGCTTATTTTTTTTCAGAGGTTGCAAGGGAGACCACAGAGGTCACAAGGGAGACCTCAGAGGTCGCAGTTGCGACCTCTGGTGACCCCTAAATAACGTCAGTGGGTGCCACATAGAGTCAGTAGATGTTGGGTCTAGCAGATGTCTGGGGAAGGTCCCCTGGCCACTTGCCCTTTGTTTTGTTGCAATTGCAGTGTACAGTCACATTGCCTCAGCCCAGGCCAGTCTCAAGATTCTAGTCCCTCACCACCGTACAAGGTAGACCAGCCTTAAAGGTGTAATCCCTAATGAAAGCCCTGAAATATGTTTATGATAATGCACCCTCTCCAGAATTGAGAAAGCTACCTCTGCTCCTTGACCAAATCCCAGTACCTGAGAAGAACAAGTGGCCATTCCCTTAAGTTAAAACATTTCTATTTAATAGACACTGGTAACCTGTATTGTGACATTCATAAAACTGTGTCTGGAATATTGGGGAAGTTATTAAAAAACTAAAAAGGGCCCTTTAAAGAGTCAGGATATCCCATGGATCCAATTTTTTAAACTTCTTGCATCCCCACCTGTGATTTCAGGAGGGGACAAAGAAGGCTACAGAAGCATTGTTGTTTCCCCGACCTCAACAATTATTCTCTAAACTGAGTGTACTACGTTTTCCTATATATTTTCCAGTATTGAATTCACGTGCTGGAAAAGCAGAGGCTATCAATACAGCACAAGCAGCACAGTTGTGGGTCATATATGTAATACTGGCAACATGATGGAGGACATTTGGGTTTGTTCCAACTTCCCAAGCCCAAATCAGCTCCAGGTGCATTCAGGGAAGCTAGTCAATCCCAGCCCCACCCAATCACCACTCACAGGTGCATATCCTCTGTGAAAGACTCACCAAGGTAGAAGAGGGAGCGCAGTATACTTGCAACCAGTATCAGTTGCTGGCGGTGGATTACAGGAGCAGGAGTCTCACTTTCGTAGAAGGCTGAGGACTAGAGAGCACTGAAGAGGAAAGAGACTGACAATACAGATGAGATTGGGGCGGTGGCAGCAGTGGAAAACAGGTGGTGAGAGCTAAGACGGTCAAGGAGAATGTGGCAATACTAGTAGTTTAGAGTGGAAGGAGTCCAGGCAGAAGGTAGTGGTAATATCTGAAGGCGAGAGTTGGCAGATGGGGGTGGTGGGAAGGAAGAAGAAGAATGAGAAAATGTTATCTACAGAGAAGAAGGCACTGCAGAAAGAAGTGGCTTGCTGGGCTAAAAGAAATAATGGATTAAATGACAACTGCAGAGAATAAAACAGCACAGGCAGGAGATGGTGAGAGTTGAAATGGTAATAGAGTGCACAACATCAGAAGGAAAACAACTTAAGGAGAAGGATGTGATAACATCAGAGCCAGGCATAGAGCTTAGGGGGTGAGGGATAGGGTGCAGGAGGAATTGGTCTAACCCAAAAATAAGAGGACGGTGTGAAACTCAGAAGCTCTGCATGAACCTGAATAAATAACATCTGTAGGAAAGAGTAGTACAGAGGAAGTGGGAGTGGTATTAACGTGACCTGGGGCCAGTGGTGAGTGTGTTAGTGAAAGAGATACAATGGAAGAGGTGAACAAAATCCAGAGGAGGGGACATGAGTCTGGGAAATCCTTATTGTTGAAAGGGCCAACGGCTCTTAAGTGCTAAATTAGGTAAAACATAGTTTGCAGCCCAGGCACCGAGGGAGGGAAAGAGACAGTAGAATGTGTATCAGGAAGAGACAAATTATACTTATGACTCTGAAGAACACTGCAGAAGTTGGCAGGATGAGTTGCAAGTGGCTAGGAGTTGCAAGAACATATGTCCCCTGCCCGGTTCTGGAAACCACAAGGCCATTGACTCAAAATTCTGAGTGCCACACAGAGCCAATAGATGTTGGGCCCAGTGTAGGTATGGGGAATCATCCCCTGGTCACTTGCCCTGATTTCTGGCATAGCAGGGGACAGTCACATAGCTCCAGCCCAGGCCAGTCTTAAGATTCTATTCACTCAACAAACCAAAAAAAAGTTCAGCGTTAAAGGGTTAATCCCTGATCGAACCTTAGTATAAACTGCAAGTTGATGATAATGCACCCACTCCCTAATTGAGAAAGCCTACTACTCCCTTTAAACAAATCCCAGCTCCATAGAAACAGGTGCCTTTCCCTTTTAATTAAACCACTTCCATGTAATAGACACTGATAGCATATATTACAACATTGTTAAAACTCTGTACATAACATTAGGAAAGTTATTAAAGAAAAACTGAAAAGCAACATTTGGTTAGCCTGGGTATCCCATGGATACAATTTGAAATCCCCACCAGCGATTTCTGCCGAGTACAAGGAAAGTTACAGAAGCATTGTAGTTTCTGTGAGCTCAGCAATTATTCTATCAACCAAAGAGTGTAAACATACTTCCCAGAGTTTTTCCAGTATTGAATTCACATGCTGGGAAAGAAAAGGCTCTCAATACAGCACAAGCAGCACAAGCTGAACAAGTGAGAGTCATGGATGGATTACTGCTTATTCCAATTCCCAGAGTCCAAATCAGTTCCAGGTTTTTTCCCCAAAGCTAGTTAATCCCAGTCCCCATCCTATCAACACTCACAGGTGCAGACCCCCAGTGAAAGACACCTAGGTAGACGAGGGAGCACAGTATTCTTGCAACCAGCCCCAGTTCCTGAGGGTGCACTGTAGGGGAATCAGTCTCACTTTTGGAGAAGGCTTGAGACTAGAGGGCACCCAAGAGGAAAGAGGGTAGCAATACAGAAGATAATGGGGAGATTGTAGCAGTGTAAAAGAGGTGGTGAGATCTAAGATGGTCAAGGAGGAGGTGGCAATAGTTGTATAGGGTGGTCATAGTGAAAAAAGTCAAGGAGGAATTGATAGCATCCGTAAGTGACAATGAAGACAAGGAGGTGTCAGGTGTTAAGGGTGAGTTATCAACAACAGAGAATGAGACCAGCCAGGAGGTGTTGGTAATAGGTGAAGGTAAGAGTTGGCAGCAGGACGTGGTGGGAAGGAAGTCGAAGGAGCAAATGGTATCAGCAGAGAAAAAGACCATGCAGAAAGAAGGGGATGGTTGGCCTAAAGAAACTGGAGCATTAAGTGATACCAGCAAAGAAAAAGACAGGATGGAGATGCTGACTGTTGAGTGGCTGATATATGACACAACAACAGAAGGAGAAAAGCTTATGAAGGAGGGATAACATCAATGCACAGACAAAGAGAGGAAGCGGGCAAAAAGAGGGTGCACGAGAAGATGATAGAACCCAAGGGCTAGAGGCGGGTGTGAACTGTAGGCAGGGAATCGCCCTGAATATGTAACATGCATGGGGAAATGTACCACAGAGGAAGGATTACCATGGCTTATTAGTGAAAGGGATACAAAAAAAGAGGTGGCGAAACATCCAGAGAAAGGGACAGGGGTCTAGACATTTCTTTATGAATCGACCAAGCACTCTTCAGTGCTTGATTATGTAAGAAACAGTTTGCAGCCCAGGGACCAAGGGAGAATGTGAGCCCAAGAAGAGACAAATGAACCTTATGACTATAGAGAACAATGCAGAAGTTGGCCGGAGGAGTTGGAAGTGGCTAGGAGGTGCAAGAACATAAGCTGATGGAAAAGGATTTAGGTAGCAATAGAATTTCAGGAAATTATCATCCCTAGATGGGACCAGCAGGCGGCATGAGGAATGAGAGAAGGAAAGGATATGTATTGTCAGTTCAATTTCCTCAAGTGTCTTGTTGCCGTAAGATGTCATACTGTACAGACTCCCAGAAAACGTTCAACTAACTGGAACTAGAGAGATGGGTTCAGAACACCAGACAATCACAAAGCCAAAGGAAGGATGGTGAAGCAACCTGAACTGAACTCAAAATAAGAACTTGGACAGTGGTTAGCTTTTCATTTCACCTCTGTAGAAAATACCCAAATAATCACTTTGAACTGAGAATGTGCAATCTTTCGAACCTCCTTGATGCCAGTTGTCCTACGTGACAAATACGATAGAATCATATTCCTGGAGCCCATTGGAAACCCTTTCATAAGGGGATCTTATTCGATTTAGGTTAGAAGGTTCAACAGTCCATGAAAAAGGCAATTGGGGACATGAGGCAGCGTTGTCCTGTGCATCTTCCTAGCAAAACCGAACTTGATGTCTGTTCATTGACCTATACCCTTGCCACCCGCTCCATGTGCAGCACACCCACATATTTCCTTAATTCTGATAAAAGCTCATTGAGTTCATTGCCACCATCCTAACGCTCCATCTAATAATGAAACCCTCTAATCCTATGATGACAAATAAAAAAAATCAGGAGAGATTGAGATTGTTCTGAATCAGACAGTGGCCACGGCCTTTGGCCATGGACAGTGTCCATGGCCGTGGACACTGTACATGATGCACCAATTATTTTCTATATGGCCCACTAACCATTGTATATGTTGCACCAAGAGGTTTCTTTGTGGCCCTCTAGCTATGGACTTTTGCCATGTCCACTTTATATGTTGCACCAATAGGTTTCTTTGGGGCCCACTAACCATGTCCTTGGGCATGGATATTCATTACCACCTACCTAGGAGATGTGATCACTGCATGTGTAAAATTACTTGTTTTCACTGTCTCACCATTTACCCAGGATTTCCCCAATAATGGTAACAAACAACACATACAGCGGCATTGAACCATCCATGCCTGCGGGATTTCCCCAGTATCCACCAGATGATGCTAAAAAATCCCAACCTCTTCCCTGTCCTCACAGGCACACACCTAGTGCCCCCGATCGTGCCATGGCCCCCCGACTCCCCTCAATTGCCTTTTTCCTCCCTGGCCCTCTCCTGGCCATTACCCCCTATCACTATTTGATTCATGTGCCACATTTTCTTCTCACAGGTGGACTTGATTGAGATGTGAGTAATGAATTTCAGTTTTTTTTGCATTAAAATTGATCACCTTAACTCTTTATGAACAAATGTTTTTTCACTGAATTTAAAGAGTTTTGCTATACATTAGTTTCCTCAGGGCCCACTAGCAATGGGCTTCGGCCGTGGCCTCTGTGTGTGTTGCACCAATATCTGTGCTTTGGGCCCACTAACCAGGGCCACTGGCCATGTCAAACAATTCATTTGTTACCAAACACTCATTGCCCCCTGCCCAGTAGATGTAGGCACTGCAAATGTTAAACCTTTTTTATTTCTAACTCTTTATTCCTGCGTTAATTTCACAGTGATAATTTCAAATAACAGAAATACCTACAGTATAGTAGCGGTTTGCCTATTCGTGCAATAACAGGAAATAGTGCTCAGAATTAAACAGTCTTCCACATTCTCACAGGCATTCAACATGTGTCCCCCTTGTTTTTTCCTGGTCCCCTCATTCCACTCAATCATTTCTTCCCTCCCTAACCTTCTCTCATTGATTTGTGTGACGCGCATTTTTTTCTGAGCACGTTGCTCCTGTAATCTTGGGAGATGTTCACGGTCTTCCGCTGATAAACCAAAAAACTCCCCAACCCACCCCCAAATCCCCAACTTCACATGGTGCCGTCTTTCCTTAACTATAGTGCAGCACTAGAATATGTAATACCATCCGCTGTGTGCATCAAGCCAACATATAGCATTAAAAATCAAACATGGGATATATTCCATGCCAGTCTTTCCTATCAATAATTTCCCCCTTTCCTTTTCAGTTAAATGTGGTTAGCAAAACATGCTACCAATTAAAAAGAACACAATTCAAATTGTATTTCCTCTCCCGGACCAAAGATTTTTCAAACGTAAATTCAACCCTATATGAAGGCTGCACTAGAGAGGGCGTGTTTACCTCATTTATCCTCGCCCTCCTGGGCCTCTCAAAGGATGCACCGCTGAGTGCATCCTTTTCTGTGATGATGGCAGGCAGGAGACGCCTCTCTTTTCAAAGGGGTGATGTACTGTCTGATTTGATTCTATCTCAGTAGCAACCTGGTCGTTTTCTCCGCTGTTCGAACAGTAAAGTAAACATGTAGTCCCAGTGGGGCACATTCCTTTCTCTGTGAGCCATGATATGAAGGGCTTACATTCCCGATTCCCGATTTTATTGAGAAAGGTCTTGGAAAACTCTTACTTTGGCTCAACCCTAGTCACTGGCATCAATCATTTACATTGATAGTAATGGCACTTTGACCATGGTACACCAAGGAAACACGGATTGCAGCCTTGTTACCTATTTCCAATGTTCTCGATCTTTTAAATCAAGTTAGACTCCTGGGATGAAGTGACATCCTAGAACAGATGACACCGGAGTCTCAGGTGAGTGAAGGCACTCTTTACTATATTGTAGATTACAATTAGTTAGTCATAGGTACACTAAGGGCACAGGGAGGACACATACATCAAGAGGCATCCAGTGGCACACTCTCTCTCAGTCAGATCCTCTTCAACTGCCACTCTTGGAACACTCTGCACACAGCACTCTCGCAGCATTCCACAGCCAGGACACCATAACATTCGAACATACATAGCAACAGGGAGGGAAGGCAAAAACCACACCCACTTCACACCCACAACACTTCTCCCTCCTTTAATTAAACAAGACACACACCTGGAAAGAACAACTGGAGGATACAAACGCAAAAACCCTCACATCACTCCATACCAAAGTTCAGGGAGAGAAACTCCCACCACAGCAGAACCTGTCCCTCACCACATTTGGACAGAACTGCAACACACTTCACCCCTTACTGTCCTCTCCGCAGTGGGACAAAACTGCAACACACTCCTTCCTTCACCATTCTCGACACAGTGGGACAATTTGCACCAACAATGCCTCTCGCTTTTCTACTGAGGAGAAGAAAGACGCCCAATACCTGAAAAGGGAATTCCACACTTTACCCTGACACAACAGGCTTTAAGCCCCACAACCTAAACTCAAATTCACACACCCAGTCCTGAACAACGTCACCTCAAATTCTGGCACACTACACCCCAACAAAACCAAGGGCCCCTCCCATAATCACGGGAGTCACACCCTGAACCCAAAAACTCTGCCACATTACTGATCTTTCCTTTCTCCGTCATTGCCTGTCTCTTACTCTGGGTGTCACTCACAACAACTCCCTTGACTTAAAATCTGTTAAAACATGCTATATACTTTTGTTCAAGAAAATCAGTGGTTGTTCTATTCTTTTTTATAGCTATACCCTTTATCTCCCGGAGGCTTGGATATCTGTGTGTATTAGTTGCAACATCAGCAAAGCTGAATTCAGAAGGGTCGCCAGGGCTTGCTTTCTCCTCCATTTTGATGGGTTCCAAAGTCATCCAGAAGCATTTCAGCGATTTCCCACCCCCTGGTTCAGGACCACAGCTATCTGCCCATGGAGACTCACATGGTTTCTCTAATGGCCCCTCCAGAATGCGCCCCAGAGATGGGCCAGTGGCACTGCATCTTTCTATGGCACTCTATTACCTACACCCAGAGAGTGATCATCAGCACTGGTACTCCCAGAGTGCTGGACACATAAAGACTCAGAAGATTAAGTTATTGCACATCCTCCATAAATGTGCCCAGCTGAGCATGGTCTCACTCTGGAAGTGTCCTCTATGGCTATGTTCACACTACCCACACGGCCCCCATGGGTGGTTCCTCCCCCAGGTACCAGAGCAACACAGGATGAATTATGGCAATCTTCTTCTTATCACCAAAATTGGCTTCAGAGATTGTGTCATCCCACCAAGAGCTCCTGGCAGAGCACCCCTTCTGTAGCCACACCACTGGCTCCCAACTCTGGTCACAGAGATGGGATCCGAATAGGGCACTGCAAATCACACTCTCCTCCACCCTCTGCTGCATAGCTACACTTCCCTTCAACACAACAGATTCCTTAGCAAATCACCACCCGAATGCCCAGCACATCCCCATGGCCACCTCTGGATCTCCCCAGCAGCCCCACAAAGTCAGATGTGTGCCACATGAAGCGTATACCCATTCTGGCATTCTCCACATTGTTAAAGCCACATAACCTCCCTATAGACGTGCCCTGCGGAGGGGTGGGAGTGGGGCTCAGGCACGTATAGCCGCATTGTGTGGATTTAATGGGATGTTCTTGCTGTTGTGGAGCATGAGGAACATGCTGGGGTCTGGAGGAATGTGAGGAATAGGAAAGCATCTTGCTTTCAACACCTGCGGTCTCTCATGGTATATATATGTTATGAAGAACCACAGTCATGGCATAGTTGAGAGACAATGTAACTATTTTTTCAATATTCTATAACCTTTTGAAGCCCATGCTGCAGAGTTTGTATTTTCAACCTGTTGATTAACCATGTGTGATGACATCCCCTGCTTGGTTCTGCAGACAGTCAATGTGATGGCTCAGAGGGATTGGGGGTCATCCGAAGCCAATAGATGTTGGAGTAGGTGCGGAATTGGAATGATACCCTGTCAGCCCACCTTGAACCCTGACCCATGGTAGGGGACAGTCACCTGGAAACTCTTACAAGACAGCCAAGAAAAGCAGAATATTTCCAACCCCACAGAGAGGGAGAACCTAATATGAAACCACTTTGCCCTAGAAAAACATCAGGGCAAGCGCCTAAGCTCCCCCGTATGCCCTCCAGGTTCCTAACATTTAAAGGGAGAATGAACAACCCAACCCCAATAAACAATCCTGCATCTATCTGTGAGTTTGCCTGCAGCATGACATTAGGTGTCTTTCCTTTGATCGAGAGGGGTTCTAGTCGCTGTATTGTTTCTAGGTGCACTTAGAATGTTACCTATTGAAATAAGGAATGCATTTCACAGTGCTCAAGGGTGCCACAGTGAACTCTGAATTTCGTCAATAACATTGTTGCACATTTTCTGCTTCCCAAATTCTGAGAATATAGGAAGCACAGTTACAGAAGCATTGTTCCTCGGCGTGGGTGCAATGTTTTAGTGTCACTATGTGTACAAAATGGAAACAGACGTGTTTGAAGGTGTTCTCAGTGTGTTTCCAGCTTCTATTTCACAACCTGGAAGACTTGAAGAACCGAGCTTTGCACAGGCAGCTTCACGGATGGTCAAAGAGAAAGGAAACCTGACTCCAAAATGGAAGATAGAGCATTTATAGGCTTGATCCAGCCCCTTAAACCCATCAGTCCTTCCCAAATCACAGATCACGGGTGCAGACGCTCATAGCTAGCCCCACCCAGGGGAAGGTGAGAACTTGGTATAAATACCCATTGCCCCAGATGTGAACCTTCAGTTGAGGCTTGTGACTATAGAGTGATGGCCAAGGCAGTGGCTGGAGAGAAGGAGGAGATAAACGTGACAGCATTGAAGAGGTAGTGGAGGTAATAACTAAGGGGCAACGGGTGCTAATAGCTGCAGTCAATAGGTGATTTAAGCTAATAGGAAGGAGGTGGTTACATCTACGGGGAAGGAGGTGGTAGAGGCAGAGGAAAAGGAGGTGGTAGTAGACGGGGAAAAAAGGTGGTAACAGCCAAAGGAAAGGAGGTGGTAGCAGGAAAGATTGAGAAGGTGGTAACATCAACACAATGTGGTAGGGTAAAGAAAATGGTGACAGCAGACCGAGGAGATCCTGGGAACATGCCCAAGGGTATAGTGTGGATGAGGTGGTGAGTACATTCTATGGAAGAGGTGGTCATATCAGCCCAACATGCTATTATGTGTAGGTGTACAGTGTTAGTCCTGAATGTGTTGATAACATCAGATTGAAGGAGTATTGCAGGGGTGTAGCAACTTCAGAGTATGATAGTAATCAGGGGGAGGTGATACTACCACATGGTAAGCATATAGACAAGCACTGGTAGTGACTTTTTGAAATAAGGAGAAGGTTTGGACATAAAGAGGAGGTGTTCGTCTGGAGAAAGTGATATCATCGAGGGAGGCATAGCAAGTGGTGCACACTCCCAAAGTTATCCAGCCCATGAAGGTTATATCAGTCGATATCAGTCCTAGGTAGAACCAGACAGTGGGAGATGGAATGTAGCAGGCCAAGATGTCAGGATCAGAGAGGTGAGAGGAGATGAAACATAAAGGGCCAAGAAAAGAGCAGCCCCAAAAAAAAATCTGTCTGTTTCTGCAGAAGATCCTCTATTTGGCCCAGTTTTGGCAAGACGTTGCTCTATGTACTGTTTGGGTCTGCTGAGTCCCTGGTAAACTCCTACCTTCTCTGTCATTGAAGCAGGGTGCAGGAGCCCTAAAACCCTCACAATAAGTGAGACTTGCCAAAAAGGGTCAGATATCGAGGACTTAGCATTGAAACATTGAGACTATGGGCTATTTTTGCTTGACTTTTGTATCAGAGGTCCTCTAAGGTAAGTAATGACTGGAACACCAAAGTAATCCAAAAAAGAGCATACACAAAGCAGGAAGTAACACAGTTTATTATAGGCCTAGACATAAGCCCAGACGCAGTTGGGAGAGCATGGTTCAAACAGCACATTGGAATGAAACTGAGTGAAGAGAGCTGTCGACAAGGCCTATTGCGGCCAAACCTTTTATGCATTCCTCACACGTCTGGGGTTGCTGATTGTACCCTTGTTTGGAGGAGATTTGCCTAGCATTTCGGAGCTCACTGCCCTTGTGGGTGGGACAAAGACTGATATATAAATGGTTATTTCTTCTCTATGAAGGGTGCAGTTAGGTAAAACGTGGTTCCTCAATGGAAGAAATTCCATAGAAAAGGGTATTTGGTCATTGTTCATTCTCAGTAGAGGGGCTCCCACACTCCTTTCTAATTCCTCACATAATTTGCCTGAACATAATTGTAGGAGTTGTTTGATCATACTACAAAGCTCATTGGTGTGAGTACGTCAGCCCCCTATAGCTGAGCATATAGTACCTATTCATGATTGGAGAAGGCCATCGTGATTGCCACTCTCCAATACCACCCCTTGTGACATCACACACCTTCCCACGCTGCCCCACAATGACGTGTATTAACATTACGTAATTTTACTGACCGCTCAACCATTATTATCCTGCTATTGGTCAGTTCCCATGAGACACACAAGACAACCTGAGCTTGGCAAAGGGGAGGCATTCACATGGCATCCAACCAATGAGGTGCCCCACAGACATTAGCAAGGACATAAAATACTGTTGCATCCTACGGGCAAGGCTGTGAATCGTGACAAGGGAGCAAAATCTCCCCAACCAGGAGGCAGTTGGGCGTCTACCTGGGTCCCACATGATTAATCACCGCCACTGTCCCACTCTGCAGTGCTGGAGTGCTCATCACCTTGGTGCAGCTGGCATTAGCCCCCAGTTATGTTGACCCTGTGGACCTGAACATAAGAAAAATTGTGTAAGAGGATTTATGTGGACTGGTTAATGTCTCTCATCTACATATTAATTCCATATTGCCCTGCAACTATCATTTATTTTTGCTACTACATCCTTCTCAAACCTAACTAATCCATCTGCTCGACGCTGGCCCATGCCCTCCACCCATTTGCCATCATGAAACACTGATCCCTGTATCCTAATCAATGGCCTTGTATGGCACCATGGAATATCATGCCCTGATAAATTCCTGCAGTGCACTCGATTGTGGCTGGTGAACAGCTGCTCTCCTTTCCTTGCACCATCTGTTATGTATTCTAGTATTATATGCTAGGTAGCTTCACCTTTGGACATTCTTCTTAGCTGTATATAATTATCTGCATACACATTCTCCCCTTCATCTATCCAGTGAACGGAGATCACACATAACACGTGTCATTAGCCCTCTCTCGTCCCATGCACCACATATCATCATACCACACATTGCCAGATGCAGGGACATGCCTTTGCCAATGCCATTGTGAAACACAACTCAATTGTATATACTCCTTTTTGTTCTTGTGTGTTTTTCATTATTTTTGATAGTGCTGCCTGACCCTTTATATAACAGAAACCAGAAAAAAGAAAGAGACAAAAGAACACAGAAACAAGCCAGAACAAACCATAGCATATTATTCTTTTACTTTATATTATTACCTCCACTACTGTGAGGCACATAATCCACCTCCTAAACAGGCCTCCTGTAAAACCTGATGGCAGAAAACAACTAGTGGAAAGTTGGGCTATTCTCCCTATCAAGTTGTGCTCCTATCGTCTTCTCCAAGGGAGCTGCCACTGTTGTCTCTGTGGACATCGGAAAGCTGAATCCATGGTTTGCAGTCAGTCCCTTTCACTGCAGTGGGCATGGTGTAGATGAATGTGTTGGGGGTGGTAAAGAAAGGATCTTTCCACTTCCTGACAAAGTTCCTGATGAAGATCCTGTCACCTGGGTAGAGAGGTGAAGCTGGTGGAAAAGTGGCTTTTCCTTGTTTATCTGAGGGTGATGTGTAAGTAGTCAGCCGGCTAGGGCATGGGTGCACCTGACAAGATATAAACGTAAGAGCTTTTGTAAGTTCTGTCAAGTACGTATAGAATTCTTCACTGAGGATCTTGGCCAAGCTATTAGCATCTGAAATTGTATGTGCAGGCATAAAAGGTGCATGCATTTACCTGCCAGTAACAGTTTTGTGTGGAGTCAAGTGGTGATCCACGTCAGGAAAGTTGCATAGTGCAAATAAAGCAAGCAGTAAGCAATGCAGCCAGTTTTTGCCCAGCATCACTGTCAGCTTGGCCAAGCATTCTTTAAGCAAGTTTAAACACTCTACCAAACCATTGGTTTGTGGGTGATACACTGAACATAGGCAGTGCTTTATTCCCAAGTAGGCTGTAACCTCCTTGTAGAGGTCATTGGCAAAGTGTTGCCCATTATCTGACCTCAGTTCATCAGAGATTCCCCACCTCAAGAACACCTCCCTCACCAAAACGTTAGCCACTGATTTTGCATCATTACAGGCACCGGGTCCTGCTTCAAGCCAGCATGAAAAAGGACACACTATAACAAATATGTCCCTGTAAGAGGCAAACCTGCCTTGCATATCAACATAGTGAATATGCAAGTGCCGAAAGGACCCCTGTGGTGATGGTAATGTTGCCCTAATAGTTTTCAACATATGCCCTGGCGAGAACTTCTGGCTGTTCATACAATTGCCCATGAGTTTAGCAACTAGGTCATAAAGCTTGGGCATGAACCATATCTCATTTATCTCTATGTGGCCACGTGTTCCTCTGACACGTGGGCCGGATAAGGTAATTATTCCAATGCTACATTAGGTCATTTTCTGGGCATGAGCAGTTTCCCCATGTTGTTCTGTCTCCACCCCAAGTCAGTGGGGGAGAGGGAACATCCCTTCTTTACCCACAGCTCCTTTTCTTCTTGGGGTGCTTCTCCCTGCAGTTCAATTTTCTAGGCAATGGGCAGTGCATTGAAGGGCTCTGTAGTGTCAGAGGTTTCAGGTGGCTTGGACCCCAATTCCATCATCGATACGTTTTCTTTTGTACCTGGGAGTAACTTATTTGTGCCTTCGGCAAGTAGGCCGCTTCTTTTCCTGCTCTGTCGGCCATATTATCTCTTTGGGATAATATGCCAATTAGCCATGTCTGCAACTCTGCATGCTGGATCAGGGACACATCAATCCATTTGATACCCCCTCCTTTCCCATTGGGCCAACCGTGAATGCATTGTGGAGGTGACGTAAGCAGAGTCTGAAATAATGTTGGCCACATGTTCCTCTGGCATGTCTAATTCTCTTATTGGGGCCATCAATTCTGCTGCCTATGCTGAATAATTAGCTGGTAATCGCACTTGGGAGCAAATGCAAAATTCTCCCGCCATGTGACACATCACTGTGGCACCAGTATGCCTGCATACTGTGCTAGAATGTATCGTTGATGACCTGTCAACAAAGAGCATGTCCCCTCTCTATTACTTCTCTTTCACCTGGGGGGGGTTCCCTTCCATTCTGTCCATGTAAGATGCACAGCAATGAACATATTCTCCCGGGTGCAGTGCAATTACTATGAAAGTTGCAAGGTTAACTACACAACATCTAACATCCTCTATTGCTGGGTCTGTCAGTATCACCTCATATCCTAAGGCACTCTGAGTGGTTAACGTGGATTCACATTTCTCAAGTATCTCAAAATGCGAGTGTTCCAAGTATAGAATTCCGGGACACCCCATGGTTATTGTTGCTGCCTTCTCTATGGCAAACATTGCCGCCACAAGTGCTTGTTCAAAGACGAAGTGACCCTGCATCACTGGATCTAACACCCCACTGTAGTATGCCAGAGGCTTGTGCCCTGCAGTTTCTTTTGTGGGACGAGGACACCCTGCATCACAGTTCCATCAAAATGTGAAAACCCATAGAATTTCTCTTTATACTTGGTGGTTGCCAACACTGGGGCATGTGCCAGTGCCTCTTTGATTTCGGCTACATTTTCATTCAACTCTGACGTCCGTTTAATGTGACCCTTAATATTTTGAGCTTCTTTGACTGCTTGGAGTAGGGGCTTTGTGAAGGTGGAGTAATGAAACACCCATGTCCTGCAGTAATTACACAATCCCAACAACTGCTGCATACCTTTTACCGTGCTGGGTCCTGTGTATTGATTCTACTCTTTCTGGTGTTATCTTTTGCCCTCTGTAGATCTTATCTGCCCTAGATACACCACCTCTGTCTTGTAATACTGTAGCTTCTCCTTGTCTACCTTGTACTCTTTGTCTGCGAGCAGGGTTAACAGAAGAATTGAATCTGTTCTGCTCTGTCCCTCTGTCACACTGCACACTAGGAGGTTGTCCACATACTCTATCACTTTGCTGGGTGCATGCAGATTGCGTGGATCCATCTGGATCACCCTGTTCAACACAAAGGGGGCCTCGCAGTAATCATGTGGTAACCTTGCATGTTCAGATCGGACCCTGCGATATGTGAACACAGTGAGATATCTGGAGTCGGGATTTAATGGAATGGAAAGAAAACATTTAAAGATCAAACACTGTGAAATATTTTGCATTTGCAGGAATGTTGCACAATATGGTAGCAGGGTTCGACACGAGTGCAAATTCGGCCACTACCACATTATTCTGGGGTTCAGAGATCCTTTATAAATCTCCAAGCTCCTCCCTTTGACTTTTTAATTGGGTATATGGCCATGTTGCATGGGGATGTTGAAATTTGTATAACACCCTGCTGCCATACGTGAGGAGTGTGTCATAATTGCCCTCATCTGCTTTGCAGGAGAGTGGTTTTGTTTTACCTGGGATAGCATCATTTTATGCTGACTGCTCCTGCTCCTTTAAGCACTCCCACATCATGGGGCCCTTTTTTCCACAATGTTTCTGGGACCATCTTCAAATCTTCTCAAGTGTAGCTGGTCTGCTTTTTCACTATCTGTGTCAGTTGCGGCACTAGCCTTTCTATCACTCGTATGGGGCATGGGATGTGTAGTTGGAACACTACTTATCCCTCCTCCTCCTCTTCCCCATCTGCAAAAATCTGTCAATGTCAATGGTGGGTCAATACAGAGTACTGCACACCATTCAATGTGGTCCTCATCTGTCCCACATAGTATCACAATGTCTTTTTGTGTTATGACCTCCTCTAAGTGCAACAATATTCACATACCTGGGGCAATATCCTTGTTCCACAAGGGCGTGAAGAGAAATTCTGTGGACAGGCTGAATGTCTTTCCTTTCATCCCTGGCACCCATCCCAATAGTGCTTGGACCACATATAGAAACACCTCAGGGTACATGGGTTGGCTCGTAATGTGATGTGTGCATAGTAGGCCTGTATAATGGCCATCAGCCTCACTGGTTACATGCCAGGAGTCAAGCACACCATACTTTTTTCCGAGAATGAAATGGTTGTATTTGGCCTACAAGTCCCTTCCCCGTATGTTTATGTGGGGATCTTTTGAGTACAGTGGAGGAGGTACAAGGTGTTGTGTGCCATTTAGGGGTCAATCCTGCTTAATGAAACTGTGACAATAGCCTCAGAGAAGCCCTGTGTCCAGTGGGAGCCCACTCTCCTTTATGCAAGATGTGGTGGACCTGTATCTATCAAGAAGTAGACATCTTTCTGTCCTATCTTCACTGCTGTCTCAGGTCCCTCTTCAGGGTCTTCAGTTACTGAAAGGACTGGACACACACACATTTTCTGTTGGCATTCCTATTGGGATGTCATATTCTGCGAGAATGGAAAGGGGCTCCCTCCTTCAACTGTTACTCCTGTGTAATGGTGGGCCACATTCTGGCCCAACAGTGTACTATACCCTTGTGGGTGTGCTTGTGCGAGTGCTTGCAATACATTTGTGGGTGCCCTCATGATCCCTACCAACCCTACTTGGGCAAACATCTGCACCTGCTGGGCGGGAGCTGCTGGGGCTGGGGAATGGTGGGCACCGCCTGATGCTGTGTCTGTTGGTCCTGTGGCTGTGGTCCCACATGATTGTAATAAAGGTGTTGCCCAAAAGGAGACATTTGTGCGAAGTGGCCTTGTTGACCACAGAAAAAGCATGGCCCTAAAAATCTGTGTCTTGCCCCTATGCACCCAAAATCCTTGACTATCTGAGGGTACCCCTCCCCTTGTAGGTATTATCATACTGGCTAGTCCCACTTTGTGAGTAAAACCCAGCGGCTGGGCACCATCAGTGGGGTGTATTGTGGTTGTATGTACCCCCCCCCCTTTCTGTGGCCCTCACCCTACTGGGAACCACCCCTGTTCAGTGGGTGACACTTCTAAAGGGCCTGGTGTAAGTACCACCACTTCCATGGAGAGCTTTGTTAGCTTCTTTTATACTAGCATGTTCTCTGCCTTTGTGGCATTATCTGAGGTTTCCCTTTCCATTTCATGCTTCCAATTGCAACTGTATACAATAGTCAATTGTATCTCTGGTCAGCCTTTTGCTTCTAGCCCCACTATTCAGTCTATGGAGGTCTGCACAACCGTGGGAAGCCCTCAGACCAGTATATGGTTGAAAATATGTATGTATTCATCCCAGGATTTCCATGTCTCTAGTGTCCAAAGCTCCTGTAATTGTTGTGTATATTGTGCAAGGTCCTCATCTGGCTTCGTCTTGTGGGCCAATAAAGCCTCCAGATCCGAGGTATCGGGGTACATACTTCTTAGCACCTTCCACATGTGGGCATGGCAGTTATTAAAGGGTGCTCCATTGTGTACATTTGTACTCTGCTTCACCCTGTTGTATCCAGCTTGTTCCCATATTTTGTTTCCTTGCTCCCACATTATCTTTGCAAACAAGCTCTTCATATCCCTGATTGCCAGTGTGCCCCTGCTGTCTCCTTTTAGAGAACATATATCCACTTGCTCGCTCCTGCCATAAAGGAGGGCAAGCTGTAGATCAAATTGTCTCTGTCCATCGTCTGCCAAAGCACATAGTGTGAGTCTCCCCTCCCCTTCTGTAACAGGGGCATTTGGGTTGTTTGGGGCCCGGGGTTTGGCTCAACTCTCACAACCTTTGCACATCACTATGTTCACCTTTCTCTTACAGAGGCTTGTTGACCAGTTACTAATAATTTCTCCCTTATCCTTCTTTTTCTCTTGCTTTCATCCCCTTGCCTTCTTATCTGCAGCCCAGGGATCGTCGTCCCCATGCTCATTCCTACCTCCTCCTCTTCCTTGTCTGAGACGACACAGTCCTCGTCAGACATGCTCAGCCCTTTCTCCCCCTCGTCAGACTCCTCATTGTCCAATTTAACCTTGACCTTCCCTGATGTTAACCCATCTCTACATTGGCTGTCTTCTGTCTCTGCGCCTCCTTTTTTATTCCCCTGTCGGCTACCTTTAACATAGTGTCCAACTGCCACTGTGTGCTCTTTCTTTTCCTTGTTGGCCAAATAATTTCGTCACCTTTTTCCTTCAGTTCTCTAGAACCACTCTCCTCATGCTTCTCTGTATTCTTTTCTGATTTCCCCTACTTGGGGACATGTGCTCTGGGTTGGTGTACCCTGAAGCAGGTTTCAACATTAGGTACAACCCATAGGGAAGGGACCGAGCACTAGGTGGTCCTGCTGCACTACTGCCCTGCCCAACTCCCTTCCCAGGCTCTTATTTTTTCTCTTTGTAGGGCTTTCAGAGCCCTAAACATTTTTTCTGGCTCTTGAGCATTGATCCTTTATATGGTGTTAATAAGTACAATAACATGTGTTCTTTTAATCCTCTATCAAATATTCCCTTTCCTGGCCATTCGTTACAGCACTGTCCTGCAGTGTCCCGAACCCACTGAAAGTGGTATTTTAATAAATATTTGATCACAATATTGCAGCAACTTATTACCTAAGTGATCCAGTGTTGTGTCCATCCTAAAAGCCCTCTCCATCCAGTATGTACTCCAACGTATTTATTAATGTACTATTTATTTTAGCATTTATAAAGGGCACTAAACCCTGGGGCATCAAAGCGACGATTACAGGAGTTACAAACCTTAGAAACATTGTGATATTGATAGGGAACAATGGTCAAAGTTAAAGACAAGTTAAGTGTATGTGTGAGCATTTCTTAAAGGATGCACCTCCTCTACAACTCACTGGAGAATAGCAGCATTTTGAGATTCTTGTGGAAAGCTCTGATCTTAGAGTCAGTGGGTGGGAATTCCAATTCTTAGTGGAAATAACCGGTAAATTCATACCACCTGATCTTTTAAACCTTGATCTTGGGGTGTTAAGGCAGTGTGTGTAAGAGGACCGGGTGAGTCTGGTAGACAGTGCTTTGTTGAACTTTAGTGAGAGGTATCTCTCGGCAGTGTTTGAGATACATTTGTGTGTGATGGCTAGCGTTTTGAACAGAATGTGCTCCCGGATCGGTAGCCAATGCACATTTCTTGTAGCTGGGGAGATATGATCTTTTTTTGCAATGTTCACAGTGGCCCTTAATGCATTATTCTGCATGAGCTGCCACTTGTTAATATTTTGGGCAGTAGTGCCTGCAAATAAGGCATTGCAATATTCCAGCATGGAGCCTATAGGTGCTCTAGCAATGGTGAGGCAGTTGTCGGTGGAGAGGAAAGGTCTGCAGGGATAAATTATGTTGGTAGTGTAGGCCGCCCAGGAAGCAATGGGCCTCAGCACCAAGGGCTGCACAAAGGCCTTCTCCGTGTCCCAGCCTGTCCTTGCCTTTCCGGCCATCGGCCAGAAACCCTGCCTCTCTTTTGGTAGCTGCGGATCCATCGGTGGACTCATTCAACAGCTATGATATAGCGTGCAGTAAGAGTACCTCACCTATTGCCTGAACTAACTCTATTTCTGATGCGCTTTCCTCCCCCATGTCGTAACCAACATATCATAGACCCACTGGCCCATGCATTGCCCACGATATGCTTAAACTATCGCCCTGCCACTAGACTATGGCCTTGATTGGCGCGCCTTTCTCCCAGGCATAACTACGCTGATCTGCACCCTATAGGAAAGACATTTTCTCAATATATTACCTGCACTAACAACCCCATACGCACAGCCTTGCATTCCGTTCCAGGTCAAATGAACATGTACCTACATACATACAGCAGAGACAGCGACTCTGGAAAATAAACAAACCTTTAACTGCTGAAATGAGCATATGCCTGTTGTCACGTTGTACCATTGTCTATACTGCAATTCTGGCTTCCCAAATCCAATCCTACCTCTTGTCATTGAACCTGTTTACCACCGTATACTCATTGCTCTCTAGCCTGTATTGCATATTTCTGAGCTTATGTGTTCTATGGATTGTGCACCCTGTATACTGCCCTATTTACTTTGCTCTCTAAGTCTGCACTGTATATTTTGGACTTAAGTGCTTCTTTAATTCTGCTTAATGCTTACTGCCGTACCTACACTGCTCTATAGCCTGCACTGTAAACCTCAAATCTAGGTGACCCTTTGATTGTGCACACTGCATATTGTCGCATATATACTGCCTTTCAGCCTCGACCACAAACCTCAAACCTAGGTGTTCCATTACTTGTGCACACTGTATACTGCCCTACTTACACTGCTCTCTAAGCCTGCACTGTATATTTTGTATCTATGTGCTCCATTGATTGTGTGTATAGCATACCGCCGCATATACACTGCCTTTTAGCCTGAACTGCACATTTCGAATCGAGGTGTACCATTCTAGTGAACTGACTCCAGGACCCTAGGTGAACCCTCTGATATTGAATTGTCTTTATGTGAACTACTGCCACTGAATCTGCATACTACGGCATGCACATTGCATGCTAGCCTACAATGAAATTATGCATATTAATGCAATATTGACAGTGAATTGATCCGGGTGAACCACTGACACTGATTATCCATATAGCGTCAGCAGAGCACACATTAGTAGACATAGTTAATTTTGAATCTAGGTGAACTATTGTTACCAAACTGTATATCCCTATTTGCACATTACATCCCAGCCTGCCTAGTAACTTACAGCCGGTATATTATACGTTGAACCTAGGAGAGCCTTTGATTTTGAACATATAGACAGCCTATTACGCCTTTGCTGTCTAACATACCTCCATGGTACCTAGCCTTAGGCAAACTACCAATCCTTCACTGCATTAGCATCAGCATGCCCCCATTAGTTACCAACGAGACTCTCTACACGATAATCCTTGCTCTGAGCACCATGTTCTACATCATGGCACTTACCACTCCTGCCAACAGGAAACTGCCATCTTTGACATCTACCACCTCACCTAATCCGTCTACCGCATCTCTCCCTGACATGGCAGATGCCTTTAATTATCTCCCATGCAAGCCATGCCCAACCACGGACAGAAACTTATGCCTTAGAGCTAGACTAGCCAAATATACAAGCCTCTCACTAGGTCACTAAACATATCCCCTGATTCTAGGACCCCTAGCATGCCCTCTGTCCCCTACTGCAGCTCCAGGCCTACTAGAAAAAGCTCTACTAAGTACAGCAAACCTAAAACCCCACTTGCCCCCCACCTGCCTACCATACCAACCTCTATGAGCCCCCAGATAAAAGGCACCTTAATAAACTCCAGATCGCTGGTAGCACGTGCTACAGAAATAACCGATCTGATCCTGAAAGAGGATCTAGACTTTCTTGCCATTACTGAAACATGGCTACACCCTGCTGCAGGCCCTATGATCATGCTAGCAGTCCCCGATGGGTTTTCCATCTTAAGACAGGACAGACCTAATGCCAGGTGTCGCTTTTATCTACAAATGTGGTCTCGACATGAGACTTGCTACCCAGACTGACCTCCAGTCGTGCAAATCACTCTCAGTCAAAGTTCCTCTAACCAATGCTCAAACCTTAAACATCCATTTGATATACCGCCCGCCAGGCCCTCCTGGAATCTTCGTGGATGACATTAACTCTATCCTAACCAATAACCTTAAAAGCTCCTCACAAGTACTTCTTCTTGGAGACCTGAATATGGGCTTCAATGACCAATCAGACCAGCTTGCCACAACCACAGCGAACTCCCTATCAGAACTTGAATTTACCCAAAGAAGTAACACTGCCACCCATGAGAAAGGCAGAATTCTTGACTGTGTGGCAGACCACAACTGCCAGGCCAACATCATATCCATCTCTCCTTTAGCCTGGACCATCACCTTGTGTCCTTCTTGCTCTCCACCAATAAACCTTCACCGACTACGGCCCTTAGGGCTCCACCTATACTAACCAGAAATAAAAAGAACATTACCGTGGATAGGCTCATCCGTTACTGCTCCCCACTCTCAATTCCCTCCATGGCAACACTGACCCTAAAAGATTGGTTGAAGAATATAATAAAATCATGACTACTTCCTTTGATCAGATTGCCCCAGCGAAACTAAGACCAAGTAAGCAGAAAACTCATCTGAATAATTGGTTTACACCTTTCTTAAAACAACTTAAGACAACAAAAAAGAAACTGTGAGGCTACATGAATAAACCTTCCCTCTGAAGCCAATAAACTCAAACTTACTAAACTGTCATCCCTCTACAAAAAAAAAATATGCCTAGGAAAACGAACATCCTTTGACAGACGCATATCCAATGCCAAATCTAACATAAAGGAACTGTTCACCATTCTTAAAGAAATAGAGACTCCAATAGCACCACCTGACACATGCACGAAAGATAAAAAATGGTGTGAAGATATCCAATTCGCCTTAGCCAATAAAATAGCCACTCTACAAAATAACATTTCATGTAAAAGAATTGGGTTAAGTGATCCCCTCGCCTCCAGTACTACTGATAAGGGTAGCAGAGACGAATCCACATGATTCAACTTCACCAAGGTCTCCATCCTTGAAGTAGAAAGAATTATTCTGTCCCTTAAACCATCGATCTGTCAGGGAGACCTATGCCTTGGCAGCTTATCAAGGATGCTGCCCTTGATTTATCTCCATTCATCACCAAACTCATGAATACGTACTTCACTATGGGGATTATTCCCACTAACCTCAAACAATCATGGGTACTACTTCTCTTAAAAAAACCTACCCTCCACCCATCTACACCCACCAATTATAGACCCATTACTACTGTGCCCTTCCTTCTAAAAATCTTGGATAAGGTAGCATATACTCAAATTCAAAAACACCTGGAACAACAACATCTGTTAGGAGCTACACAATCAGGTTTCCATCCCCAGCATGGCACAGAAACTGCCCTCATTGATTTGAAGACCCAAATCGACAAGTTTAAAGACAGTGGGAAATCAGCACTACTCGTCCTCCTAGATCTTCGATCTAGTCGACCAAACTATCCTCTGCAACCATCTAAATACAGCAGCACACTTCTCTGCTGAAGCTGTTACCTGGATTAGATCCTTTTTAAATGGTAGAACAATGAGGGTCTTCTCGCCGCTAGCTGCCGCAGACCCCATACCGATTACCTGCGGTGTGTCCCAGGGGTCATGCGTCTCGCCTACACTCTACAACATTTTCACTAAGCCCACTTCGATGATTTGGACATTCTCGGTATCACCTATACTAACTATGCAGATGATACCCAGATCCTCCTCCTGCTTTCTGGGGATTGAAAAGGATTTGGCCTTGGTGAACAGAGTGTATATTATCATACAGGCAAGGATGGCCACACACAGTCTATGCCTGAATGATGATAAAACTGAACTCATCATCCTGGGCACCCAGCCCAACTTTAAAAAAATAGATCCTAAATATTCATCATTCACAATTGATGGCAATATCATAAAAGTAGAGCATGAGGTAAAAACACTTGGTTTCTACCTCGACTCTCACCTCTCATTCACTAAACAGGTCAACTCCTTAGAATCTTCTATAGCCTACACGTGCAAACTGATACGCACTAGCAAGCCATTCCTCTCTAAAAGCAATTGCATTACTCTAGCAAGAGCCCTCATCCTTTCATGCCCTCTACCTAGGATCACCCAAAGTCACCATTAAAAGAATCCAAATTCTACAAAATAATGCCCTTAGAGCGGCCCTAGGCATTTCTAGAAGAGACCATATCTCTGAGACCAGTCGACAGAATAACTGGCTCCCAACCCACGACAAAATCCTCCTAAAAACTCTCTCGCTGACATACAAATCCCTTAACAATGCAGCACCCATCTACCTGGCTGAGAGATTTCACAAGCAGACATCTACTAGACCAGTAAGACTTGCCAATAAAGATCGTCTTGTCATACCTAGCTTCAAACGGTCCACTACTGGTGCTAACAGCTTCCCGGTGAAAGTGTCCAAATTATGGAACACCTTGCCTCCCAGCTTAAGAATAGACCAAACTAAAGTTTAGAGCCAACACCATTATATGGCTAAAATCCAACAACCAGCACTCCTAACGTGTTGCTTACCGTTATGACGACAACAGCTTGTAATAAGCCCTCCTTCACACTCTATTTTGTATATACCTCCCTGTGTCTATATATTCTCCTACTGTACACCATGTTTGTAAATATGCCTGCTCTGTATATAATTATTACCTGTATGCATCCTGTATAATTCTGTGTAACCAAGCTTCACATGTACTTGTAACCGCTGTGCCCTGTTACCCCGGGTATGATGCACATTATAAATAATACACAAACAAACAAACAAACAAACAAATAGCATTGACTTGCCTCGTTAGTGACAGAGTAGAGTCTATATAGACCCCAAGGGTTTTGACATCTTCTGAGACTGGGATGGTGATGCCATCAATGTTGAAAGATGTGTAGGCTCCATCGAGTTTGTTTAGGAGGGATTGTGATCCAACCAGGACCAACTCGGTTTTGTTGTCAGTGAGGCATAACACGTATATAGCAATCCACACCTGGATGGTTTGGTAGACCGAGACCAGCGTGTTGGATTCAGTGATGTAATCGCCTGAGATGAGTCGAACTAGCTGAGTATCATCAGTGTAGCTTGTGTAGGATATTCGCTGGACATCAAGGAGGTGAAAGATTGGTTTGGTGAAGATGTTGTACAAAGTTGGTGACACACAAAAACCTTGTGGGACATCACAAGTAACAGGGGTTGGAGGAGCCGAAGCAGATGAAGAAAAGGCTCTCATAGTTCATTTAGACAGAAGGAAGGAGATCCAGACAATTGGTTCAGTGGAAAAGTGGGCTGCCGAATAGAGGTGTTGGAATAGGATTTGGTGATCCACCAGATCAAAGGTGGCTGAGCAGCAGGAGGAGGGCTAGCTTGCCTGAGTCTTGGGATTCATCCAGTTGATTCTTTAAGTCAAGGCCAGGTCGAAACAGTGACTGGCGCAGGCCCAGGAGGTTGTTGGATTCCAGATGCATTTGGACCTGTAAGTATGCTGCTCTATCCAGAACTTTGAAGATGAATGGAACAGTACTGATGGGGCAGTAGTTCTTAGGGTTGTCCGCCTCCAAGGTATTTTTTTAGTAAAGGTAGAATCCAGGCAATTTTCAAGTTGGCTGGTACCATGCCAGAGGAGAACAAGGTATTGTTATGAGTGGAGACTAATGGCTCCAGTACTACCGCACAGTCTTTGATAACTTTGGCAGGGCAGCATGCACTTTGGCATCTAGAGGGCTTGAGCCAGTTCATGATTTTGATTACATCCATTCCTGAAATGGGTGTGAACACAAATATTGGGACACTATGCTGAGAGGCAAGGGGCTTCAGGCCAGGGTGGTCAACTGAGATAGTCAGTTTACCTTTCTTCAGCAGACACTTTTTTGTATTGTGGAGACTTTGTCTACTATGGCATTGTGTATATTTATACACCGGGTGATGTCTTTGGTGCAGTTGGTTGTGGGGGGGACTGGGGATTCTAGTTACTGCAATATGGCAGAGAGCTCCCTGGTGCTAGAGTTGGCTTTGGCATTTATGGCATTGTATGTGAAGTTTTGGCTTGGAGTATTGCTTTTTGTAGGCCTTAGTAATGGAGGTGAATTGAGCTTTGTTGTGCAGTGCTGTGGCATTCCTCCAGGTGGTTTCTGCCATATGTTTAGTTGTGCAGAGCGCTCTGAGATCACGGGTGAACAAAGTGTTGAGGTCAGAGATGGGTTTGGCTTTGTATTTTGCCATAGGGGATACAGTGTCAATGGCAAATTTCAAGGATTGATTGAAGGTGTCGACCATGGTGGCCGGGTCACTGATTATGGATCTGTGAGTACCTTCAGCAAGGGCCGTATACATGGTGAGGTTATATTCCTAGAGTTTGTTGTTAATGTTGTGGGCAACACAGTTGGCAGGACAGGCAACAAGTGACACGTAGGTATGTAGAAGGAGATGATGTTGTGATCTGACCATGGACAGAGCCAGTTAGACACAACTGAAGTGCCACAGTTTAGGTTGGCAAGTCTATCTGGGATCCATCCTTTGACATTGGTGGGGGTCGTGATACGTTGTGTGCAGCCTACAGCCTCAATGGTGTTAGTTAAGGCAAGGGCATTAGTGTTGGTCTTGTCTTTAAATCCCAGGGAAAAATGGCCCAGGAGGATGGTTTTCGAGGTAGGCTTAGATTCTGCAGAGAGGAGATGTGTGATTATACTATCGTCTGGAGTTCCCTCCCATTTATTTACTTTTAACCATCCCCACAGTTTGAATTTCCCTTATGCCCTTCACACTTCCTCCCAAATTCCCACTTCTCACTCTCCCCTTTAACGGACCCCCACCTTCTCCTCATACATCCCTACTTACCATTCCTTCAGCTCGTACCCTATCCACATTCAATGGCCGTCTCCACAGGCCTGTCCACTCACACCAGCCACGCTCACCGGCCTTCTCCTTAGGCCCAACCTTTCACTCTGTTAATAAAATAATGGCTCTCTCCACAGGCCCACCTCCTTCTTAAACTCTCTAGGTTAGTATGCAAATGCCTTGGCCACGACCCTCCATCAGCCCTGCATGTGCCACTACTAAGCCAATCACAACATTGTATATGTTATCTCTGGTGTCGACCCTTCTGGCTGGGCCGAATCTACATAAGCAAACAAATACTCCAACCACTACTACATCAACGAGACACACAAAAATCAGAACAACAGATGAGCCCAGCATAAAATATCCTATTGTGCGCCCTCCTTCAGCAAATCAAGAAATCATAAACACCCCACCCCCAAAAATGATGCAACTATACAATTGCCTGCACTATGCGCAACTCCCATCTAATGGGGTCGGCCACCTTCCATGCACTCTTCTGCTCTAATGCAGACGTGCCCGTGTACACCCACTCCCTAATGGAGGGGTTGATCTAAACTCTACCATGGCCAATCGTCCTCCCCCCTGTAGGATGTGTTCCTGCAAAGGGTAAACTCACGTGTCCTAGAGATCCTTGCGTCCTCCTGGCACCAATACTTTTTTATGGCTCGCCCCTACTTAGTGCGAGTGGCGCTTGGGACCAGGCATAAATTCATGAACTCGGCGAATGCTGGGACTCTTCGGTTGTGCACTTGCAACTGGTCTGTGTTCGCCTGACCCCCACTCCGACGATGGCAGACTGAATACCCTCAGCTGGCCGAGGGAAGTGAGTATCTCATTGACGCCTCCAAATGTATCAGGGGTCCTGCAAGGCAAGTAATGACTGGCACTCCAAAGTAATCCAAAAAGGAGATACGCCAAGCAGGAAGTAAAGCATTTTATTAAAGACCCAGACGCATCTGGGAGAGCACAGTTGAAACAGCACAGTAGAATGAAAATGAGTGCATTCCTCACATAATTAGCATAAACATAATTGTAGCAGTTATTAGATCATCCTACAAAGCTCATTGGTGGGACTACATCAGTCCCCCATAGCTAGGCATGTTGTACCTACCCATGATTGGAGCAGGCCATCCTGACCCCCGCTGTCGAACACCACCCCTTGTAACAGCACAAACCTTCCTCCACCACCCCACAATGACGTGTATTAACATTTCATATTTGTGCTGAATGCTGGAACTTTATCATCGTGCCATTGGTCAGCTCCCACGAGACACACAAGACAACCTGAGCCTGGCAAATGGGAGACATACACACGGCATCCAACCAATGAGGTGCCCTGTTGTCAACAGCAAAGACACAAAACACTGTTGCACCCTAGGGACACTGGAATTCTCCCAGTGATTGGTCCCCTCCGGGCTCACCCCTTGGCCCCACAGCCCTCTTCCCAAGCCCATCTGCCAAGGGGTGATTTGAAACTGCTTACCCCAACTTGATTTTACTTTTATCTGCCTGCATTTATTTGTTGAATACCTATATTTTCCAGCGAGTGCCCAGGTGCCTGTTTCGATGACCTCAAAAGTATATGCTGATCCCATTTTGCAGTGACTATGGTCTTCTAGGAACAGCAAGCTTGCAACAATTCTCCAGCACACTGCTTTAGCTGAGTGCTCGAGAAATTCATGCCTGCCCCAAGACACATGGCCTGTGGCTGTGATGAGACAAATGGTTTACTTACCTGTGGCCTATGCTCCAAAATGGCTGTTCTGTGGTTCATAGTGTACTACACTGCAACTTCTACCTGTTACCCCTACCATTGATCCATATCCCCCATTTGCCTGTTTACCCCATGCCCCACTTGGTGCCCCCAACCCTGCTCTTCCCCATGGACTTCTCTAGCTGCATCCGCACACACGGCACATAGGTTACACTGTGCAGCTGTCAATCATGCCCCCACCACTAGGATGCCCCTTCCCTGTCAGTCCTGCAACTGGTAAGTGCACCCCCTTTGGTAGCGCTGGATCTGCACCTCTACTGCACTTTGTAGGTGAACAACACAGACACTTATTTAGTTTTTGAAGAGCCATCCTGACACTTGATTAGATGCCATTTGGCTAATTTTGTAAATAATCCCCAAATAAAATGTTGGCATACGATCTATGGATTTGACTTAATTCTTGGTCTCAATCGCTTGTGATACCAGATAGAAGTCCATTAGTGCTGGGACTTTTCCCTGTTAGGATCGTGTCCTATCCCAATTCTAGTTTGGGAAGTTAGAGGTCTGCTTCTTTGGCGGCCAAGAGATTCAGGACTTTCAAATGCTGTGAACATCTCTTGAGTGCAATGACTGAGATCTCACATTTTCCCCAATATGAGTTCTCGTTAGATGAAGCAAAGATATATACAATATCTGCAGGATTTTTCCTTCAAATGTCTATGTTTCCACATATGGCATAGCTTCCTAACACACAGTCTTTTTATTTAGTTTTTGAAGAAACATCCTGACACTGACTTTGCTTTGTTTTGTGATTACCATTTTGACACTTGATTGGACCTCATTTGGTTTCAGCCAGCCTTGCATTAAGAATCCTCAATATCGTCTAGTTAGATTACTGCAATGAATCTCTTAGGTATCAACAAACTTATTAGAACGTGTAATCCCCACTTTTTAAGTAATAGTTTTCTAGATTTGATTTTCAGTCTTTCAGCTCTGTTGTTTCTACCTGCTTCACACTTTTCCTCAACTTGATACTGTTAATGGACTTAACTCAGATTAATGTTCTGAAGCCTTCTCAGACCAGTACCTTACTCTATACTAAAGGGTTTTTCAGTTCAACGTATTTGCATGTTTGGGCTTTGAGATTGTCAGTGATCTGTTCATGTTTAAAATAGTGTGTATTCATCCTTTGTATACCCTGCGGTTTGGGAGTATTTTTATCTGACGTGTGGATCAACAAGGAGAGTTAACAAATTCCACATTCCAGAATGTATTTTTTTCATCCTGTATGAATGTGTCAGGGGACTCAGAATATAATCCTAGAGAATGAGGATATGCTCCCCTCCCTGGATCCATTAGTCATGGAGCACAAGCAAATGAAAATAATTTGAGCACCAGTATTTGCGGATCTACTCCATGGCTGTCTCTCTTTATTACATCATTCATTAAATAATTGAAATATCCTCCAATTAGAAGGGTTTCCTCAGATATACATGGTGGATTAGTGGAGGCCTCTGACTTTCACCCCATTGCAGTGAAAACAAGCCCACATGCAGAATAAACAACAGCAACGTTTGTGGATTTCCTTAGCAAAACCAATACTTTCCGTGATCACACTAGGAACTGCATTTCAGAGTGTTCCATTGCAACAATAATTCTGTGAGTGAGGAGCATTTGGTACGGTCATGTTGTAAAATCCCACCCACAGTTCAGCGCACCCTCAGGGATCTGCATATTTCCCACAAGTCTCCTGCCCATGATTCAAGCGTCATACCCGGGGCATTGATGCTGGATCGGAGAGTTAAGTACTTTGTGTCTCATTATGAGTTTTGTGGTAATTTGGACGAAAATCTGCCAAATTACTGCCAAACTCATTTGCCATTACCACCACTAGGTCCCATGGGTTTATTTACATGGGATTACAAATGGTGTTAGGATGGTATTAATCACAATTTTCTTTAGTCTATAGGATTCCATAGGGATTTTGTGGATTTATTACAATCGGTAACTCTGTCTCATAATTTCACTCATGATTTCCCTAAAATGGCAAATTTACCTCCAGCATAATGCTAGAGGAAAATCAACCACTTCACAGTCAAATTTGTAGTCTGGCGGTGTGGTAAAAATGGTGGTAATTATGATAACTGTAAAAAAAGTGGTGGAAGTGGAATTTAATTTTTTTGCTCACTGCCAAACAATGATTCACTTTGTTTTTATCTTAAACAGTGAAATTTGGATCACATTATGTCGGTTTCCATTTATACTAGCTAGGTAGGTCATGTTATTTTATGTTGAGGTTTAATTATCATGTTTTGTTTTACATTTATTATTTTCAAGCTCCTTGAAGTAGCCATAAGGCAGAAGATAGAACCCTCTAAGCATGCAAATAAAAAACCAAAACAAAATTACAAAGCAGTAACTGAATGTAGGCCTGGAAATCTAATCTGTTAACTAGACCCTACAGACCTGTTTTGACCTAACAATCACACAATGGGACTCATGAAAAGGTTGGCGCTAAAAATCTTGCCGAACCGGCATGGCGGTAATAACATGTCCGGCTTGGCACCAACCCGCACATAGCGGACGATCAAGAGTGCGCGAGCGCGCGCATCCCTGCATGCCAGTTACCGCCGTACTGGCATGCCGGTAACGACCCCCAAACCCCCACACAGCGGCATCGACCAATACGCACAGAACGGCTCCGCCCTGGGCAAACCCTAAATACCGTTACCGTTATTAAGATAGTGCAAATAACGTGTGCATCAATACCGGACCCGGAAGTAACGTCATCGCGCCGGAACGGGAAATGCCATGGCGGCCATCTTTAAAAACACAATCCATTGCCATCCTCCACCTACAGGACCCTCTACACCCCAACTCTCAGGCCACCACTGACAACATGTCAAAGGCTACCCGGAGAGGCACGACCCGCCTGCGCAAACCACGTTTTACAGACGATGAGCTGAACATGTTGGCCGACACCCTTGTGGCAAATGCAGAAGTGGTGTTCTGCAACAACCTCAGGCGTCCAGCCCAGCTCAGGGAAAAGGCCAAGGCCATCTGGGAAGAAGTTGCCCAGAAAGTAAGTGCAGTCGGCACCACCGCACGCACAGTGCATGATTGCAAACAATGTTGGGATGACCTCAGGCTGAGAGTCCGGCACATATTGTCAGCTAATTGGAGCCAGGGGCTGGCAACAGGAGGAGGACCACACTCCCCACTGAAATTGGACAGATGGGAGGAGACCTGCAGCTCCATCATAGACGTGGAGTCCATCGAAGGAGTCGGTGAAGCAGAGTTTGGCATGCCAACATCAGCAGATGAAGGTGAGTGTCCCTATTGAAACAGTAAAAATAATCATAATCACCCTCCCCCAATTGTGGCTGCTACACCAGCCAACAAATGGGCCATCATGCACACCTACACATATCCATGTACGCATTCTGGGTCTACCACCATCCCATCCCAATGCATGTTGTGGTCATACACGAATACACCCACAAGACACATATCATGGGCATGTGCCACCCAGGACGACCCTCCCAAAACACATCAATGTCCAACTGCACCCAACAATGTGTACATGTGGACACGATTACGCTATCAGAATCCACTCTTCAACATTGCATGCACACAGTCCCCTACAAATGCACGAATGCAACTGATCAGATGGCGCCACATGTCCAATGACCAATGCATGCACAATGCAAGCGGAACAATCACTGATATCCTGCCACTCTCTGTCCCCCACAGGTACGGATGCTGACAGTGATGAAGCGCAAGGGAGTGCACAATGCACAACACCAGCCAAAATGCCTAGGAGGCACTCTGATGGCACAGGTCCATCAACCTCAAGTGAACCAAGGATGGGCCATGCAGGAAGCGGGCCAAGAACCGGTGCAAAAAAAGCACCACAGACAAGTACACAGGAAGAGCTGACACCTGCACCTGCATCCGTGGTCACACCATCCACACTGGCTGAGGACACAGCAGGCATGGAGGATAGCACACATTCTGCTGCTGCCAGCACAATTGGGGAGATGGCTGCATCGGCTGATCATAGTGTTGATGAGGTAGCTGGCCCGGACAATGAGGGCGATGCAGGACTTGTCCACTCAGAGCCTGTAGTGCACACACCAAGCCCGAAGGGCACCCGACAGGACACACCTCAGCTGGACACATCCGACCAGGGCAGCAATGGACAGTGGTCTCCGGCCATGCACAGCCCCATGATCCATGCTGTGCCACCACATCACCCACCAACCACAACCCACACTGCCATACGGGACCTTGAGGGACGTCTCTCCAGGATGGAGGCCCGGCAGGAGGTGATGCAAGGCTATGTGCAGCAGTACCTTGCTGAAAACGGCAAACCCGGCCCCTTGGATCACAACCATCCGGGTCATCCGCATCATCCACGCCATCGGGCTCGAGGCAGACCAGCCCTGTGCGCATGTCCCTGCAGAGTTCGCGCCGCACAGAGATCCAACCCCCAACTCCCAAGGGGGCTCAACAGTAGCAGTGCCAACCTGCATAATCCCTTTGGGCATACATGCAGACACATGTCGTGCCATAGTTGACTTTGGGTGTTAGGGGGTGGGTGGATTTGTGGTGGTGGGTGTAGTGTGTAGTACTGGGGTGTTTGGGGGAATGGGAGTAGGTTGGGGGTGGGTGGAGGGGTGGTGGTGGGTGTAGTGTGTAGTACTTTGGTGTTTGGGGGAATGGGAGTAGGTTGGGGGTGGGTGGAGGGGTGGTGGGGGCGTGGATTGTTTTATCATGTTGTACTTAATTCCTCACGAATACACCAGTTGTGTAACAAACATCACATGAGTGGACATTGCTGATTTATTGCATGTCAATTTATTGCTTCATGGTGATTCGCGCACATGTGCCCACACACCCAGTGCCCACAGTTCACAACACATGGCACCCTCTGCATCAAAGTACACCAGAATGATTGGTCTATGACCATTTGGCACACTGTGCGACACTCACGAGTTTCACGTCCTGGCCTATGTCCTACTTCTACTCCTTCCTCTCCTTCTACTTCACCAGGTGGTGGCAGCTCCACGTCAGGTGGCAGGGGTATGTTCCGCTGGATGCACATGTTATGTAGCATTACACATGCCGTGATGATCTTGCCCACCTTCTCAGGCCCGTATATGAGTGCCCCTCCCGACCTGCTGATGCATCAAAACCGTGCCTTCAAAAGGCCAAACGTCTGCTCAATGACCACACGTGTACGTGTATGTGCACGATTGAAGTCCTCCTCGTGGCCGTTCTGCAGGTTCCTGACAGGGGTGAGTAGCCACGGCTTCAGGGGATATCCCGCATCACCTACATGGGAGCAGAAGGAGGTATGTGTGAGGATGAGGCTCGGTTGACAGGTGTGCTCAGCCTGTACATCATTCAAGGTCATATGCACTATCTCATCATTGGCAGCCACATCCACATGACTGTCAGCCCTGTACAGTGCATGCCAATCCATAGAGGGAGCCTTGTGTGACATACACGACCTAGGGTCCTAGGATTTTAAAGCACCAGGGAATGTATGTCTTGGCTAGGGGCATTTTGCATGCATATGTGAGGGCTGTGTGTCTGCGGATGACTTAAGAAACTACCATTCCCCCCAATCCATCTGCCCCCATGGCCCAGAGGGCATTCCCCTAGCATATGCATGTACCTCCCCCCCAATCCATCTGCCCCCATGGCCCAGAGGGCATTCCCCTAGCATATGCACGTACTTCCCCCCCAATCCATCTGCCCCCATGGCCCAGAGGGCATTCCCCTAGCATATGCACGTACCTCCCCCCCAATCCATCTGCCCCCATGGCCCAGAGGGCATTCCCCTAGCATATGCATGTACCTCCCCCCCAATCCATCTGCCCCCATGGCCCAGAGGGCATTCCCCTAGCATATGCATGTACCTCCCCCCCAATCCATCTGCTCCCATGGCCCAGAGGGCAGACTCACCCAACAGCCAGCCACTTCGTTCAACGTCTCCTTCTATGTAGCGGGGTAGTGAGGAATTCGTGGATCCTGGGTATCTGGCACAGCAGTGTATTATTATCTGGCTGGCATCACACACCATCTGCACATTGATGGAATGGTATAGCTTCCGATTGCGGTAGACCGCCTCCACGGCATGTGGGACTACCAACTCTACATGGGTACAGTTGAGGGCACCAATTACATTGGGCATGCCTGCCAGTGCATGGAATGCTATTTTGGTGGCATTTGCCTCCTGTGGTGTCCTTGGTAAGTATATGTAGGCATTTGCGTGCTTCAGTAGTGCATCCAGCACTTGGTTTAACACAACAGAGAAGCATGATTGGGACATGCCATGCATTTGGCCCACTGTGTGTTGATAAGTGCCTGTGGCCAGGAAGTAGAGCACAGATGCCACCTTCAGCAAAGGGGGATGGCTGTGCGGATGTTGATCAGGCTGACCAAGTCGTCCTGTATTAATTCCACTATGTTGGTGATGGTGTGTCTGTCCAGGCGGTACAGGGTGTGGATCTGTGCTGGGGTTAAGTCAAATGGATTGGACCTTATACGTTGGATTGTTGGCTGTCTGCGGGGAACGACTGCCTGCACTGGTGGTATTTGCTGGGCATGTCTCACCCTCCTTCTCCTCCGGCGTCTCGTCTGTGTTTCCTGTTGTACTGCCTGCTCAAGGAGTAGCAGTGCAGGCATGTCCTCCAGGCCCAGTATGGCAAGTACAAGTGGTAGCATTTTGCCTTGGAGGGGGGTGTGGTGTGTGGGTGTGTTCCTTTTGTGCTGACCCTGACTCCATTGCCTCCACCTGTGCTGATTGAGTGCACCTGTGGCACTTGGTTACACAGCAGTTTGCTGTTTACGGGTGGTCCGCGATGCCGGTATTAAGGCCTCCCCATATGCGCGCGTGCCCGTGTGCCGGTACGGTGGTGCACGGCCACAGCGGGTCCTTGGCGATGCCAGTAGCAACGGCATCTAGGGTCATGATACACCGGCCCGGTAATGGATGCCGGTATTGCCTTACCGGTGCCGTTCTTACCGGAGCACCAACCTTCTGATGAGGCCCAATGCCTTTTATTAACATCGCACAGTAACTGAAAACCAGATTGAGATGGCTATTCAAAGGCTGGATAATTTAAATTGTCTCTCATATAGGCCCTCCTCGGCATAATACGAGTTCTGCCTCACACACAACTGTAACCATTTAGGGCCCTAGCAGTACACTGCAATCTCCAGAAAGCCTGAACCAGGGCTTCTGCTCCTATGGAAGCTGTGGCAGAAAACCCACCCTCAGTTAAATGTGTAAATATTTCCTTTCAGCTCTCCCATCTATTGAACCTGACTGTTAGTGGCCATTCAGGATTCAGGGGAGTGAGTAGAAATGCTTTGCCATATGTGTTTCTTGGGTATGGTTTCAACATGCCTCTGCTCACCAAAACAATGTGGGAGGCTCAGAAGCCTGACAACTGCTGACCCAAAGACAGTTTTTTTTCCATAAGCACTTTTCCCAGAATCATAAGCCTGGGGGTTGGTGAAGTAAAAAAAAAATCTTGTGGCAACTATGACATAAATGAGCGAACCAAAAACCCCTGAGGTTGTTTTACTCACATTTCAGGGAGTTTTTGCAAACTTGACAGATACAGATTTCTGACATACAACCACTCCCAAATGTTGTGGTGGGCTTATTGGAATAAGCAGAATGACTTTGGCTTCAACATGCCCAGGTTCACTATGACACGGTGGAAGGTTCGCAAGTCTGAATACTACTGATCTAAACACAGACTTTGTGTCCTTTAGCACTTTGCACAGAAGCACACACCTAAATCCTTTTCAAATATAACATCCTTGTGGTAACCATGAATTAAAATGCAGGGGGGATTCATAATCATGATGCTGGTGGAGGGAAATGTCATTGTCAAGGTTATCTCATCTATGAGGGTGATTCTTCCCTGCCTCTTTTTGGTGAAGTTGTCTAAATTAATCGGGCAGAAGAAAGAGTGAACCTGTGCTGCCTTAAAGGAGTAGTTAATAGATGTTGTTATCATTTGAAACACAAAATGAGCATTCATGAGAAGGCATATTGCCCTGTGGTTGCTTTTGGTCTGATCTGGAGGAAGGTACTGTTGGTTATCTAAAATGTGTTCAAGTTTATCCTGCAAGTATCCGCTTGATTACACTTAGGACTGTACTTGTCTTCCTAGCTTGAAGTGCTTGTCGCATGAGCTGTTTTGTTCTGAGTGTCATTTTATTACGTTAGAGTGAATTATACCTAGCTCATAGCTTACAAAACCTAATATTACTGGACACAAGTCCATAATGTCTCCTCTTCTCCTCCCCTACCCTGCCACTTTCCTCATGCACTCCCCAAGCATATACTCATTCAACTCTGGGTGCCAACATTCCTGTCAGCTGGCTTGGGCTACCCAGTGCTCTCTCTTGATGCAGGGATTGCTTCTTACAAACTAATCTGGTGAAAATCTTCACATTACTAGGGTCTGCTTGAGCACCTCCTACAAACAACCACTCACCATCTAACTACATCCAGTACCACGCTTTGTCAGTTCTAGCTATTGTCATCACAATAAAACTCTGCTTTAATCCGAGCTGTATGCACCGCAGTCCTGCACTCATACTTACCGATACTTTACCACATTTAAGAAACCTGCATCCCTACTTTCACAACCATATCCTCTCCCACTTATCCCAATTGTTTTCCTTCTCTGTTTGTGATCATTCTATTGCCTAGTTTCTCTTTACTATCACCTCCTCTCCAAACCCCCCTTCCTCTCCACCCACTAAGGTCTTGCACAATATGCCACATTTAGGACAAGTTGAGGCACCATCAGACCACTACGGTGGTGATGGGAGCAGTATACATATTGGGCATCTGGTGAGTTTGTTGTGTATTGCACAGTTTCTCCTTGCACTGGAGTTTCACTGTCTCTCTCTCTCTCCCCTTTTCCATCTCCCTGCTCTCTCGCTCCATGGATCTCTCCATCTCTCCTATCTACTCTAACCGCTACTCTATCACCTAGCCTACCTCTCTCTCGAAGCATGAAAAAAAAAAAAAGATCTCCTGGTCTCCAATCCAGGCCTGCCCATCACTGACACCTATGGCAATGCTTCGTCCAGGCAGACTGTCAAAGACATCCTCTTTGTCGTTCCCTCTCTGGACCTATGGACACCCCACATGGTCTCTGTCCTCTCCTTTTTTGCTTTGTTGTCCATTAATGGTTATACCAGATGGGAAGTACTCTTGGTATGCTTCTCATCCTCTAGGTGCATCATTAATATCTATCAGAATGGCACTGTCATTGGCACTGTCATGGACCAGGGCTCTCAGCTCAACCTCCTACTTCTTGATAGGCACCTTCTATCATTCATTATCTTCCTCCCTTCACCTACCACTCCTCTGTCTTCCACCTCTTGCCACTTTTCCACCACTGATGGGTGCACTGCATCCCTGTACCCCTCCTCAGAAGACCTTAAAGGTGGCAGCCAGCTCCAACTAGCTACCCTCAACTCTCGCTCTGCTGTTAAACACTACTGTAATATATGACTTTGACCTTGACATTCTTGCTCTCACTGAGAGGTTTTTCCCTGCCAGTTCTGTCACTGTTTTGACACACTTCTCCCTGAGGGCCTCAGGATGCTATCTCAGCCCAGGCCTAACCGGTCTGGAGACGGAGTGGCCTTGATTTTCCCTGAATGGTCCCTGCTACTATCATTCCTACTCAGACCTACTCTTCGTTCGAAATGCCTCATCTGCAGGCGTGGTGTCTCTCCAACCCTCTTGTTGACTCTCGCCACCATGTACATGACCGCTGGTCCGGTCTCCCTCTTTCTCTCAGAGTGGTCTGACCTCACATCTTCTCTTCTTGCCACCTCCTCCAAGCTTCTCCTCCTCAGAGACTTCCATATTCAACTTGACTCTCCTGATTCTGCCACTGGACCCTTACGCAGCCTTTGTGACTTTCTTTCCCTTACCATTAATTGTGCTGTCTGACACACTTAGCCAGACATACCTTAAATGCTCTCATCTCAGCAGACATCTCCATCTCCAACCCTCTCACTACACCTCTCTCCTGGTCTAACCATTCTCACTTGTCCTCTCACCTGAATCTCTTAGGTCCCCTGGTTAAACCTCTGCCTGCACTGCCAGTCTTCTTTTCCATCATTCTAGCAATGAAGCGAGTTTCAGTTGCTGTTTTGGCTGCACTAGCATTACCACTCCCACTCCTGCCACAGACTCCCACACTTACTCTGCCCTTTCTCATCTTCATCTCTCTATCACCAACACACTGGACGTTCTTGCCCCTGTCATGAGGATCCGCATGAAACCTGCCTTCAAGCACAACACCGGATATGACTCGGACCTAGCCTCTCTGAAACACAAGTGCAGAAATGCTGAGCGGAAGAGGCAGGCATCAGGCACATCCTCTGACAGACTGGCCTGCCGCATGCTCCAAAGGCAATACAGACTCTTCATCTGCTCAAAGAAGTGGGCCCATATCCAAGCCTGCATCTCTGGGGCCACTAACAACATGGCAAACTGTTTAAAATCTGCAAGGAACTCCCCAATACTACAGCAGTCTCCACTTCTCCCCTGCCATCTCTGACCCTCTGTACTTCACTGGCCTCCCACTTCTTAACCAAATCTCAGGACATCCTGTCCTCACTCTCCTCTACTCTTCTACCTATTCCCTGCCCAGCTCTCAGGTCAACCGTGGCCCTCCTCTCCTCTTCCCTCCTACTCTCATCTTTCTTGCCCATATCACTGGATGAAGTCTATTGACAAGTCCTCTCTATGATTGTCTCCTCCAAACAGGTGCTCCCCTACTCCTCCAGAACTATCAAGGATAACATTGCCTCCCTTATGCCTTGGCTGATTTCTGTAATCACTCCTTTGCCACAGGCTCCTTCACACTCTGCCTCAAGCACTCCCTTGTGCATCCTCTCTTCAAATAGCCCTCACCTGATCCCTCCTGCCCGACTAATTACTGCTCTCTCTCTCCATTACCCCTTTTCTGGACAAACTCATGGAGAAGCTGGTCATCTCCCAACTGATCCATCACACTGAATCTGTTGGTTGTCTCCACAACCACCATTCTGGCTTGAGAGCATCCAGAGGCTCGGAAACTGCTCAACTGAACACCCCTGAAGACCTGCTCTTAAAGCTCGATTCCAACTCTCCATCCTTTTTTATCCTTCTGGATATTTCCTCTGCCTTTGACACAGTCAATCACACCACCCGTACAAATCAGCTCTGTGACATCCTTGGCATCACGGGCCTGGCACTGGACTGGCTGAACTCTTTACTTTCCAACCAACCTTCCCAGGTTCAACTGGGCTCTTTTCTCTCCCCTATCCCACTCTCCATCTGCGGTGTCCCTCAAGACTCTATCGTTATGACTCTTCAACATCTACCTTGCCTCTCTGGCCCACCTGATCTCCTCCTTCTCTCCTCATTTACAGTGTTATGCAGACAACATACAGCTCTCCTTCATGTTTCCTCTACTCCCTCTTCTTCCTCCTCTCTCATCCCTGACTGTCTGCTATTGAGGCATGGTGTGCTGCCAATGATCTCTGCCTTAATGCCAGTATGACAGAGATCCTTCCCATTGGGGCCCCAGCTCCCTCCTTTTCTCCTACACACTGCCACCTTCTATCGGTCCTCTTCCCTCACCTTCTTGTGAGGCAAAAAACCTTATTGTCATCTTTGACTCCTCATTCTCCTTCTCCCCTCACATTGTGGACCTTGCCAAGAAGGCCCACTATCAGCTGCACCTCCAATGGGGCATTTTCCCTTTCTACACCTTCCCACAGAAAATCAATGTCTCCAGAGTTGTTATCATCTCTAGGCTGGACTACTGCAAAAGCCTCTTCCTCAATCTTCTTTTATCCTCCCTTCGCCCCCTTTAACTAATCCAGAATAGGATTGTGAGATTTATCCTTAGCCTCAAGCCCAGTGACCACATCTATCTCTCCAGCACTAAAATCTCTCCACTGGCTCCCGGTTGCTGCTAGGAACAGGTTCAAGTCCCTCTACATCATCCACAAGGCTTTCTGAGGCCTGGGACCTCGTTACATACATTTTTCTTTCCCTAAATACCTCCCTGCTAGATCCCTTCAGTCTTCTAGCTCCAACTCTCTGCAGATCAGATGCTTTTCAAAGCAGAAAGTGGGGGCTAGATCTCTCTCCTATGCAGGAGTCTCTCTCTTGGACGCAGGAGTTCCTTGCACTTAGTATGCGGACCCTCACCCCATGCACCCCATGCAATCCCTGGCACTTGCCTCCTGGCCTCCCCTTAGCACTCGCCCCCTCCAACATTCCCTCCTTTTCACTTGCACTCTCTCCTCTTTACCCTGCACTTCCCTTTTCCCATCCTAGCACTTCGCATTTCGTGCAGACCGGCACTCCTCTCCTCTCCCTAGCACTTCCTATTACTGCACTTGCGCGATCCGAATATTACAAGGCCTAGTAGGACCATTCTTATTATCTTTCTTCCTTGTCCCCCCACCCTTTTTTGTCTTGTGACACCATGAAACGCCTTACAAATATCCAATAAATAAAAAAAACATAACATTACGTTTTCTGCAGTTCTATTCGGGGAACATGAGAATCTCACAGAATTAAATGAGGATTAAAGATCCTTTAAGCTTAATTACAGGGTATTACTATCAGACCACTTGTAATTAAAGAAATTGGTCTGTAAACTCGCTTTTGTATTACAATCTATAGTGTTGCTTTACAATTTGTTAGTATTTTAAGTGAGTCTCTTACAAAAACACACACAGTGTCGTAACTACGTATTTGCCTTTCAGACCTACATGACACATGTGATGTAAATAGAAAGGGCTGTAATCCACATTCAGCAATCCTGTTAAAAGCAAAGCATTTTCACTAGCAGCATGTAAGTTGCTTTTGGTGGGCATTGACGTCGCACGTGTAATGTAATTCAGTTAAATTGTACTACATGCAGAATGCTCAAAATCTTCAACTTTTGTGTTATGTCAAAAGAAGTGAACGTAGGAGTGAGTCAGAGAGGTCACTCAGGCGACAAGACACATGTTATTAAAAAATGCACAGGCCAGTGCTCATTTAAAGTGAATGCAGATGTAGAGTGAGTGCAATAGACATAAAATAAAGCAAACAAAAAAACATTCAAAGGTACACCGAAGCCAGGCAAGCTTGACCGTATGTTTCCCAATACCTAGATACTTCAACTCCTGGTTTCCCTACACACCACCTGTATCCTCTTAACTCTTATACCGCCCACACATGCCATCGTCAGACAGTTGGGCCTGTCCTGGAGGAATGACCAACTTGGGCTGGGAGCTTGGTGTGTTCTACTCTTGAGAGCCTGACAGGCCATGATAGGCTTTATCATTGCAAACGTGCTGTCGCAGAGATAAGCTGCGACAGTCCCAGAGTACCGCATGCAAGCTTTAATACAGCTCACTGTGGGTGATAGGAGCGCAAGAAGTAAAAAGTTATGCACAGACGAGAACCCACAAACCAGGTGCTCTGGCCCTGCGTCCCAGGCCATCTGCCACATTCTTGGATACTTTGGGCTGTATCCTTGAGAAGCCCTGGGGAAATTCAGCATTCTCCTCTCTGGATCCCTAACTAGCCAGCGGTACATCTCCTGTGCAGCTTATGACTGAGCTGACTGCTCCAAGCAGGACGCAATGCTCCTGATGCCCAGTGCAGGCCAAGGAATGCTGTGACCATGATCTTGCTCCTCAACTTTGAGAATAGGTTCATGGAGACTGTCCCCTGGGATATTGGCCGTCAGATGTAATGGTACTTGGTGGCCTCAATGCCCATTTGACTCATGCAGCATACATGTGCATAAAGAGGTTAATTGGAGAGTATACACAGCTGTCGTGTATTCCAGCTCCTCCAATGCTGGAATGCACTCTTATTTTGGGAATTTGGGAGCCCCATGCTGACCAGTTTGAAGTGCTGCAGTGTAGAGCAGTGCACCAGAGATCTGCTTTTAGGGCCCAAGACAATGACAGGCCAGATATCCCTCCTTTGACATGTAAGAGAGAAAGAGTTTTAAGCCTTATGTTAGTTAAAATATATCACTCTATCAATACAAAGCTTAATCATGAAGTTTGTAGAGGAGGTCCCAGATATGGCCTGCACTCCAGTCGCCCATATTGAAGCACCAGGAACATACTCAACGAGATATGTGACGTATGAGGAGCAAATAAACCAACAGAGAGCAGCACTGGGGCTCTGCCCAGTTCCCATCAGAAGAGCAACACCTGTTGAAGTGCCAATAATCAGACAACCATGGGCAGCATGGTACCCATTGAGACAACTGTACCAGCAGCTGACACGAAATGAAGACGACTTTCAAACTGTACCAGAAGAGACCCAAAGGGCCTTAATCAAAGGTGAATAGTGACGACAAGGGGCCTGGGCAGACGTACAGATAAACGAAACAACAACCAAAAAGATGACACACTAAGACGAAACACCATGGATAAAGATATCACAGACACAGAAGTAGAGATGATGTTGAAATATAAAGAAACGTAACTGTAAAGCAGGATGAAAGTATGCAAAAAGCTAACGCCTGTACATAGGCTTGTAATGCAAGAAGCTAAGAAAACAGTGTGGCTTGCTATACTTAGTAGAAGAATAGAGTGGCAAGCACCAACTATATATATCTACCTGAATGAAGCACATTATATAAGTGCAGTCCACTTTATACAAAAGTAGAATTAAGCCCAGGATGATAGAGGTCATACAGGCCAGGATTCATGTACAAGCACAAAACCAGAAAAAAGAGTGGAATCGAAACTTAGCAAGAAGCAGTTCATGCCTAGGAATTCAAGGTCAACCCAAGGAAGGGAGGAGAGCGGCAACTCCGAAGAATCGAAACTTAAGAGCATAGCAGCCTACCTGTGAAGGTCGAGATAAGGAGGCCCAGGCAGGTGGCAAGGCCAAAGGGAGAATCAAATATGCAAATAGATGGAAAATGAAGCAGCTTCACGGTGTACTAACACGTGACCAGCCAGGCGCGAAGAGGTACCAACATCTGATGTCACCCAAAACCAGAGGATGCCATAACTTTTCCTGATAAGAAGCTACAGTTTCGAGGTCATCCTCAACCAACTAGTTGACACATAGCCCTAAAGTACTGATTGATGAAAGGGAGGCAGGGTGAATCTTGGGGCATACCGCATCTGTGTGAAAATTCTGCATGCTGCTAATTAAAGTGGAGATTTATGCCTAGGGGTGTAACCGACCCAATCACAATGGGCTAAGTAATCTGGGTCCTATAGCTAGTAGAACCAATGAGACGTCATACTTGTAGTGACGATTGGCATGAGTGATGTAGAGGGATGGGCATAGACACCCACCCGATAAGAGTTATCCAATCCTCACACCCCATTACCATGTACAGATATAGTACCTATACTTTCGTTACCTTTTCCAACCAATAGACTTGCATGACGAAATTTTAAGTGTTACACGTCAATGATGACGAATTTTGCCTATAAGAATCGCTGTTTGAATGAAGATTTTGGAAGTTGAAGCGAGACGGGCGATCGCATCACTGATGATCTCCTATTGTTTCTCCGTTTTTTGTGCTTGTCATTAAACTGACTTCCCTTTGCCAAACCATTGAGTTGTCTTTATTGATTGGTGTTTGAGTAAGAGAATCCTGCACCCCATCCACCTCAAAGTGCATCTATCTCGTCTTAAAGTACTCGAGGGTGAGCTCTGATCCCATGGGCCTGTCAGAGTTTGCTCCGCCCTCCTGTACACTTGGTAGCAGAGGATGCCTTTGACCATCAATTATTGATTATTGATTAAAATAAGACACCTATTGACCGTCGACAGGAAGTAACTCTAGGTCTTTGGCAATATCACAAGTCCTTTGCTATTTGGCCGAGTAGACTGTGAAGCTTCCTGTGGACAATGATAGTTTAAATCTATCCAAAAACTGCAGTAGGTCTGAAGGGACCCGTTTTATAAACATAAACCCTTTCATTCCTACGGGCAGTGGAACAGACGATAGACTGAATGAGGCGGTAACAGAGGCGATGAACCTGAGGATCCAGAGAGGAACTATGCGAGCGGTGAGTGAAACAAAAATGTAATGCTTTGGCAAATGTCATAGGCATTAGAACAAGTAAGGGAAAAGGTAAAGGAGGGAGATAGAGAAAACAAAATAGTCAGAAATAGAGAAGACTCTATATATATAAAGGGATAATGACTCGAGAATAATTGAATAGAGACCGAATACCAGGGTAGATACCCAAGAAGAGAGAGAATACCGGGGTAGACACCCGAGAAGAGAGAGAATGCCGGGGTAGAAACCTGAGATATTAAAGAATACCAGGGTGGACACTTGAGAAATTAGAGAATACCAGGGTGGACACCTGAGAAGTTAGACAACACCAGGGCGGAAACCTGAGGAGAGAGAGTATACGCCTTATTCCTGTGCTTTAATATAGCGGTCAGAAGAAACGTGAACTCAGAGCCCCAAATAATAGGGGACGACTGGGCTACTACCACGTTTAAAGACTTCGTAAAAGGGGTTCGTTTAAACTCCATGTCGGGGTATGAATAAGAGGCAGAGATATTTGTGTCCATCTGGTGTCTGTCTAGTCTGTCAAGTGTCTGTCATACGTGTTATGTTGTATGTCACATGTAAGGAATTTTGTTTACTTGTTATTTGAATTGAAAAGGATTTCATGCGATTCTATAGTTGAGTGGGAATCACACTCGAAATGATGTTTTGAGTAAATTGTAGATACAAAAGTTTTGGCGGGAAAACATTGGATTGGAGCTTGCAGTGTTTGGTGCTCGCTCATATTGTTGACAGTGTTAAAGTTGCATGGAAGCATTGAAAAGTGGTGTTTAAGAGGAAAGTAGAAAAGATTTAAGCATGGAAGAAATTACACCATTAGCACACTTATGTAAGCAACTGCCGAAACATGCACCCAAGTATACCCAAATATAGCACCGAGTGGGTTAAGGGTACTGCCCACAAGATGTTTATGCCGTGGCCACAAAATGGGTCCTTATCCAAAGCAGTTTTACAGCTTATGACGACCTACTTGTATGCCACATATACAGGCAAGAAACTAGAAAAATGCCTTGCTGTTCAAGAACTTTGGAAAATGTTCGAACAGTCGAAGGAGGAAGAGCCACCTGCAGACTGTCAGGAACTGAGGGTGGAAGCTGTGGGAGCGCTGGAGGCATTAACTTTAGCTCTCCCACCGCTCTAGTCCTCATCCAACATGGCGGCGTCTAGTATATTACCAAACCCCGCCCCCGCGCTCATTGCGTTGTATCTGTTGTTCTTGGCACAACGCTCTGTGCGACTTAAACTTTAGTCCTCTTACCTGTCAGTTTCGCCCTGACTTTCTTCCTTGTTTTTTCTGTGTGTATCTCTTAATCCTGCCTCCCTACTAAGGTTTGTTTCTTTCTGTCTTTCCGTAACTTTTCCTCTTTCGGCGTCTTGCCGGCATCCCTACTATCCGCGTTCCGTTTGAACCCGGGTTTCTTCCGCTGTCTTGCGGTTCACTTCTAGTACTATTTCGGCATCTATCGCCGCTCATTTCTTACCTTCGTTTCCTGCTGTTCGCCTCCTTCTCGTGCACCAGGGATCCTTACGCGGACCTCCGCAATATTGGGTTTGGTGTTAATTATTCCTTACCGCACCACTCACCTGCTTTAATCTCTCCGTGTTTATCCTGTTTGGAGGCTATTGCTTCCGATCCAGGGAATATCTACTTAAACTTCCTGCTGCCACGTTTCAGTTCGAAGATCCCATTTGTTTCTGCTCTGCACTCCGGAACGTTTAACTCCAATCAAGACTCTTGGACATCAGGGTTTTTTCCGCCACTTGGCTTTTTCCCTGCTTTGGGGCTGGCTCCCCGGGGTCCCCCAAGGGCAGGTTCCAGCTCTGCCAAGGTGGCCGCCGGGGGAGCCAGACCCTATTTACACGAACGGAAGGACCACAAGCCTAAAGAAAGGCCATATTTCGACAAGAAACAGAAGAGCAAACCATCTGGTACTGTATCCGAGGACCTTACTTCAGTGGAATCAGGTGAGGAGGATTGGGAGGGTACACAGGGACCTGACAGCATACAACGCCTAAAGATACCCATGGCGTCCCTGGAACAGTATCAAGAACTGGTGGCTGCCATGCAGAACCTTACGGTTGAAGTACAGGCTTTACGTAATGAGAATATCGGCTTGAGGCAGCAGGTGGTGCTGCGCCGCGAGGACCAGGGGGACTTACCACCCATGGCTTTGTCCTTCGGTAAATACGACGGACATCCTGGGGGTCTGAAGGACTTCCTTGACGCCTGCCAGGTCCATTTCACTTTCAGACCTTATGCCTATGACACCGCTCGATCCAGAGTTGGATTCATCATCGCCAATCTTATGGGAAATGCCCTATCCTGGGCCACTCCCTTGGTCACCGGGAATGATCCCTCCTTAAATAACTTTGACCACTTTGTGGAATCGCTTAAAGCGCGATTCGACCGACCAGAAGTGCTGTACACCTCTCTGGAAGCAATACTCGATGTACGGCAGGGAACCACAGACCTACAGACGTACATATCCCGTTTTATGAGGCTGGCAGCTAAGTCCGACTGGCCGGACTCAGCTAAACAGACCATTTTCCGCCGGGGTCTCCAAGACGAGATTAAGGATGAACTAGCCAGAGTGGCCAGGCCGGCCTCCTTTCAGGATTTGGTAACATTGTCTTTACAGATTGAGTATCGGATACTAGAACGTCGTCAGGAAAGAAGAAGAGGTCGCAGCGTTCCTCAGACATCCACACCGCCTTCCCAATCACCATCACCTAGGAACACGCATTCTACGGAAGAGCCAATGCAGATTGGATCCATGCGAGGACCGTTAACCCAGGAAGAGAGAAGACGACGTCGTGAAGTTGGGTTATGTATGTATTGTGGTTCTTCCAAACATCTCTTAAGGAACTGTCCAGAAGTACCACCCAGGAGGAAGGAAAACTCCAGCCCCCGTTCCTACGCAAGGGAAGTATCGGGGGAGCCACCTGCCACCCTTGCAACTCTTCCAAACCAATAGAGGATTCAGACGACAATCAACTCATGGTATTCAGAGTACACCTTTGGCTATCTGATTCAGGACCCATAGAAGTTTTGGCTATGCTGGACTGCGGTGCAGCGGGTAACTTTATCAACTTAAATTGGGCCAAGAAGAAGATGGTACCCTCAAGACCTAAGCCAAGACCCATACCAGTCGAAGGAGTGGACGGTACACCTTTGTCTTCAGGTCCCATAATCAACGAGACTATTCCATTGAGGATGAAACTGGGAGATCATCAAGAGTATATGGTTTTCGATCTTATCAGGGCAGCTCACTTACCCCTGGTTATCCGGATACCTTGGTTGAGACGGCATAACCCCACCATCGACTGGACGTCCAACAGAGTGAGTTTTAACTCATCATACTGCGGATCTAACTGCATGAAACCTCCTGTCAAAAGATCCTATGAAGAAGAGACCAACACCATACGAACAGTGACCGTGTCTTCTGTTCCGCTCCAATACCAGGAATATGCTGAGGTGTTTCAAGATACACTGCCAAGAATCTTACCCCCTCATAGGAATGAAGATTGTTCCATAGACCTTACGCCGGAAGCAGTGGTGCCTTTTGGTCGCATGTATCCATTATCCATGCCAGAAAAATGTGCTCTCAAATACTACCTGGACGCTAATTTACAAAACGGACTTATCCAAGAATCCAATTCTTCTTGTGGGGCTTCCTTGTTCTTTATCCCAAAGAAAGACACCTCTGAACTACGACCATGCATAGACTACAGGGGCCTAAATCAAGTCACCATTCGCGACAGATACCCTATGCCATTGATACGAGAAGTCCTGGAGGCAGTCCAGGGGGCTGTCTATTTTACCAAGCTTGATTTAAGAGGTGCATACCATCGTTTGAGGATAAGAAAAGGCGACGAATGGAAGACTGCCTTTCGTACCCCTTTGGGGCTCTTTGAATATAGGGTGATGCCCTTTGGGCTGGTAAATGCGCCAGCTAAATTCCAACGGTTCATGGATAAGATATTTTCGGACATGCTGTTTCTGTCTGTGGTCGTCTACCTAGACGATATATTGATATTTTCTCGCACTTTACAAGACCACCGCCGACTTGTCAAGGAGGTACTACATCGTCTACAAATACATCAACTGCTGGTCAAACCAGAGAAGTGTGAGTTCGAGGTGACCACTATATCCTACTTAGGTTTCATCCTATCTAAGGACGGCATCGAGATGGACCCAAGGAAGATAAAGGCCATAGTGGAATGGAAGGAACCCTCGAACGTCAAAGAAGTACAAAGGTTTCTTGGTTTGGCAAATTTTTACAGACGTTTTATACCCAATTTTTCCAACATAGTGTTACCCATCTCATCTCTTCTAAAAAAGGGAGTCAAATTCATCTTTGACATAAGACCCAGAGAAGCCTTTCAAAGACTAAAGGATTTGTTTATTTCAGCTCCCATTCTCGTCCAACCAGATCAGGCTAAACAGTTCATCTTGGAAACAGACGCTTCCATTGGGGCAGTAGGGGCCATTCTACTCCAGAAGGCAGATGATGGGGAAGAACACCCGGTTGCCTACTACTCTAAAACGTTGACCAGCAGTGAACGGAACTATTCTGTCCTTGAGAGAGAACTGTTGGCTATCAAGTTAGCTTGCCAAGAATGGCGCCATCTCCTGCAAGGTGCGGCCCATAGCTTCCTAATCCGCACCGACCACCGCAACCTACAAGTCCTTCAACAGATGGAATGCACAAATGCCCGTCATGCCAGGTGGGCCTACTTCTTCTTACAATTTGACTTTATAATCACTCACATTCCAGGTTCGGAGAACCATAAGGCTGATGCTTTGTCCCGCAGATACGGGAACGACTCAGGGAACGATAAGAATCACGAATTGGTGTTTCCGGACCTTAAGATAGTTGCAGCAGCCTCCCTTTTTCTTCAGGATCTGATCCCAGGGTATAATGTGCAAGCCGGATTACCTTCTACTGTTACTCAGGCTAGTGATGGTCTCTTTTACCATGATTCTGCTCTCTTTATTCCCACTAAGCCGTTACAGAGACAGGTGCTTTCCTGGTGTCACGATGCCCCCCTGGTAGGCCACCCTGGAATCAGGAAGACATACGAGCTACTTCACAGGGGTTTCTGGTGGCCCACCATTAGGAAGGACGTACAGGAATACGTATCCTCTTGCCCTGTTTGCGCCTCTAGCAAGTACCAAACGGGGAAACCGGTTGGATTATTGCAACAGCCACAGTTGCCAGAACGTCCGTGGGAGCACGTTTCCACAGACTTCATGGTTGACCTCCCCAGATCATATGGTAAGACCGTAATCATGGTTACGGTAGATTCCTACAGTAAACTAGCTCATTTCTCCGCCTTCTCCCATATACCGACAGCACCAGAAACCGCAGCCACTTTCCTCTGTGATGTGGTTCGTCTTCATGGTTTACCCAGGACCATAGTATCGGATCGAGGTTCTCAGTTCACCTCCAGGTTCTGGTCAGCGCTCTGTCAATCATTGGGTATTCACAGGGCTCTTTCTTCAGGATACCATCCCCAGAGTAACGGGCAGACGGAGAGTCTTAATGCAAGCCTCGAACAGTACCTAAGATGCTTTTGTAGCCCCCAGCAGGACAAATGGTTTCGATTCCTTCGAAAGGCAGAATTTGCCTATAACAATTCCTTCCATACAACCATCCAGATGAGCCCTTTTTACTGTACCTATGGCTATCATCCTCAACACTTACCTTGGAATAACAGACCTTAAACCAATGTACCTGCCCTAGACAGTATACTGAAGGACCTACATGAAGTACATACCTTAGCCAAGAAGGCATACGAATCCAGTCAACAATCACAAAAGAGGTGGGCCGACAAGGGCCGGTGTAACAACCCAGACTGGAAAGCAGGTCAGTTAGTCTGGTTGTCTACCAAGTTCCTGCCAAAATGGGTTCACACCGGTAAATTCTCTTCAAGATATTTGGGTCCCTTTCCCGTCCTGTCCAGAATCAATCCGGTGGCCTATAAGCTTAAGTTACCCGAATATCTCCAGAGGGTTCATCCAGTTTTCCACACCTCTCTCCTGAAACTGCACAAGGAAGACCCTTTCCAGAGACGGTTTCTTAGAGTGCAAACACCTGTAGCTCCAGTTCCTGATGAGTATGAGGTTTCCTATCTGGTTGATTCACGATATCGTAAGGGCAGGGTACAATACTTGGTGCATTGGAAGGGCTACCCTGTAGAAGAGAGGTCCTGGGAACCAAGCAACCATATTCATGCCCCCCGATTGCTAAGAAGGTTCCATCAACTTCATCCCGGAAAGCCGGGGGGGGGGTTCCGAGGAGACGGGGGTATACTGTCAGGAACTGCGGGTGGAAGCTGTGGGAGCGCTGGAGGCATTAACTTTAGCTCTCCCACCGCTCTAGTCCTCATCCAACATGGCGGCGTCTAGTATATTACCAAACCCCGCCCCTGCGCTCATTGCGTTGTATCTGTTGTTCTTGGCACAACGCTCTGTGCGACTTAAACTTTAGTCCTCTTACCTGTCAGTTTCGCCCTGACTTTCTTCCTTGTTTTTTCTGTGTGTATCTCTTATTCCTGCCTCCCAACTAAGGTTTGTTTCTTTCTGTCTTTCCGTACCTTTTCCTCTTTCGGCGTCTTGCCGGCATCCCTACTATCCGCGTTCCGTTTGAACCCGGGTTTCTTCCGCTGTCTTGCGGTTCACTTCTAGTACTATTTCGGCATCTATCGCCGCTCATTTCTTACCTTCGTTACCTGCTGTTCGCCTCCTTCTCGTGCACCAGGGATCCTTACGCGGACCTCCGCATTATTGGGTTTGGTGTTAATTATTCCTTACCGCACCACTCACCTGCTTTAATCTCTCCGTGTTTATCCTGTTTGGAGGCTATTGCTTCCGATCCAGGGAATATCTACTTAAACTTCCTGCTGCCACGTTTCAGTTTGAAGATCCCATTTGTTTCTGCTCTGCACTCCGGAACGTTTAACTCCAATCAAGACTCTTGGACATCAGGGTTTTTTCCGCCACTTGGCTTTTTCCCTGCTTTGGGGCTGGCTCCCTGGGGTCCCCCAAGGGCAGGTTCCAGCTCTGCCAAGGTGGCCACCGGGGGAGTCAGACCCTATTTACACGAACGGAAGGACCACAAGCCTAAAGAAAGACCATATTTCGACAAGAAACAGAAGAGCAAACCATCTGGTACTGTATCCGAGGACCTTACTTCAGTGGAATCAGGTGAGGAGGATTGGGAGGGTACACAGGGACCTGACAGCATACAACGCCTAAAGATACCCATGGCGTCCCTGGAACAGTATCAAGAACTGGTGGCTGCCATGCAGAACCTTACGGTTGAAGTACAGGCTTTACGTAATGAGAATATCGGCTTGAGGCAGCAGGTGGTGCTGCGCCGCGAGGACCAGGGGAACTTACCACCCATGGCTTTGTCCTTCGGTAAATACGACGGACATCCTGGGGGTCTGAAGGACTTCCTTGACGCCTGCCAGGTCCATTTCACTTTCAGACCTTATGCCTATGACACCGCTCGATCCAGAGTTGGATTCATCATCGCCAATCTTATGGGAAATGCGCTATCCTGGGCCACTCCCTTGGTCACCGGGAATGATCCCTCCTTAAATAACTTTGACCACTTTGTGGAATCGCTTAAAGCACGATTCGACCGACCAGAAGTGCTGTACACCTCTCTGGAAGCAATACTCGATGTACGGCAGGGAACCACAGACCTACAGACGTACATATCCCGTTTTATGAGGCTGGCAGCTAAGTCCGACTGGCCGGACTCAGCAAAACAGACCATTTTCCGCCGGGGTCTCCAAGACGAGATTAAGGATGAACTAGCCAGAGTGGCCAGGCCGGCCTCCTTTCAGGATTTGGTAACATTGTCTTTACAGATTGAGTATCGGATACTAGAACGTCGTCAGGAAAGAAGAAGAGGTCGCAGCGTTCCTCAAACATCCACACCGCCTTCCCAATCACCATCACCTAGGAACACGCATTCTACGGAAGAGCCAATGCAGATTGGATCCATGCGAGGACCGTTAACCCAGGAAGAGAGAAGACGACGTTGTGAAGCTGGGTTATGTATGTATTGTGGTTCTTCCAAACATCTCTTAAGGAACTGTCCAGAAGTACCACCCAGGAGGAAGGAAAATTCCAGCCCCCGTTCCTATGCAAGGGAAGTAACAGGGGTGCCACCTGCCACCCTTGCAACTCTTCCAAACCAATAGAGGATTCAGACGACAATCAACTCATGGTATTCAGAGTACACCTTTGGCTATCTGATTCAGGACCCATAGAAGTTTTGGCTATGCTGGACTGCGGTGCAGCGGGTAACTTTATCGACTTAAATTGGGCCAAGAAGAAGATGGTACCCTCAAGACCTAAGCCAAGACCCATACCAGTCGAAGGAGTGGACGGTACACCTTTGTCTTCAGGTCCCATAATCAACGAGACTATTCCATTGAGGATGAAACTGGGAGATCATCAAGAGTATATGGTTTTAGATCTTATCAGGGCAGCTCACTTCCCCCTGTTTATCGGGATATCTTGGTTGAGACGGCATAACCCCACCATCGACTGGACGTCCAACAGAGTGAGTTTTAACTCATCATACTGCGGATCTAACTGCATGAAACCTCCTGTCAAAAGATCCTATGAAGAAGAGACCAACACCATCCGAACAGTGACCGTGTCTTCTGTTCCGCTCCAATACCAGGAATATGCTGAGGTGTTTCAAGATACACTGCCAAGAATCTTACCCCCTCATAGGAATGAAGATTGTTCCATAGACCTTACGCCGGAAGCAGTGGTGCCTTTTGGTCGCATGTATCCATTATCCATGCCAGAAAAATGTGCTCTCAAATACTACCTGGACGCTAATTTACAAAACGGACTTATCCAAGAATCCAATTCTTCTTGTGGAGCTTCCTTGTTCTTTATCCCAAAGAAAGACACCTCTGAACTACGACCATGCATAGACTACAGGGGCCTAAATCAAGTCACCATTCGCGACAGATACCCTATGCCATTGATACGAGAAGTCCTGGAGGCAGTCCAGGGGGCTGTCTATTTTACCAAGCTTGATTTAAGAGGTGCATACCATCTTTTGAGGATACGAAAAGGCGACGAATGGAAGACTGCCTTTCGTACCCCTTTGGGGCTCTTTGAATATAGGGTGATGCCCTTTGGGCTGGTAAATGCGCCAGCTAAATTCCAACGGTTCATGGATAAGATATTTTCGGACATGCTGTTTCTGTCTGTGGTCATCTACCTAGACGATATATTGATATTTTCTCGCACTTTACAAGACCACCGCCGACTTGTCAAGGAGGTACTACATCGTCTACAAATACATCAACTGCTGGTCAAACCAGAGAAGTGTGAGTTCGAGGTGACCACTATATCCTACTTAGGTTTCATCCTATCTAAGGACGGCATCGAGATGGACCCAAGGAAGATAAAGGCCATAGTGGAATGGAAGGAACCCTCGAACGTCAAAGAAGTACAAAGGTTTCTTGGGTTGGCAAATTTTTACAGACGTTTTATACCCAATTTTTCCAACATAGTGTTACCCATCTCATCTCTTCTAAAAAAGGGAGTCAAATTCATCTTTGACATAAGACCCAGAGAAGCCTTTCAAAGACTAAAGGATTTGTTTATTTCAGCTCCCATTCTCGTCCAACCAGATCAGGCTAAACAGTTCATCTTGGAAACAGACGCTTCCATTGGGGCAGTAGGGGCCATTCTACTCCAGAAGGCAGATGATGGGGAAGAACACCCGGTTGCCTACTACTCTAAAACGTTGACCAGCAGTGAACGGAACTATTCTGTCCTTGAGAGAGAACTGTTGGCTATCAAGTTAGCTTGCCAAGAATGGCGCCATCTCCTGCAAGGTGCGGCCCGTAGCTTCCTAATCCGCACCGACCACCGCAACCTACAAGTCCTTCAACAGATGGAATGCACAAATGCCCGTCATGCCAGGTGGGCCTACTTCTTCTTACAATTTGACTTTATAATCACTCACATTCCAGGTTCGGAGAATCATAAGGCTGATGCTTTGTCCCGCAGATACGGGAACGACTCAGGGAACGATAAGAATCACAAATTGGTGTTTCCGGACCTTAAGATAGTTGCAGCAGCCTCCCTTTTTCTTCAGGATCTGATCCCAGGGTATAATGTGCAAGCCGGATTACCTTCTACTGTTACTCAGGCTAGTGATGGTCTCTTTTACCATGATTCTGCTCTCTTTATTCCCACTAAGCCGTTACAGAGACAGGTGCTTTCCTGGTGTCACGATGCCCCCCTGGTAGGCCACCCTGGAATCAGGAAGACATACGAGCTACTTCACAGGGGTTTCTGGTGGCCCACCATTAGGAAGGACGTACAGGAATACGTATCCTCTTGCCCTGTTTGCGCCTCTAGCAAGTACCAAACGGGGAAACCGGTTGGATTATTGCAACAGCCACAGTTGCCAGAACGTCCGTGGGAGCACGTTTCCACAGACTTCATGGTTGACCTCCCCAGATCATATGGTAAGACCGTAATCATGGTTACGGTAGATTCCTACAGTAAACTAGCTCATTTCTCCGCCTTCTCCCATATACCGACAGCACCAGAAACCGCAGCCACTTTCCTCTGTGATGTGGTTCGTCTTCATGGTTTACCCAGGACCATAGTATCGGATCGAGGTTCTCAGTTCACCTCCAGGTTCTGGTCAGCGCTCTGTCAATCATTGGGTATTCACAGGGCTCTTTCTTCAGGATACCATCCCCAGAGTAACGGGCAGACGGAGAGGCTTAATGCAAGCCTCAAACAGTACCTAAGATGCTTTTGTAGCCCCCAGCAGGACAAATCGTTTCGATTCCTTCCACAGGCAGAATTCGCCTATAACAATTCCTTCCATACTTTTTACTGTACCTATGGCTATCATCCTCAACACTTACCTTGGAATAACAGACCTTCAACCAATGTACCTGCCCTAGACAGTATACTGAAGGACCTACATGAAGTACATACCTTAGCCAAGAAGGCACACAAAACCAGTCAACAATCACAAAAGAGGTGGGCCGACAAGGGCCGGTGTAACAACCCAGACTGGAAAGCAGGTCAGTTAGTCTGGTTGTCTACCAAGTTCCTGCCAAAATGGGTTTACACCAGTAAATTCTCTTCAAGATATTTGGGTCCCTTTCCCGTCCTGTCCAGAATCAATCCGGTGGCCTATAAGCTTAAGTTACCCGAATATCTCCAGAGGGTTCATCCAGTTTTCCACACCTCCCTCCTGAAACTGCACAAGGAAGACCCTTTCCAGAGACGGTTTCTTAGAGTGCAAACTCCTGTAGCTCCAGTTCCTGATGAGTATGAGGTTTCCTACCTGGTTGATTCACGATATCGTAAGGGCAGGGTACAATACTTGGTGCATTGGAAGGGCTACCCTGTAGAAGAGAGGTCCTGGGAACCAAGCTCCCATATTCATGCCCCCCGATTGCTAAGAAGGTTCCATCAACTTCATCCCGGAAAGCCGGGGGGGGGTTCCGAGGAGACGGGGGTATACTGTCAGGAACTGCGGGTGGAAGCTGTGGGAGCGCTGGAGGCATTAACTTTAGCTCTCCCACCGCTCTAGTCCTCATCCAACATGGCGGCGTCTAGTATATTACCAAACCCCGCCCCCGCGCTCATTGCGTTGTACCTGTTGTTCTTGGCACAACGCTCTGTGCGACTTAAACTTTAGTCCTCTTACCTGTTAGTTTCGCCCTGACTTTCTTCCTTGTTTTTTCTGTGTGTATCTCTTATTCCTGCCTCCCTACTAAGGTTTGTTTCTTTCTGTCTTTCCGTACCTTTTCCTCTTTCGGCGTCTTGCCGGCATCCCTACTATCCACGTTCCGTTTGAACCCGGGTTTCTTCCGCTGTCTTGCGGTTCACTTCTAGTACTTTTTCGGCATCTATCGCCGCTCATTTCTTACCTTCGTTTCCTGCTGTTCGCCTCCTTCTCGTGCACCAGGGATCCTTACGCGGACCTCCGCATTATTGGGTTTGGTTTTAATTATTCCTTACTGCACCACTCACCTGCTTTAATCTCTCCGTGTTTATCCTGTTTGGAGGCTATTGTTTCCGATCCAGGGAATATCTACTTAAACTTCCTGCTGCCACGTTTCAGTTTGAAGATCCCATTTGTTTCTGCTCTGCACTCCGGAACGTTTAACTCCAATCAAGACTCTTGGACATCAGGGTTTTTTCCGCCACTTGGCTTTTTCCCTGCTTTGGGGCTGGCTCCCCGGGGTCCCCCAAGGGCAGGTTCCAGCTCTGCCAAGGTGGCCGCCCGGGGAGCCAGACCCTATTTACACGAACGGAAGGACCACAAGCCTAAAGAAAGGCCATATTTCGACAAGAAACAGAAGAGCAAACCATCTGGTACTGTATCCGAGGACCTTACTTCAGTGGAATCAGGTGAGGAGGATTGGGAGGGTGCACAGGGACCTGACACAGACTGGATATTAAATGTATGCATGGAGGGGGGCGAGACGCCTACCGCGCCACCTGCCCCGCCTGAAACAGAAACCGAGGGAAGTAAGCCTGAGGGGCTCTACCCATTAAGGGAGCTTAAAGCAGCCACAGTTTAAAGCAACCCTGCATATGAGTCACCTACATATAGTAGTGACGAAAATAAAGGGAAGGATCAGGATAAGGATCTTGCCTCCGCAGTACCGAGGGACAAGGAGAGACACGATGATGAGAGGAAGGATCAGGCACAGATTAGTGCATCTCTCGATAAGGAGAGAGAGGGAAAGAAATGGAAAGGAGGTGAAAGCAGAACTGATGAGATAGCATTTGCAAAAGACGAATGGATGGGAGGACAGATATTGTTGAAACTCGATGGAAAAGGCAGTGATGATGTGAGACCTAAAGAGAGGTCGAATGAGGCACAGAGAAGGAAAAGGAAAAGTAGTTGAGGGACGAAAAGATAAGAAGGAAGGATAGGCTGAGGCAAGAACAGCTATATCGCGAGGAGCAAGAAAAGCAGCGCGATCACAAACAGAAGGCAGCCTATGACCAGGACAGACAGAAACATCTAAGGTTGGAAGAAGAGCAAAGGGTACGTGAAAAAAGGATAAGGAGACAAAAAGATGAGGACGTTCGAAGGGAAAATGAACGTAGAAATGAAAGGAGAAGGGAAGAAGATAAAGTCAGAGAAGAGGCGAGGAAGCGCAAAGAATTTGAGGATGATATTGAACGTAAGCGTAGACAGAAGGCACGCGATTTTGAACATTTGGAGCGGGAAGTTAAAAAACCCAATCCTGTTGTAGAATGGGAAGACAGTGAAGAATTCTTTCCTGCATATGACTCAGTATGCGGCAAGATTGGGGCAAATATTAAAGATGACTTCGACACCAGAAGCATCGAGGAAACGATCGATAAAATATATGATGAAATGGGACTAGAACAAAAGTCCCAAAGGGAAAGGGAAGACGAACGCTTGGAAAGCACTCAGCTATACGACACTGAGGATGTCACTCGAAGTAGTAGGAGCAGGAGACTGTCCCTGGACAGAATAGAAATCAGTAAAAATGATGATGACACAAGGAGTTGCGTAAATTGGGAACAATCAATGTCCAACTCCAGAGAGGAAATGGAGTGCAAGACAAATAAAGATGGCAGACGGCGTGAAAATTGGCTCCCAAGGGACAAAGGGGTACGATAGTCAGACGCTAGCGAGTCCGCACCAAGGACATTAGAGTCTGCCGCCCAGTCTGACCAGCATGAAGGAACACCCCATGGTCAGAGGGGGGTGTCAGCACCCGCCTATGTAGACAGGTTAAGGACATTGCCAGGCAGATGGCAATGCGAGAATGTTACCCCAGCAATAGACAGAAGAGCTATGAGAGAAGAGAAGGAAGGCAGTACATTCCAATTCCCGCACTAGAAAAGGGGGGAGCAAGACCACAATATATTCCATGGCCACACATGGATCACGAAAACCTGAAAAATAAGCTCCCAATGCTGACATTGGGAGCTGGGAAGTGGATACATAAGTTAGAAAAAATGACGGGGGGAGTCACGCTCATAATAGGGGACATTAAAGGTCTCCAGTTCGCCATACTTGGTGAGAGAGCAGACAATGTGTGGACACGGGCAGGGTACCCTGGTGTAACCTTAATCAATACTACACACGGCAGAGCACCATTTAATAATTCCAGAGCAGCTGTATGGAAAGCGTTACGAGTGCTTTACCTGGACACTTCTGATATGGGAGCTATAATGACTCGGAAAATGAAGGAGTCAGAAGATCTGTTGATTTATATCCAGAATTTCCAAGGCGGGTGGGTGCTCGAAACGCATGAATCTTGGACGAAATCTATACCTGTGTTTTACCACATATTGTGCTAAGGGTTGCCAGAACCAGTGCAGAAACAGCTCAAGAAATTGGTAGGGTTTGAGGCTAAACCTTGGGCAGAAATACAGTTAACTATCGCACATTACTGTAGATTGTTGCAAGAAAAGAATCGGAAAAAGGAGGCAACATGAAAGGGTGAGGAAGCGAAGCTGGTGCAAAAGAAATGATCAAATTATGCTCTTGAAGGAGCCATGCTAACTAGCCCAGCTGAACAGAACTTACAACAGGTGGCTAAACCACAGCAGAATAACCAAGGTAACGTAGGACAGTACCCAATGGGAGGAGGATTTAGAGGAAGAGGATGGCAGAGTAATCAAGAAGGGTTCCAAGGCAATCAAGGAGGCTTTCAAAATGTGCAAACGGGCAGCCCAGATATGTGAAACGGACCCATAATCCGACCACCGTCAGTATGTTGGCTGTGCAGAATGACGGGCCACTTAGCGCGCACGTGTAGAAGCCAAGACGCGTGGCAGAATAGCCAAGGAATGGGAGCAGGCACAGCAAATCCACCTGCAATCTCACAACAGGGCAAACCACAAAACCACACAGTACAGCAGCAAGCACCAGGCGTGCAACAGGGTGCAAAGCAAAGGGTTCAACCCCCAAACATGGGGAATTTGCCATAAGGGAAATTCCAACAGGCACCAACGCAAATGTCTCAGGGTATAAACTCCGGAAAGGGAGGCAACCCAGGGAATGGAGAGAATCCACAAGTGTACAGTGGACCGAACTTATATATGAACTAGGACAGCTCACTGGGAACCCTGATGTGCTCTACCCTATCACCAGACCCTAATAGGGAACCTAGGGTGAATGTCGTCATAGGGGGTAAAGAATATTCCTTCTTAGTTGACACGGGTGCAAAACGCTCGTGCATATGAGAAGGCAAGTTTTCCTTGTCCGGCAACGTCATAGATACTCAGAGTTTTACAGGAGCTCACAGTCATGTTCCCTTTACAGACACACTCCCAGTCTCGGTAGGAGAGTGTGAAATGAATGTACCTTTATTATATTAACGTCAGACCCCAGTAAACATTTTGGGTCGAGACTTAATGACAAAATTGAACATGATGATCTCGTTCACGGAGGAGGGCATAGTATGCTCCACTCCAGGAATGCATTATTCAAATGTGTGTGAAATGATCAGGGCATACTCAGGACACATAGCCATGAGAGCTATGCCATTAGAGCCGGAGATTTTCGCATATGGCATGAGTGTGCTGATGGCAGAATTACCAGGCCTCGCAGATAAAATCATGAGAACCCCTGATGATTTCTTATTCAGACCCAGAATACCGATGCATGAAGAGGAGGGAATGGTATTTCCCTTAATGACACATGCTGTAGCAGTGCGAAGGAAAGTAGCATTGGTCGAAGGCTACGATGATGAAGACAGACAATGTTGTGTGATTATCGCCATTGAAGAAGGGTATCGAGTGACTGACGTCACCGATGACGATCTGTTTGAAGAACAACCAGACTCCCAAGAGACAAGGGTGGAAGTGAGTCTCATATTTTGTGTAAAAATGATCAAAAGAGAAGTGCCTCAGAGAATGATGTTGGCACTGATACATCCGGAATACTTTGATGATGACATGGCCCAGGTGCCTGTCTCAGTATGGACTACAGGACCATATGACGTAGTCCTCCTGAAGGGGTTGGTAGAAGTGAAAATTAAGCTGAAACCAGGAGCAATTTTACCGAGAGCAGGACAATATCCCATGTCCAGAGAGGCGGATAAAGGGATCGCAAAGACAATTTCCGCCATGATGGATCAGTGCATCTTAGTGATGTCAGAGTCACCCTGTAATACAGTGATTTATCCCATCAAGAAATCAAAGGGAGGGTCTTGGCGTTTAAACCAAGATTTAAGAGTAATAAACAATATTGTTGAAGCCAAATTCCCTCTAGTCCCTAATCCATCTTCAATCCTATGTAACATACCCATCGAGGCAAAATATTTCGTGGTGATTGATTTGAAAAATGCCTTTTTCTCAATCCCGTTGCACCGTGACTCTCAAGATCTGACGTCATTCGCTTTCAGACAAATGCGTCTGAAAAGCACGAGGTTGCCACTGGGGTACTTTGAGTCTCCGTCCATTTTGAATAGAGTCCTACAGATGGACCTAAGCAATATTGCATTAGAAAGTGTTGTCTTGCAATATGTGGACGACATCTTGATCTGCAGCTCCACGGAGGAACAATGCAGACGCGATTCTATTCAGCTATTGATTATACTGGCTGAGAAAGGTTATAAATTTCACAAGGAAAAGTTGCAATATTGTCAACAGGAGGTGCTATACATAGGCCAGCTAATCTCACATGAAGGTAAAAAGGTGACCCCAGAAAGGGCTGAAACCATATTGAACACGGCTAAGCCACACACAATAAAGCATATGCAGAGCTTTCTAGGCTTATGTAACTATTCGATTACAGCTCATATACCATGCTCTTGCTCCAGGCCCTGAAAAAGGCCCAGGCGACAAAGGAAAATATTGAATGGACTGAAGCAATGAAAAAGGGGTTTGCAGAACTCAAGAGAGCGATTTGTATGGCTCCAGTTCTCAGGATTCCTAATTATGCAGAGGAATTCTACCTGTTCTCGCACACAGATCGTAGTGTTATGACGGCAGTACTCGCACAAAAAACCTTGTTGGGGTACAACCCCTGGCATATTACAGTGGGAACCTGGACCCAGTAATGAGAGGCCACTTCCCATGTGAACAAAGCTTAGCTGCCACAGCATTCGCCATAGAGAAAGCGACAACCATTGTGATGGGATGTTCTATGACGTTATACGTCGTGCACTCATTATTCGCCATTTTAGAGAAATCAAAGGGTACGTTGACTTCTCAAAGAGCTTCTGCCTATGAAGTGATTATATCTAATCCATTGATCAAAATAGTTAGATGTAAAACAGTGAACCCAGCTACATTCATAGCTGAGCCAGTAACTGAAGGAGAGCCGATACATGACTGTACAAACTATGAAGAATTCTATGATGAAATCCCCAGGGTGAAAGAAAATGCCCTGACGGGAGGAGAGATTGTTTTCATTGACGGCTCTTCGAGAATCGACCAAGAAGACGGACAAAGATATACAGGCGTCGCTGTGATGAAACACATAGCAAACGGAGAATTTCGAATACTCGTCAGTGCATGAATACCATCTCATTATTCAGCGCAGGCTGCAGAACCATTGGCATTGATACTCGCCATAGAGAATCACGCAGACCAGGAAGTTACGGTGTACAGTGACTCCGCCTATGTTACGTCCACAGTGCATGCAGGGCTAGCATGCTAGAAAAGGAGGGGATACCTCCGAGCAGACGGCATGCCAGTCCAGCATGCAGCCTTATTTGACAGGCTGATTAAGGCACTACAGCTCCCAGTGGGTATAGCGGTTGTGAAATGCGCCGCTCAAACCAAAGGGACAGATTTTGTGTCATGCAGAAACCACACAGCAGACATGGAAGCCAAGCGTATGGCCTCCAAAAGTGAGACGTCATGGAAGTGGAAGTGACGTGCACCCATGAGAGAAGGATGGTGGCACATACCACACCAGAAGCATATAGTAATCTGGGGCAGAGGCAACTAATGGAGCTTCAAGGGGAGGCACCACAGGACGAGAAGAACCTATGGAAACGTTGAGGGTGTTCTTTAAACTCCTCTGGCGGATTGTGGAGGCAAATCAGCACTGGTAAACCAGTTATGCCTATAGCCCTATTAAAAATAGCATTAGAGCAATTGCATTACCCATTACACATGTCAAAAGAGAATCTAGCAGCAACGCTCGCAGAAGATTGGTCTATACCGAATTTAGCTGAGCATTTTGCATTCTTTATGGTGAACTACATAATCTGCCAGCAATTCAACGCTGAGCACACATTAAAAGTGATGAGAGGAGTCTTCCCCCGCCAAATGGGCCTTTCCAGCACTTACATATCGACTATGTCGACATGATTCAAGTGTGTAACGGGTACAGATATTTAATTGTAGTGTGTGTCCATTCTCTAGATGGATAGAAGCAAGTCCATGTACACACCCAAACTCTACATGTGCGGCCAAATTCCTAGTGAGGGAAGTGTTCCCTAGTTGGGGGTTGTGTGAAGTCATGAGATCAGATAATGGCCCTCACTTTGTTAATGCAGTATTTGAACAGATTAGCTTGTTGCTTGGTATAAAGCACAAGTTCTCATCGGTGTTTCATCCGAAAGGTAATGGCATTTGTGAGAGGCTCAGTGGCGTGTTAAAGGAAAGGATAGCGAAGTTGAAACTTACTCTAAAGAGGAGATGGTTGCACTGCCTTCCACTGGCATTGTATGCTCTTCAGAACCAACCAGGCTCCAACTATCATCTTACGCCGCACAAGATAGTCACAGGAAGGAGAATGAATACTCCCCTAACCCCTCGAGACAGAGCTAGATGTGATGCCCAGCCAACCCGAGAGGTCCTGGGATCCGAATTGCAAAATTATCTGAACTGCATGACATCTAGTCTTACTGTAATTTCAGACCAACTGCAGTGACAATGTAGAGGGTGCAGCACAGCACAAAACACAGCAACAGACCCAGCTCAAGGTCTACGTGTTCCACTCGTTTTCCCTGGGGATGCTGTGTTGGTGAAGAACCACACAAGGAAAAAGTGGGACGAGACGAGATTCAATGGTCCTTTCATCATTGAGGACTGCACTCCTTCAGCTGTAAAACTGCAGAGCAGGAGAGCATGGATTTTTCTCAGTGACATTAAGCCCTATATCGGAGAAAGCCTTCTAGCTGCACCCCACCACAAAGAAACTACAGACACCGGGGAAGAACCTCAGCGCGTGCAGACGAGATCCATGATGAGGAAGAAGGACGCATGAGCAGCAAAGCCAAGACAAAGAACCCCTCGTGCAAATTGTGGCTTAAATTGGACATTTCCGCTAAGCAAAAAGGGGGATAGGGACATAAAATGGACACTAAGTGTTGCTGAGAAACAAGACTCTAACAAGACAGTGATCAAGGACTTTTACCTTAAGAGCTAAACACAGTATCCTAAATCATCAAATATCAAGACTTTGTTTGGCAGCACTTATGGTGTCCCCCAGCAGAGACATCACAAAGAATGTGCTCAACTATTTCCATTTTGTATTGACAACACATCTGTCGCTGGTAGGGAGGGTCACTAGTGTCACAGACTTTATCCAAGATCCTGCTAACAAGAAAGTAATCTGGCAACTACTTACCGTGATCGCGGAGGCCTTCATAGTACTGCCTGAATACAGTGATAAAGACACAAATGCTTCCACCACAGGCAATTCTAGATGAACTCATAAATACACTTTTCTTTTGCATCTATGATGTCCAGCTATTGTCGGGAGAACCGCAGACACTCTCACGTTTATTCAAGATCCAGCAAACTCTGAACATTTGAGCCAGCTGTGCATCAGACTAAGCTATTTGGATGCAATCCACGCGTCAGGAAAGTGCAAGGATTGTTCACATCAAGGGAAGGGCCTGTAATCCTGAACATAGCAAGGCAGGACAAATGTCCCTGTCACCCGAAGACAGCCGACTGGCACACAACTTCCTCTTCCGCCTAGTCACTGACTTTACGGAAATGGTAGGAAGACCTATCGAGGTTGACGTCCTCACATTCATCAGTGATCCAGCTAATGTTGCACAGATGGGAACGCTCCTCGATTGGCATCATGCTGCAAGTGGAGCTGTCCAACTTTCAGAGAGATTATATGAGGAGATTCCAGTGAAACCTTCTGCCGAGGGACAGATCGAGAAAGCCGAGGCAAGCACTTCATCTTTCCACCGAGGAACAGATCTAAGGAGCAGAGACAAGAACTTCACCTTTTATTGCTTGCTTGCCATTTTCCCCATTTCTTCACATTGAACAGTGTCCAGCATGTCCTCGGGACTGAAGCAGATTAGGGGGGTGGACTGGGAATTCACCTACTTTGAACATGCACAGTAAAAGTGACTTATCTAAGTGTTAACCAAATCTATTTTTCCATAGTCTAGCAAGGATAGTGCATCCTGTATCAAGAGACACTCGTCACCAGCAAGAGGGGGGACATTTGTGAAGCACTCGACACTTTATGACAAAAACTGTTCAAGAACAATATTGAATTTGGGGAAAAGAATAAACATTGACATTTCGTTATGAGCAAAATGGGGGCCCAGAACAGCAACCTGGTCCTCCCACGAGCAGAGGGGCACGCTAGCTTCTCTGGAAGGAAATGCTGCCGTCTGATTTACCATACTATCATGTATTTATGCATTGTGTTTATCATTATCTTGCTGTCATTGACGATCAGAACTGCATTCTTTCTTGGTGCACGAAGCGTTCCAATTTCAGTGCACCCACCTGATGATGTACGCACGAGTCCCACAAAAGCACCCAGACCCTATATAGTTATTCCAGTCCCGAGAAAATCTGATGGTAAGGTAAATGACCTGAGAATTTATATATTTGGCAGTGACACATACACACTTGAGGTAACGAATGAAGAGAAAATCTGGAGACAGGGTCAGCACGGAATGAATGAAAACATAGCACTGACAAATACATGCACACACACACTGAATGCAGACGAACCAGGGCAAGTGTCAATGGCCACAGAACCTCAAGCGAAGGCAACAGACAGCATGAGACTGTCTACCGAACAATCAGTCCCATAAAATAATGAAAGAGACCGAAAGGAATCAAGAGAAAGGCCAACGAAAGAAGACTTATCAAAAGCCCTTAAAAAGACCGAAGCGGCTGAAGGACAATTCACTGCAAAGACACAAATGTTAATACATCATTTATTCCTGTTTATAGCTAGAGCAAAGAAACGGCAGGAGGAATTGAAAAATAAAACCGCACAGACTGAACTGACAAGCACACAAGTTCCAACACAAGGAACAAGTACCAGGCCCACGATGCAGTCATACACTGGGCCGGTTACAGACTGGTGGTTGATAAAGGCACTTATAGCGGGCAGGAAAAGAATGCAAGAAGAGAAGGAGAGAATTGCAAAACCTCCAGCTACCACATCGATGCAGATAAAGAAACTTGCTCTATCACCAGAATGCCCGAGAGTCCTCCAGCAAGGAAAAGCCACACAGACGCGTTTAGAGATGTAGTTATAGCAAACTACAGGAAGATACTAAGGATCAAGACGAGCCTGCATGAAGATAATAATGAACTGAACGACTACCTGGACAGCACAGCACATATAGGAATCAACATTTGGTACCAGCACATGAAAGAAGTTGGAAGAAGTTAATCAGAAGGTGAATGCTTCATTTGTGCACTTCTACTGTACAGCATGGGAAAATCCAAGATCTTTGTGGCTGTAGAAATTGATGTCCCGACAGCACACTGTCTTTCACACGTAGCAATGTGTAAAACCAGAGGGCAGTTTATGAGGAGGGATGCCTCATTGATATGTGAAACCGAGACAAATTACCCCGATGAAGATGATTATATACAGGGCATTAAGACGAGAAACAGAGCCCATTCTAGGAATCATGTGATCAGGTAAGAGAAGCCTGGAGTTAAAGGAGCAGCAATCAGATGGGAAATGAACTCAAAGCTAAATGTCCAGGGAAAAACTCCAGAAGAGGCAAAAAATTGGAAGAACAGAGGCCAAATGCAGATTTGGGGAACAGTGCTTTCACCAAACGGATGGGAAGAAGGAGTGGTGATCTGCCGAGCATGGATGGCCTTTGGAGCCTGCAAAGAAGCAATAGAAAACTCACAGAGATTGTGTAAACCTTTATGGCCGAAACTCACAAAATTACTGACATCGGTCGAAGACAGAGGAGGACGCCTGCAGATAGTGCCACTGGAAAACCCAAAATTGTGCTTCAGGAACAATGGCACGAGGAAGAATTGAGAGAATCAGAATTGTGGACACATTTTTGAGGATCCAGGAATGACGCATGGAACCGCAGTAATTATGGATCATTATTGGGTGTGTGGATCCAAAGCACACATAAGACTGCCGAAAAACTGGGGAGGCATATGCACAATAGTGAATGTCCACGTTCCAGCACTAGTGATCCCGAAAAGTGACCTGAATATTGACAGTTTCCCGAAAGCAGATGCTCACCTGAGAAAAAGGAGATCTGTGGAGCTGGTATCCCGAAGGAAAAGAGAGAATTACTTTTCTGCCAAATCAGAAGAAGCATTCCATGCAATCCCGTATGAACACAGACTGTTTAGCCTCACCTCATCAGTGTTCACAAAAATCCTCATGCCAAGATTCCAGGTTGGAGCAAATACTAAATGGTTGCAAATCACCAGATGGGAATTACTGCAAACCATCAACTCGACAATAAAGGGATTCAATGCAATCAAGGAAGAGTTAAGGGCAATCCAACTGATGACTCTCCAGAACAGATATGTACTTGATATGATCACAGCGATTGATGGAGGAGTTTGCACAAAAATCGGAGAATCATGTTGCACATTTATACCGTCACATAAAGAAGAAAATGGAACCTTAACAGAAGCCATAGGTATGCTGACAAACCTACAGAACCAGATGATCGATGAAATTGACGAAGTTGTTGGTGACAGCTGGTTTGGAACACTATTCTCATGGGTCCCACAATGGATGGTAGACATATTCAAGTTTCTGGGAGCCCTGCTATTGATGATACTATTAGGATTTTGTGTTAGCAAGATAATTATTTCACAATGCCAGAAAATGGCGAAGAAAGCCAGTGGGATGGAGATCATGATCAATGTCAAACCAGGTTGAAAGCCCAGAGACCTGACTGATGAAGAAATAAGAAACTTTGTGAAGGCCAGCAAATTTGCACCAGAAGGAACAAAGTTCCTGTACCCCAGGAAATGTAGAAATTATGAAGGAAAAATGATTTATATTAGCCCAAATGGACAATGTCAAATAATGACATGGAACAAAGATGAACATGTAAGAACAGCAGGAGGTTTGAAACACTCCTTCACACCATCATGTACAAACCCAGAAGATGAAGAAATGGATACAGAAGAACCATGTAAGATGAATCCAAAGGAGAAAGCAGAAGTGGTTGATGAGCCGACCAGACGGGGGAGTGTAGAGGAGGTCCCAGATATGGCCTGCACTCCAGTAGCCCATTTTAAAGCACCAGGAACATACTCACCCAGATATGTGACGTATGAGGACCAAATAAGCCAACAGAGAGCAGCACTGGGGCTCTGCTCAGTGCCCATCAGAAAAGCAATACATGTTGAAGTGCCAATGATCAGACAACCATGGCCAGCTCGGTACCCATTGCGACAACCGTACTAGCAGCTGACACAAAATGAAGATGACTTTCAAACTGTACCAGAAGTGACCCAAAGGGCCTTAATCAAAGGCGAATGGTGACGACAAGGGGCCTGCAGAGACGTACAGATAAACGAAACAACAACCAAAAAGATGGCACACTAAGACGAAACACCATGGATAAAGATATCACAGACATAGAAGAAGAGACAATGTAGAAATATAAAGAAACGTAACTGTAAAGCAGGATGAAAGTATGCAACCACCTAACGCCTTTACATAGGCTTGTAATGCAAGAAGCTAAGAAAACAGTGTGGCTTGCTATGCTTAGTAGAAGAATAGAGCGGCAAGTGCCAACTACATATAGCTACCTCAATGAAGCACATTATATAAGTGCAGTCCACTTTATACGAAAGTAGAATTAAGCCCAGGATGATAGAGGTCATACAGGCCAGGATTCATGTACAAGCACAAAACCAGACGAAAGAGCGTAATCGAAATTTAGCAAGAAGCAGCTCATGCCTAGGAATTCGAGGTGAACCCAGGGAAGGGAGGAGAGCAGCAACTCCGAAGAATCGAAACTGAAGGTCGAGATTAGGAGGCTCACGCAGGTGGTGAGGCCGAAGGGAGAATCAAATACGCAAATGGATGGAAAATGAAGCAGCTTCACGGTGTACTAACACGTGACCAGCCAGGCGTGAAGAGGTATCATCGTCTGATGTCACCCAAAACCTGAGGATGCCATAACTTTTCCTGATAAGAAGCTACAGTTTCGAGGCCATCCTCAGCCAAATAATTGACACGTAGCCCTAAAGTACTGATTGATGAAAGGGAGGCAGGGTGAATCTTGGGGCATACCACATCTTGGTGAAAATTCTGCATGCTGCTAATTAAAGTGGAGATTTATGCCTAGGGGTGTAAATGACCCAATCACAATGGGCCAAGTAATCTAAGGTCCTATAACTAGTAGAACCAATGAGACAACCTACTTGCATACACATGTAACAGAAAAATATGGATCAATAGATCAAAGATGACAGAGCACTACTATTTTAGCAATTTAACAGCAAATGGTATTTATTTCATTTTGTATCCATATACAGTAATAAAACCGTAGCTCAAAAAGCTTCACCCATTCATCTATTCTCATTCGTACCAAATAAATTCACTCAAATCCATGTAACACTGGTGTCAAAAGTCACCATATCACAATACCCTAATACAAATTTAAACTTTAACCCATAATATTTAACAGATGTGTCCCTCTGTATTAATTACAGGAGGTCTAAACAGTCGACATGTGTTCGGTTGATTTTCACTTGGGCTGCAGGACTCTTGCCCATTCAATTCTGCCAACCTTCCGCAGGACAGAGGTCAACTACCAGCTGTGTGCTGCCTCAAAAATGGATGGGGTGAGCAACATAATCTCTATTCCAATGGTGTTGGGGCGAGTAATGATCCTCTGGGTCAAATACCTTATTATGCTCTGTCTGGGCATACATCAGATTGCAAATGACGTTAGTGCATAATACTTCTGAAGCCCATATCAATAAGGCGTCATCTGCTGGTTAGTCAGGTATCGTCAGCATCAAGTTACCTATCCATGCGCTGGAGTGGAAAAGCGCTGGTGATCTTGTCTGCAGGTGCCCCGACGCATGGGGATCAAATAATTCCTTTTTAGAAAATCGTGATATATCACTTTCAAAGGGAAAGAGTTCAGTTTGAAGCTTTCCATTAAGCAGAATTTCGGCAGTAGATGCTCTGGTATTTTGTTTGCCCATAATCTATTGATCTCTTTTGTTTATTCATATTCCACTTGTCCCTAGGGCTTCTGAGGATGAGTTTTCAATGGTCATTGTTAATGAAGAGTTAACTGTGAACTGTGCACATTCAGAATGGTGAAGCACGTTTCTAGGACCAGGGATCTCTCATAATGAAGATTGACAATATAGGATCAGACGACGAAGCACCACAACTTGTTAACAATTGAGTGGTTGCATTGTGCCAGATGAGAAAGTTGCCAGGTCTCCAAAGAAGATTAAACATATCTTCTGCAGCTGAATTCTTCTTCATGAAAGATAATTTGCTCATTGTAACTCACATTGGGCCTCATTACACGGAAGGCGGTAAGGTTTAACGGTCACCGGTAAGAGTACCTGTGACCGTTAACCCTTACCGCTTTACTACGAGGTCCCTTTGCGGGTCCCGACCTTAACGGCTGGTGTAGACCAGCCGTTAAAGTTGGGACCCGCAAAGGGACCTTGGTGCTAATTATGGTACTGCAATTTGCGGTACCGTAATTAGCTCCTTCCCCATTCCCATTATGCCCTATGGGGCAAAATTGGGAATAGGGAAGGGCCATGGAGAAAGGGGGAATTATCTCCCCGTCAACCTTGGAATGGGGTGGTAATTCCCCTTTCCTCCATGGTGGTACCGGTATGGTACCGGCGGCAACCATGGTGGTAATAGCACCATGGTTTACCGCCTACCATGTAATGAGGCCCATTGTCTTCAAAAACCAAGATTGTTTTGAAAGAAAAATCAGTGCACATTGAATTGTATGATATACATGAAGTGCAGTTAGTTTATCCCTGAGCTAAGGTTCATGTTAACAGCACTGTCGCTATCCATGGAACGCTAGTTTAAGAAGTTACATCAGACATATTTCTCCTTACAGTTCATGCAAACAAGTAAGCCAGCAGCAACGACTCCCTTTGTGTTCTGTGGGCTGCCAGACAGAAGGTGTGTACGCCACCTGTGCACTGACACCAGTAGGTCGTCCACCAATGGATTGCGCCGTTCACCACCCTTCTCTTTCTGAAGTGCATGGGGTGAGCTACTTCACTAAGGGATCTTTAGTGTGGGCTCCAAGAGACTTAGGGACAGATTCATGCAATATTTGACCAGTTCAAAGTGAATTTGCACTTCTGAAAAGTGACTTTGCACTGCGGACACAAACCCTGATTCATGGAACTGTGCAAAGTGGATTTTTGCAGTGCAAAGTCCTGGCGAAGTCAGCGCATAGCCATGTTTGAATGGCTTTCGGTGCACAGCTCCGTGAATCAGGGTGTTTGTCGGCAGAGACTCCATAAAGATCGGAGCAACAGTAGAATGCTGGATGCCGCCATTATTTGAGGAAGTTCTAAGTCCGGTAATGAGGCATTTTATTAACCATAAACAACGTGTTTCCTGCTGTAAAACCTCAGCACACATAACATCAGGAATATGTGTTTCATTGTGTGATTAGGCAGATAGTTTACGTGCCGTATGAATACAGTACGCAGGAGAGGATACATGTGAGGAACAATGAAAGGAGCGAGCAGTGACTCACCCCACTGTATACTTTTCGTATCCCATTCTGCAAGGAGCTCTCGGAAATGCAATGGCTGTCAGCGTGGCTGCTTATGCAGGCAAACGGCGGACACCTCGTGTGTATTCATACTAAGTGCACATGCCAGCAACATGGACACATTGGCGGCCAAATTAGATAAACGTACAAAACAATGAAGGCTATTTACCTTTGAAATATGTCTTTTTTGGTTGCTGTGTCCGATACCATTTTGATGAAGGAATGGAAGAGCGTCATAAAGCAAATTGCAACGTTCCCTTTAGTGAAGGTTCAAGACCTGCCTTGCTCAGAGGAAATTAAATTATGATCTGATGGCCTGCTTCTACATGGAGCTTTTCAGTTTCCGAAGCAGCATTCACTGACGTGTTTTGACCAGTTACTATCAATCCCCCTGGTTAGTTACTCTTTGTGGGGACCTTGCAATGCAGAGTTCCATGCTGATCGGATCTATGTCATTTGATATAAAGTGCTCTTGTGTATCACCCTTCCGGCACTTTGGTGGCCTTGCGGTCCACAGTCCTGTAAAGGGGGTCAGGGGAATAGGTTCTCATTGGGATAGATGGGGAGGTACATCAGAAAGCCTGGGGGGTTGATGGGTGCAGGTAGGAAGTGCCCAGTACCTGTAGGCCGCTTAGAGTATCAGGCCAGATTTTCGATTTATTTTTGGGTGGAAGCAAGCAGATACACTAAGGGGCCAATTCATAGAATTCGGCGCACAAGTGGCGCACGCGGCTGGCGCACAGTGTGCGCGTGCGGTAGTCTGCGCCAGCCACGTGCGCCGAAACACATTCAGGCGCACAGCGTATTCATGGATTCCAACATCCACAACCAGCCGTGGCGCAGAGTGGCGCAGCGACCCTGCAGCAGCGTCAGTTACGCCCCCAAGAACGCCCCTTGCGCAGGGAAAAGCCATAAAAATCCCCAATCCAGCGCAAAGGGCAGCAGCAAACGCAGAACGGGGAGCGTGTATTTCAGGGGTGTGCGGGTGTCCCCACACGCGATAGGCCTGGGTACGTGTATTACAGGGGTGCGCGAGAAAATGTACACGCGATTGGCCTGGGTACGTGGATTTCAGGGGTGCGCGAGAAATTCTACACGCGATTGGCCTGGGTACGTGTATTACAGGGGTGCGCGAGAAAATCTACACGCGATTGGGCTGGGTACGTGGATTTCAGGGGTGCGCGAGAAATTCTACACGCGATTGGCCTGGGTACGTGTATTACAGGGGTGCGCGAGAAAATCTACACGCGATTGGGCTGGGTACGTGGATTTCAGGGGTGCGCGAGAAATTCTACACGCGATTGGCCTGGGTACGTGGATTTCAGAGGTGAGCGAGAAATTCTACACGCGATTGGGCTGGGTACGTGGATTTCAGGGGTGCGCGAGAAATTCTACACGCGATTGGCCTGGGTACGTGGATTTCAGGGGTGCGCGAGAAATTCTACACGCGATTGGGCTGGGTACGTGGATTTCAGGGGTGCGCGAGAAATTCTACACGCGATTGGCCTGGGTACGTGGATTTCAGGGGTGCGCGAGAAATTCTACACGCGATTGGGCTGGGTACGTGGATTTCAGGGGTGCGCGAGAAATTCTACACGCGATTGGCCTGGGTATGTGGATTTCAGGGGTGCGCGAGAAATTCTACACGCGATTGGCCTGGGTACGTGGATTTCAGGGGTGCGCGAGAAAATCTACACGCGATTGGCCTGGGTACGTGTGTTCCGGGGTGCCGTGAACTTTCACACACGATTGGTTGAAATCCACGTGTGTTCTGTCATCACGTGCAATGAGGGATACACCCTCGCACGACACGTCACAGACGCGCTCACGCGCTGAGGGCCTTTGGTCCAATGAAAATGCGTATGCGTGCAGACGCGCTTACGCGCTAAGGGCCTTTCCTCGAATTACACGCTGACGTGCAGATTTTTCACGTGCCAAATCACTCCGTATCAAGCTGGCCACGCGAATACACACGGAAGACCACGCTCCTGCCCAGAAGGCCGAATCACTGCCCCCCAGTGCCCCGAGCAGCCTCCCACGTGCCATCTGCTGCTGCCTGCCTGCCTGCCTGCCTGCCTGCTGCCACCGTGCCCTGCCATTTGGTGCCTGCACATCAGCCATCTGCAGGGGTCCAGTTGCTGTGTCGACCCCTGCTGGAACAGTAGACTCCCGATTGGGATACCATCGCTCCACAGCCCAGCCCCAGGACCCAGTTGCCCACCCACGCCTGCCTCGGGGGTCGCCATGTCGGGGCAAGCACCATCTGAGACCAGTGGCGACCCCAGCCAGAGAGGCAGAGGGCCACCAGCTTCAGTGAGAAGGAAGTTGGTATCCTGGTGGAGCATGTCCTGGGGCATTATGATGCCCTCTTCGGAAGACCACGCGCCAACAAGGAAGGACGGGAGAGGATCTGGGACGATGTAGTGGTTGCCATCAACGCGGAGGGGGTGGCAACCCGCGACATCAAGCACATCAAGAAGCGCTGGGAGGACTTGTGGTCCAGGACCCTCAATAAGGCCCGGCGCCTCGCGGAGGGGGGCCAGGCACGCCTGAGTGACATCCAGATGAGGGTCCTGGAACGCGTAGACCCAGCGCTCCACGCCCAGATCCTTCGGAGGCAGACCCATCTGGAGTTGGCCGGTAAGTGGCCAAGCATTACTGTGTGAGACAGGGCATGTTGCAGTGTGCTGGTTGTCTGATACCTGCCTGTATGTGTGACATAGGCCATGTACGTATGTGTGTGTGCAGGGACATCATGGTCAGGCATGTGAGTACAGTGATGTGTGAACCACATGGTTGGTACATGTGTTCTATTGCAACATGGGGGGCTCTGTGCGGAATGGACACATGGAAGCATGGCAGTCTCTGTTCCTGGACATGGGTGGGGGTGAGGGATGGGTGCTGGTCCCATGTACACGTATGGTGTCCATGTGTGTGTGTCTGACCTGCGTGTCTGTGACTTGTAACTGCCATGGATGCATGACACATGTCTGTGACAATGTTCAGATTCACTGATGCAGCCTAGTCATCCTTGTATCCACTGCGTCTGTGGTGTACAAGGCCAGATGGATGGAACTACGGTGAGGTGTGTGCATGTGATGGCAAGACCCATGATGCATGTGAGTTTAAAACCAACATTGCATGAATCATGAGTCCCTTGGTCATGTATGCCAATGTCCATGGCATGCGCCATGCCTGTTACTGTATGTGTTTTGCCTGCACTGACCCATGTGTTGTGGGTGGAAGAAGGCGCTGTGGAGCAGAGCGGCGGGGATGCCGCCACGGCTGCAGCGGAAGGGGTGGGTGAGCCCCCACAGGGGCTTGCACTGGCGGAAGACGGTGTGGAGACATCCAGGTTGGTGGTTTCCACAGAGGGGGAGGAGGCCGCTACTGAGCCACACATGGGGCCTGGTGGGGGCATCCCCGCTGGTGCAAGTGGTGCAGTCCAGGGCCAGGGGCAGGAGGCAGCACAGGTGGCCGTGGAGGTGCCTGTGCATGTCACTGTCCCTGACACTGTGACTGCACCACCATGCACCAGCAGGGATGCCCCATCCCAGGCCCGTCCGCAGGTAGGGGAGATGTCCATGTCATCTGACACTCCTCTACCTGCGGACGAGGGGACCCCTGGCCGTGTGGAGAGGGTCCTGATTGGTGTCGCGTTGCGCACGGCTGGCATTCGTGATGAGGTGCATGCTTCCCGGGAGGAGCATGCACATCATCACGAAGAGCACCGTGCGTACGTGAACCATTTGGGAGCCGCCATGGTTGGGGGTTTCCTACATGTGTGTGGCCTTCTGGCGACCCTCTCCTCCTCTGTGGAGGCTATGCGCCAGTCGTGCTCCATGCCGTCTTCCGGCACAGATGCCACCAGGGCCCCCTGTGGACCTGCCCCGACCAACGCAGCCAGCTCGGTGGGGACCCCATCCCTGCCACAGTCGGGAGTCGAAGGTCCAGCAGGGGTGGACACACCAGCAACTGTCCCCCTGCAGATGGAGGATGTGCCGGCATCATCTGGCAGGGCACGTGCACGACGGCATCGGTGGATTCCATCAGCCTGGATGCCGTCGTGCTGGCAGAGGCAGTGGCGTCGGAGGCAGCAGCAGGCTCGACGTGGGAGGCATCATGGCTCGGGGCCATCAAGATCAGAGGGGCAGGCATTGGCCGGAGGGCAGGAGAACCCTGGGATGGCAGTGTCTTCCGTGTGGGAGCAGTTGGTCCAGCGGATAGGTGCGGAGCGGCAGCGGGCGGAAGAGGAGCGGCTCACCATGGTCAGGGCGGAGTTCTCCATGCGTCGGGCGTTGCGGCGGGCTGAGTGCCTCGAGGAAGCTCGCAGGGAGTTTGAGGTGGACACGGGGTTGTCCCTGCGAGACCTCGGGGGCCAGGACAGAGTCCCGCCTCCGGGACATCGACATGGAGTTCGATGATGCCCTGGCCGGCAACATCACAGAGTGAGCCGCAGGACTTGCCTGCTGCCATTGTATATAGTTCTTTAGTTAGTTAGTGTTAGGTTTCCTTTATTTTTTAAGTTTTTTTTGGACCGCTCGGACAATGGCCACTTTTCTGTATATATATTTTTTATTAGTTAGTAGTAGTAGGTTTCATTTATGGTGTTGGGCTCATGGACCCTGGGATATTCTTGTACATAGTTTGATGTTTGGAAAATATTTGTTGGATTTATATTTGTGTTCACCATGAGGCAATGGTTTTTCCTTATTTTTTCCCCCCATTATTTTGCTTTGGACTACATTAGTTTTTGGATTCCTTTGTTTTTTGATTTTTTCTATTAGTTCTCGGACATGGACCATTTGTTTTGTCATCCCCATTGTTGTGTGTTTTATTTCTTTACTTCATTTTCATCTTTAATACATATATTTATTACTTACATTTGTGGTATTTTCTCATTGGTTTCATGCATGTCATGATATGGGTTTTGACATTCACTTGCACCCATTGTGTATGTGTGTGTGACGGACATGTGTTCATTTACATACTTGCCATTGGGGTTGTATCATGTAATTGCATCTACTATGTGGGTGGATGCAATCCTTGGCTGGGTGTTTGTGCTGGGTATGCTGCCCATTACTGCCATGATTGCGTTTCGTCAGGACCTGGGGGCAGGGGGACATGAGGGTGGTGGGAGACATGGTTGGGGGCCTGGTGGAGGCTGCCCCTGGTGACTGGAGGGGTGGGGGTGGTGGGAGACATGGGTGGGGGCCTGGTGGAGGCTGCCCCTGGTGACTGGAGGGGTGGGGGTGGTGGGAGACATGGGTGGGGGCCTGGTGGAGGCTGCCCCTGGTGACTGGAGGGGTGGGGGTGGTGGGAGACATGGGTGGGGGCCTGGTGGAGGCTGCCCCTGGTGACTGGAGGGGTGGGGGTGGTGGGAGACATGGGTGGGGGCCTGGTGGAGGCTGCCCCTGGTGACTGGAGGGCTGGGGGTGGTGGGAGACATGGGTGGGGGCCTTGTGGAGGCTGCCCCTGGTGACTGGAGGGGTGGGGCAAGGGCACATGAGTGGGACATGGTTGGGGGCCTGCTGGCAGGTGCCCCACGGTGCTGGGGGGTGGGGGTGCAAGGGGACATGTGGCTTGGCTGGGGGGCATGCCCATGGTGGATGGGCTGCCTGCGGGACATGACCAGGGGTGCAGGGTAGTCTCCTGTGGTGTGGGCTGCCTGCAGAGGTCGTGGAGGGGGTAGAGGGGAGACCTGGGAGGACCCACACTGGCAATTCACCTCTTCAACTTCCCGCACACCCACGTAATACACTGCCCCACTCGCACAGGCCCAATCGCGTGTAGGATTTCTCGCGCACCCCTGTAATACACGTACCCAGGCCAATCGCGTGTAGATTTTCTCGCGCACCCCTGAAATCCACGTACCCAGGCCAATCGCGTGTAGCATTTCTCGCACACCCCTGAAATCCACGTACCCAGGCCAATCGTGTGTAGATTTTCTCGCGCACCCCTGAAATCCACGTACCCAGGCCAATCGCGTGTAGCATTTCTCGCGCACCCCTGAAATCCACGTACCCAGGCCAATCGCGTGTAGATTTTCTCACGCACCCCTGAAATACACGTACCCAGGCCAATCGCGTGTAGATTTTCTCGCGCACCCCTGTAATACACGTACCCAGGCCAATCGCGTGTAGATTTTCTCGCGCACCCCTGAAATCCACGTACCCAGGCCAATCGCGTGTAGATTTTCTCGCGCACCCCTGTAATACACGTACCCAGGCCAATCGCATGTAGCATTTCTCGCGCACCCCTGAAATCCACGTACCCAGGCCAATCGCGTGTAGATTTTCTCGCGCACCCCTGTAATACACGTACCCAGGCCAATCGCGTGTAGCATTTCTCGTGCACCCCTGAAATCCACGTACCCAGGCCAATCGCGTGTAGATTTTCTCACGCACCCCTGTAAATACACGTACCCAGGCCAATCGCGTGTAGAATTTCTCGCGCACCCCTGAAATCCACGTACCCGCTCAATCGCGTATTTAACTTCCCGCGCGCCACTTTTTTGATGCGCTGGGACTGTACCGCCTGCCTTCGTGTGGCGGCCGTGTTTCAGCTTGTGCGTGTCTTTGGCTGTGCGTGGCTTTGCCCTATTCGATTCCATGAATACGTGTGGTTCGAGTGCGTGTGGGCGTTCCGTCTGCTTCCCTGCAGTACATCCCCAGTTACGCCCTTATTTTCGCGTGTTGTTCCCCATTCCGCGCGTTACGCCCCATGTCCCGCCCACTTTCTGGTGTGTGCGCTGCGGTTTTGCGCTTTCACTGTGCGCGTCGCGCACGCCTTTCGCGATGTTGTAGTGACGTGTGCGCCATGCACGGGTTTGGCGCACATCCCGAGGAAGACACGCGCAGGGACTTCCATGAATCGCACGCGTGCGCGTGCGCCTCTTTTTGTCCACTTGCGCCTGCTTGCGCCTGCTTGCGCCTGCTTGCGCGTAGATTTTCGGCGCACGTTTGTTCCATGAATCGGCCCCTAAATTGGGCGAACAAATAGTGCTCTCATGAGCATTCAGATGCAACCTTTCCTTCCCTTTGCTGATTTGAGAAAATAAGGGAGCATTTCAATGCTCATCCCGAATCAACAAATGGGATGAACATTGAAATGCACATAAATCGAAGACCTGCCTCAGCGCCTGCTTGGAGTGGGCGCAGTGCAAGGTGCAAAGCATGAGAGGTTCATTTCTGAACCTTTCTTGCATTTTCTCTGACGTGGTCTGAACAGCACCTATCCCACGTGCCTTTCTGTCCTTCAAGGATAGAAATGCATTTCAATTGTTTTACAGCTTTTCACAGAGACATGCCCTTTAAGTGCCTGTCACTTTGAAATGCACCCCCAGCAACCAGGTGGTTGCCGGAACCATATAATACTTTTTTTGTGGGTGTGTGGTCCTGACACTAATGTATGCACATGGGGATGTCCAGCACAACTTTCATGATCCTGTACTGGCCTGCTGAAAACACAGATCACTTTTGTGAACAAGCTGACATGCACATTTCTGAAAGGAATGCAAATAAAAAATGAAATCTTCTAGTTTGTTTAATTTTTATTTGCGTGCATTTTTTAGAATCTGGCCCTATGTGAGTGGCTATGGCATTTGGAAATCCCAAGAGCCAATACAGCTTTCTACATCTGGGTTAGTTACTGATGTGCGGGTGTTATAGAGCAAAAGAGGTGAGTTTCGTAGTAGCTCAATTAATGTTGATCTCAAAACTGAAAGGTCAAAAGTGGCTGTGTGGAGGGGATTTGTGTTCATACTGTAATGTGGTAGGTGTTGTTAGTGGGGATTTGGTTAGTATTGTTGAAGAGATGGCAGACTAATGGAGAGTTCATGAAAAGGTCTGGGCAACTGTAGGATAAGCAGGTCGAATTTTAGATAAGAAGGAATTTTAGTGACAACTCAGATTAATTATAAAGGGGGTGTACTTCAGCATGGGCATACACTTTAGCACTGGTGAACTTGGGTATCTTGGGGTTTATTACACCATAGTATAGCAGTGTAAGTGCAATTGTAGAATAGTGACTAACACCGTAACACTAATAATTATAACATACTAACCCCTAACACCCAACAAACTAAAACCATTGATGATGAGAATGGGATAGCTTAGACTGCAGACACATGGAGCAAAATATGGGCTCAAATTGGGGATACAGACAGCAGGCACTTTATTTGGTGGCGCTGGTATGGAAAATAAAAAGCACACATTAAAACTGTTTTACAGTGTGGGCATGAAGGCCACGCGATGAATTTGTAGAATCATTCTGCCTGAAACAGTCCATTGTGTATGAGTGTGCAGCACTTGACACTAGAATGCAAGTGTTTCAAATATCCATCCGGCGCCATTACACTCAACGCTTTATAAAGTTCACTGTAGAGGTTATTGCGTGCTGCACTTGGGTGTCTTGCAGCTATTGCATATATATATAATATATATAAACATAAGACATCCATAATCAGGACTTAAGATCAAATTGAATTATTATGCTACTTGCAATATACGTAATGTCATTCATGCCTTAAGCTTCCCCTGTGGCAGATACAAGATGGACAGAACACAAGTCCAACATTTGCACCAGTGATTTAAAATCTCTAGTCATTTGACACTTCAAAGATTACACACTGCTGCACACTTGAGATTTATAGTCCAGAAGTTGTGCATGAACCAGTGAGGGGGAGGATATGTCAAAGTAATTTACACAATGAGAGTTGTCTTGGATTGATTGTTTAGATACTATCTAGCCCTCAGGTATGAATGAGGATTTCAATTTAGGGGCGTATACTTAAAAGTATTTATTAGCCTGTAATGCAACATGTGATTTATTGAAATGGTCATACTTTGATCTAGTGCACTTTTTTAATACATATTACATACTGATTATTATTGTTGATTGAAATCTATTTGAAATGACAGCCACAATCAACAGAATACCTACTGATTTGTTTGTGTTCAGATAATCATTGCAAGTTTCTACTTGAACGAAATACCTTCTTGCATGTCAAAACGTATCTGAATGTTGTTTTTTGTGTAAGTTGTAGGTGATTTTAATTGGCTTCTATTATTTGTTTGCTAGCATTTCTTATTTTAGGTAAATACTAGATTGTTAGTAAGAAATATTCAGTTGATTTTCATTTTCAACCCTTCTTTTCACATGGACTATTTATTTTTTCTTTCTCATGACCCCTACTATTCATGGCCCATTGACTAATGTGCAGAGGTAGTGATGTAATCACATCATCTACGCATACCTGAGCACGCCTATTACAAATATCAGCCATTTTGTAGGTCTGGCATTCAGTGCTCTTTATAGCAAGACCTTGCGGTCTACTTGAGCCCAATTTAAGAACCCTATTTTATTTGTTTTGGTTAGTTTATTTCTAATTCCCTTTCCATATTCATTACTCTAAGATAGTCTTAATATCATATTTTATGTTAAGATACACACCTTTGTTGCTTTACAGATGCCATACTGATCCCTATTTCTCATACTTCCCTGTCTTCACAATTGCAGATTAAAGGTAACAAGATCTTCATTTGATCTGATACTTATTTCCGATTTCTAGTCATTTTCACATTGGTAAGTTAATTCAGAAATCTAGTGACCTCATCCTTTCCTTTTTTCTTCATAGGAAGAGGGTAATAGATTTGATCACCACTACCATCAGATATTTAATGCTGTTTCTTTAAAAAAAAAACTTGATGTTTCTTGCAAGAAATGTCCTATGACACAAGCGAGTCTGTCATATTGTATTTAAATAAATTAGATAGCATTATACTTATCGATTGAAATATCTGCGTTGCAATATTTTCTGTAAAATGTTCTGTAATATTATCTTTCTTGAAGTATTCTTTTGTAAATGTTCATATTTTATATATTATTCAGCAGATTTTAACATAAAGCTCCTGATGAAGGGATTACTATGTCCTGAAACACGTTTAGCAACTAATTTGATGTCAATATGATCTGATGGAGTACAAATATTTTTCCACAAAACCAGATGGACTTCTTCTCAAACTTCTTTAGGAGCTACTGTTTATCAGATACTGTTTATGGACATTTCTTCTTAAGTAATTCCAAGTACAGCAACATTGTTTGAACACAAATTAGCATTTACTCAAGATCTTGATCGTTTTCAGGTTGATTGTGCGCAGGGGACAGGAGTATCCTAATATTAATCATACTATTTTTTGAAAATTATTATGCAATGTTTGTGCCATGTATTTTCCCACCACCCCAGCAACCTTAAATATCCTCATTTTGTTTAGATACATATAAGCATTCCTTTGAGTATTTTCAGCATAGCTATGCCCTAGAGTATGGGAAAATCCTTGCCCTTGGCTGTCTGACCAGTCCTGCTACAAGTCTGCTGGAACCATCATAAAGCCAGACCCAAACCCAACAACTATTTCAGCCACTGAACCTGCAGCCCATGGGCCCCCATCAATGGGACAAATGACAGATGTAAGTGTCCCTTCTGATTCTGAGTACCTCTGCAAGTTTGGGTGCAAGTGTATGTACCATTATTTGTGCCCCCTGCCCCCATAGGTATTTAATGACTGTCAAGTCCAATTCTTATCACTACAATTTCCCTGCTGTGATTGATGACATTATAAACTAGGACTCCTTCCATCCCCCCCGGGTAACCCAAAGTGTGGATGAATTGGGAGGGTACCCCAAATTTTGCCGTAACACCTTTCACCATAAACAGTGCTTTTAATCTGCATTTTACCCACATGTCAGCTGAAGCCAAAACTGGCCAGGGGAACTTTGAGATCTCCGGCTCCCCACCTTCCAGGTACTTTCTTACATGTGATTTGAACTCTTTGAGGCTCCAGAATTACTTACCTGAATGGGAAGGACTGTTTTTCTTTCCAACTTCCCAATTTTTGGATACCTTGTTTGAAGTGATTCATACAGTTTGGTTTGTAAATTGTTGTCGAATCCTGTTTAGAGATTCCTGTCTGTAAGAGTGTCTTGTAGTGCATTGTATGCTTAGGTTTTACCTAATAGATAGAATATGTTTAAATGTCTGTCTGGAACTCTAGTACAAGGCTATCTCTAAGTGTTTTCAACTGTGATTACCTACCAACGCCTTATATCCTAAATCTTCTTAACTGCTAAGCCTATGCTACCTTGAAAGAGTTTGATAAGATCATGTGTGAAAAGTCCTTGTCTTCACCTAGGTTGGCCGCTCAGAAACCTTCAACAGGTCAGAATTTGAAAATCTCTCCTCACCCACATAGTAGAGGGAAACAGTTCTTTTGGAACACTAACCCACCTAATTCCTATCCCATCAGCACCATTCAAAATTGCATTTCAAAACAATATCTATTTTTAGCATAAGTATAGCCTCACAAATAGTGTATGGAAACTCATTGAGATTCTGTCACACATGATGATTCTGATGGCATCAGAATCAGCATATATGTATGGAATACCTTATCCCTATGCGGATTTCCCATGTGTTTGCAGTGTCTTTGCAGCCATATGGGAATAACACATCCTTATATCTCACATTCAATGGAATGTGTCGATTGTGTAATAATCTGAGAAGTTCCTATCTTTTGGCTTTTTCACTGCATCTGCTCCCTTCAGGTGAAAGTGCAAGTGTGTTGATTAATAAAGCATTCTATTTTTCTTCAATATAACGCTAATCCAAGCACGCAAGTTTGGTAGTCGTTAATTACTTAAAAGCCAATCAGAATCTGTGGTGCAAATAGGCTTCTAGCTAATTAGATAAGAGATAGCTTAGCCATTTTAACTTAATGCACAGCATAGGCAGTTGTGGAGTAAACATCATGCCTAGAAAATGTAAATTTGCTCCCATCTCACTTAGATCCAATACATACATAATTAGGTATTAACATAAATCTTGGAATGTAGTACTCTTTTCCCCTGATTTTATTTATACAGTGAAAGAAGTCAAGACAACATCTGGATTGGCAGAAGGTCATATTGAAAACAATGTTTTATCATAGGCTAAACGCTGATACTATTCTGTTATTTTCTTTAGATTCTTGGCATACCATTTCAATAGTTATAATTCAATATTAAGAGCTTAGCTTAGACAGAAAGTTTGCAGAGGAGAAATAAGAAAAAAAAGTTCGAAAGAAATTTGCTTTTCACATCTAATTAATTCTTTAGATTTGCAAAAATAATGGAGGACGATTGAGTGGGCTGGCATGCATAACAATTCATATGAACTGTGCTGCTGAAATCTGACTTCCCATTCTGCTTCTTACTTAAGAAGGAGAGACCTAAGTGGATGCAGCTTTTGCCGCTTGTGCTTGTATTTGACTCGTTAGCACATTCAATTTACAGATATTCTGTGCAGTGAAATCAAAAGCAGCAGAAGCCGATCCTCCTTCTGCCGCTCCTAATCAAGTCAAGTGCTCACGTCTGTAGCTAAAAGGCACCCTGGACCTAAATGAGAAGAAACATCGTACACATTCCAGAGTGGAATTTAGTATTTACAATAGAATTATTTTTAAAATGCTATTTATGTTTTAAAGAGTTGTTGTTGAGAACACATTGCAAATGGAGGACGAAGTGCAAAACGTGCATTTCATGAAATTGAAAATAATTGTCAAAGTTCATCATTACATTCACTAAATAAATGGCACACATTTAGAATTATATGCATGAACCCTAACTGCACATTTACACAGGCTCCCGAAAAAGAATACATATGTTCTAACCTAAAGGAGAGCCACTTCCTCTGACCAATGGAATTCACTCCTCTGAATTCATTAGATAAAGTTAAATGCGTGTTTCCATCACCAGCCAGGGCACAAGTCCTAAATAAAAAGCAGAGGACTAATAACAATGCAGAATGAGCAACACTGGGGTACGTTTTTGTAACAGAATCCATCTGGTGAGGATGGAAATAGCCTGAGTGTTTTTGATTTTTGTTACATAAAATGATGAGTGTAATTCTGTTCCTGACAAGGAGGTTTGCTAATCCAGCGAGCCCAGGCCAAAGGTAAGGTGTCTCCTGACCCCCAACGTCCCCCCAAAATGCTATTTTATTTGGTAAAGGTGCTTAAAAGCACCATAGCGCACTCGGCGCGTGGTCCCTCTCCCACTGCCCACCCGCTTCCTGGCTTCACTCTGCCCGCCTCCCCTAGTCCCGATTGGTCCGTTTAAAAAAAAAAAAAAAAAAAAAAACAACAGAGGCCGTAGCACGGGTCTGCTGGAGGCGCTCCCCGCCATTTCCAGCGAGCCCAGGCCAAAGGTAAGGTGTCTCCTGACCCCCCACATCCCACCAAAATGCTATTTTATTTGGTAAAGGTGCTTAAACGCACCATAGCGTACTCGGCGCATGGTCTCTCTCCCCCTGCCCACCCACTTCCTGGCATCACTCTGCCTGCCTCTCTACACGCCCACTCCATCCGGATTGGTCCTCATACCCCACATCAAGGACACCCTAGGGCAGCCCACTGCCCGGCAGCCCTGCGGCGAAGGACCCCGAGGCAAAGGACGGCCCCAAGATGTGTCTGCAGGTGTCAGCAGGGGAAGACAGTGAAGCCAACAGCCAACAGACACCAACAAAAACTGTGAGTGTGGCATGGGTGGGGAGTAGAGCAATTACTCTACTCCAGAAAACCTGTGCCAATCTATCTTACCTCCCAATAACATAGACTGCCATAGACTCACACCAGGAACACTCAGAAAGATTTGTAACCACCAGACTGAACTTATTCATGGCAGGATTGCAGACGTTGCTTTGCATTACATAGTAACATAGTTGTCAAGACCAACACGCGCCGCATTTAGACAGAATTGTGAATATTAGCATATCCACACTTAGACAGAATTGTGAATATTGGCCTCCGTCGCATCTATATAGGACTCTGAATGTTAGCATGTCCACACTCAGACAGAATTGTGAATATTAGCATGTCCAAACTCAGACAGAATTGTGAATATTGGCCTCCGTCGCATCTAGATGGGACTCTGAATGTTAGCATGTCCACACTCAGACAGAATTGTGAATACTAGCATGCCCACACTCAGACAGAATTGTGAATATTGGCAAGTCCACACTCAGACAGAATTGCGAATGTTAGCATGTCCACACTTAGACAGAATTGTGAATATTGGCCTGCGTTGCATCTAGATAGGACTCTGAATGATAGCATGTCCACACTCAGACAGAATTGTGAATATTGGCAAGTCCACGATCAGACATAATTGCGAATGTTAGCATGTCCACACTTAGACAGAATTGTGAATATTAGCATGTCCAAACTCAGACAGAATTGTGAATATTGGCCTCCGTCGCATCTAGATAGGACTCTGAATGTTAGCATGTCCACACTCAGACAGAATTGTGAATATTGGCAAGTCCACGCTCAGACATAATTGCGAATGTTAGCATGTCCACACTTAGACAGAATTGTGAATATTGGCCTGCGTTGCATCTAGATAGGACTCTGAATGTTAGCATGTCCACAGTCAGACAGAATTGTGAATATTAGCATGTCCAAACTCAGACAGAATTGTGAATATTGGCCTCTGTCGCATCTGGATTGGACTCTGAATGTTAGCATGTCCACACTCAGACAGAATTGTGAACACTAGCATGCCCAAACTCAGACAGAATTGTGAATATTAGCATGTCCACACTTAGGCAAAATTGTGAATTTTGGCAAGTCCACGCTCAGACAGAATTGCGAATGTTAGCATGTCCACACTTAGACAGAATTGTGAATATTGGCCTACGTTGCATCTAGATAGGACTCTGAATGTTAGCATGTCTACACTTAGACAGAATTGTGAATGCTAGCATGTCCACACTCAGACAGAATTGTGAATGTTAGCATGTCCACACTTAGACAGAATTGTGAATATTAGCACATCCACACTTAGACAGAATTGTGAATATTAGCATGTCCACACCCAGACAGAATTGCGAATGTTAGCATGTCCACACTTAAACAGAATTGTGAATATTGGCCTGCGTTGCATCTAGATAGGACTCTGAATGTTAGCATGTCCACACTTAGACAGAATTGTGAATGTTAGCATGTCCACACTCAGACAGAATTGTGAATATTGGCCTGCGTTGCATTTGGATGGGATGGTTAATGTTGACATGCCCACACCTAGATGGAATCCTAGGCATTGGCCTGCGCCGCATCCAGATAGAGGTGTGAGGGTCGACAGGTGCCGCACCTGGAATGACCTGTGAATGTTAGCATGCTAAAGGTCAGGTAACCCACTAACAAATATAAGCTCAAACTCTGCATACTTATCTCACTCCAAAAACTCACACAACCATCTCCCGCACAGCAAGCCGCACGCACTTCACATCACTGCAACAACACATAAGCCGGAGCAACAGCACACGCGGACTGACATCGATCCAATATCCGCACCAAAGCTCAGTATCTGATGTATACCGAGCTGAAGCTGCCAACAGAACACCACTCCTCTCACTATCCTACTCCCTCTTCACCTTACTAACCCATCCCACCTTATCATTTGCAGATCCGCCAGAGCGCCTGGGGACCAATTCCGTTGGTGACAGTGCGCAGTACAAATACCTTTAACATTTAACATTTTAACATACGTATTCCATGCCAAAATGATAGTGAAAACATGATCCTTTGCTGAGAAGGCCTACAGGAGCCCCCAGTCCCAGCCCTTAGCACTGGAAAGGTTCAAAGGTCATATGTGTATTCCTGACAGCTGTTGGAACGCAATGATCTTGAAGGAAAAGGTTGCTTTCTAATCCTCTGCACCACTGTTTTCAACTTTATAATTATATGCCTTAGTTAGTCTGGTGGCATGTAAATATTTAAATATATGCCATGCCAGTTATGGCAGGGTGACTATTGAGCGCACACATTATACAGCCACAACTATCTGATATGAAACTAGTGTCAGCTCTGTGAGCAGTGCACAGCTATGCCACGACTGATCGAAATCGGTGCCTGGCCTTGCTGTCTCCACAAATGCCATTTGGGACAATGACAATGCTGTAAAGACTGGAGGGGGGTTTCTGTACTCCTGACCTCTATATGGCAGAGTAGAAGCACAGAGCACCCCAGCCAAGATTCTTTATTTGGTAAATGGGGACAAGCAATCAAGGCCTAAGCTCTCAGGAGGTGATGTGGGCTGGTTCTTAAGTACAGTGTAGTCCCCAAGCCCCCACAAAGGAATGTCACAGGAGGATAGATCAGCGGCAACATGCTCGCCTTGGAAACAAGACAATACAAAGCAACACAGGTTTGATCCCTGGTTCCGCGCTTAGAAATCTCTGAGTATTAAGCATGTTATTAATACGCAACTAACACATATTCCTGTAACAGCTCCTCGATGCCCCCGGGCTGTGTGAGCGCTTTAAAAATGCAAATAAATAAATAAATAAATAAATAAATAAAATATGTTAGTGATAATACAGTTCTTTATATAAATAAGGTCCAGAATATATACACACACAATAACACACACTTTGTGCTCGGGCAATACTAATATGATAAATATATACAGTTGCTATGTGGTTCCACAATTACTCTTTGATTCCATTAAAATGCATCAACTGCAGACAGTTTAACCTCTTAAGTGCCATTGAGGTTCCCCCCCAGTGCCAATGGTTTTTTTTTAAAATCGCGGTATTCACCGCCCAAACCCGCCAGCATTTCCCCCCTCATTAACCCCTTAAGTGCCACCGACGAGCCGGCTCGTCGGTGGCAACCTGGAGCGGTTTTTACCGTCGAGCCGGCTCGTCACTGGCATTTAAAGGGTTAAAATGGCATACAAAGTGAACCAACAATAGAATTGAGGAAGAAAACAAGTTGGTTAAACAATGTTCAGAATAGTACTCTAGCTACAAAGTCACAGTTCTGTCTGAGGATCCCCCACCTGGGCAACCTGTAAATAAGATAATAAACAAGCCCAGTCCATGTATTGTTTATCAGAGTCTTATTTCCTTCGATAAAAGTTCTACCACCGCAATGCACTTGGTTTAGCAGAGTTCGATGTCCTGTCGTCAACCGATCCTTCTTTAGTGAATTCCCTTTAAGGCAGTAGCCACAGACCATCGAAATCCCTCAAAAAAAAGGTGAATAAAGGTGTCGAGGCAGCAGCTTTGGTCCTGATGGTGCTCACTGACGATCAGACTTGGACGTCCTGCAAAGATGAGGTGCGCAATGCTCCTCGACGATGATAGCTCGTTGCCACAAAGATTCAATGAAGAACTTTGGCGCAGCAAGGGCGTCGGGTCGTCAGCGTCTTTGTGGTCTTTGGGTGGTGGGAAACCCACCTGCAAATTCTCCTCGGTTCATCGACGACCTTGACTTTCTCCGGCGGGACAAAGCGGTCATCGGCGATGAGCAAGGGAGTCCTTGATTCAAAGTGTTCTTAGGCAATGGAACGTTGCAGATCCGGTCATCAGTGGCACAGCGTCAAGCTGTCGCCATTTCTGGGCAGCATGGCTTTGACGGGCTTCCAGCGGTTACGGCGGTCCACCTAACCCTGGTCGACGATGGTGGACAGAATGTCTGGCCGCTTCTCTTCAGTTTCCTTGGCAGTTCCCGTCTCCGGTCGACAGCCTTTCGAGGACTGACTTCCAGGGAGCCTTGGAGAAGGTTAGCTGGTGCAGGATGATCGCTCGTAGCTCGAGAAGAGGTCTCCTAGCCAGGTCCTCTCCTGGATCAGTTTCTTGAAGGCAATGCAGCTTTCATATTGCGTAAAAGGGAGACAACGGTTACCACCTTCTTCCAGCTCTGCTCTGAGAATAAGCATCAAGTTTCGACTTCAGCTTTTGAACGATTTCCATCAGTGAGAGGTCCCAGATATACTGTTTGGTCTTTAATTCACTCTTCTGGGTCACACTCAGGCAACCAATCATTCAGAATGGCATTCATGCATGCAGGCAGCCAATCAGGCTCACAGTGCATTCAGCAAAACAAAAAGGTGACGGCTGTAAGATTTTGAATTAATCATAACCACGGGCATAGCTCTGGGCAACCCTCCAGACCATCGTTTTTCAGCCTGCCAAGCCATTAAAGAAGGGGAAACACCATATACAAATCAGACCTGGTCCTACCCCAAAAGGGGCAGTCCAGCCCGAACTGCTAAGTCACCTCCCTTCTGCACGAGACCACAAGCATCCCCAGACATTTTTCAGCCTTGTTGGGCATCATCATTGAGGAGTAGCTTGGGTCTCTAGGGCAGGCAGACTAGGGACCCACGTCTGGGCTTACCCCTCCCACTCGGGGGTGACTTTAGCAAAACAAAAAGGTAATGGCTGGAAGATTTTGAATTAATCATAACCACAGGCATAGCTCTGGGCAACCCTCCAGACCATCGTTTTTCAGCCTGCCAAGCCATTACAGAAGGGGAAAAACCATATGCAAATCAGGATTTGTCCTACCCCAAAAGGGGCAGTCCAGCACGAAATGCTAGGTCACCTCACTTCTGCACGAGACCACAAGCATCCCCAGACATGTTTCAGCCTTGTTGGGCATCATCAGCGAGGAGTAGCTTGGGTATCTAGGCCGGGCAGACTCGGGACCCATGTCTGGGCATACCCGTCCCACTCGGGGTGACAATAGCAAAACAAAAGGGGTGATGCCTGGAAGGTTTAGAAGGTTTTAGAGGTGTTGAGAACACAGTTTTTCCTTGGCATGGTCCGTCACAGCTATTTGCCAATAGCCTGAGATAAGGTCAAAGGTGCTCATCAGCCATTGGCAATGGGTTTGTGTCAGTTTTGGTGATGGCATTGACCCCTCTGTAGTCCAGACAGAACCACAAATACCTGGAACCTGCCTGGGAACTTGCCTTGGGGACAAGGGCCACTGGACTGGACCAGGGACTGGTGGAGGGTTCAATAGCACCCAGATCAAACATCTTGGCGACCTCAGCCAGGATGTGGTTCTTGACGGTATCTGACATCCGATAGCATCTGCTTTTGACAGGTATACTGTCACCAGTGTCAATTCTGTGCCTACACCATGGGGTGAGGCCTGGTGTCAGCGAGAATAGGGGGGCATATTGCTGGAGCAATGCCCTGCAGGCCCGCTGCTGCTCTGGTGTCAGATCTGGAGAGAGATGCACTCCCTCCACTGAGCCATCCTGATAGTTGCTATGCAGAAAATCAGGAAGTGACTCACTCTCATCACTTTTTGCGCTGAAGCTAGCAAGAGACATGAGACCTCTGCCTGTCTACGGAAAGGCTTTAGCCTGTTGACGTGGAATACCTCAGGGGCTACCCCAGGGACTCCAATGCCAAACAGATAATTGACTTTTCCCATCTTGTAGATTATCCTGAAGGGTCCAGCCCACTTAACTGCCAAAGCTCTAGCTTTGGTAGGCTCCATCACAAGGATCTCCTGCCCTGGAGTCCTATCCACTTGTGATGCTTTAAGGTCATGCCAGTACTTTATTTAATTCCTGGCTTGTCTTGAGGTTTGCTGTTGCCTGGCCCATCATCTGTGTCATCCTCTGCCTGAAGCCTAACACATAGTCCCCCACATGTTTGGCAGGACCTGCAGGGGTGGCTTCCTAACCTTCTCTGATCAAGGCAAGGGCACCCCTCACGGATGTCCAAAGAGTAACCCAAAGGGGCTGAAACCAACACCTTCTTGAGGTACCTCTCTGTAAGCAAACAGCAGGACTGGCAGGAGGAGATTCCATGCCCTCCTTAGGGGCTCTTCCAAAGCACCCAGCATGCCCTTGAGAGTGTTATCAAATCTCTCAACCAGACCATTAGTCTGGGGATGGTAGGAGGTGGAGAACTTGTAGATTACCCCACACTCTTTCCACATCGTTTTCATGTAACTCGACATGAAGTTGGATCCTCTGTCAGAGACAATCTCTTTAGGGTATCCAACACTGGTAAAAATGCCTAGGTGAGCCCTGGCAACCACCTTGACAGTGACCGTCCAAAGGGGTATAGCCTCAGGGTACCTGGTGGCATGATCTACCTGGACCAGGATGAACCAATGTCCACCTGAAGTGGGAGGGTCAAGGGGACCGACAATGTTGATGCCAACCCTCTCAAATGGTGTGGCAACCACTGGCAACAGCTGCAGTGGGGCAATGACTTTCCCTCCAGTCTTGCCAGACAACTGACAAGTGGGGCAGTTCTTGCAGTGGGACTCTACTACCTCTCCCATCCATGACCAGTAGAAATGTGCAGAGAGCCCCTGCCTAGTCTTCTTTGTCCCAAGATGACCAGCTAGGGGCACCTCAAGCACCAACTGCAGTAGGAAGGGCCTGTAAACCTGGGGTACTACTACCTCTTGAGGGCACCAGGTTCAGGCTTAGTGGGCTCACTAACAAGGAGCTCACCCTCTCAATAAATCCATAATGACCTAGGCACTTCACCTTGTGCCTGATCCAGGGCCTGTTTCCTCAGACCCGAGAGAGAGAGAGAGAGAGAGAGTGGCACTCTCTCTTACCCTTACAGAAGCCGCCCCTAGAGGGCCCCCATTCAGCCAGCAGGCATTCAAGATCGGGGTGATTTTCCATGTTGAGACCGTCTTCCGCAGGAGGGTCTTCTGTCTCTTCTCCCTGAGGAGTTGAGACTCGGGTTTCCACTGGACCCAGCCCATCTGGAGCATGAATCCCAGTGGGTGCTGCTGAAGCACTAGGAAGAGAAGGAGCCCCCTTCACAGAGTTGGCCTTCTTGCTCTCACTTCTTGCCTTCGGTCTCCCATTTGGCTTGGGTGCCTGACTCTCAGTCAGACCCAGTGTTACCTGTGACCTAGTGACTGCAGCAGCAGTCGGGGAGAGACCATTAGAGATAAACCCCAATTCCACAAGATCATTGCCTAACAAAATGTTAGCAGGTACATTGTCCTGAACCAGGACAGGAAGATTCGCTGTCTTGTCTCCAATCATGATTGTGACTAGGGCAACAGGAGATACATTGGGAGGTCCCCCAGCTAACCTGGTAGTTCTCAGAGGAGCACCTACATAGTCCTCTGGCATGAGCAGGTTCCTGTCCACCACTGTCATGCTTGCCCCAGTGTCTCTCAAACCAGTAGAAGGTTGGCCATTCAGGAGGACACTTCTCAAAAACGTATGGGTGTTCTGTGGGATTGTAGCCAGTACTTCTGCGTACAGGTCTCCGGCTCCAAGGGACACTAGGGAAATCTCTACAGGAGCACCAAATGTATCCCTTTAGATAAGGGGAGGACAGTGGCCTCCACCTCAGGCATGGGGTAAGGGTAGGTCAGGCTGACAGCCTGGACTCCAATTATCTTACCTTTACTCTTGGGGCCACCCCTCTTGTGGTTCAGAGCCCCACAGTCCCAAAAAGTGCCACAGAAATGTGGGATACTGTACTGGACACCCTGGGAGCCTGCTTTGCAGCAGGAGGACCACTACCCTTACTCCCTCCCACATAGGACATATCCCCACTATGTTTTTGTGTTTTAGGAGAGGAAGGTTTTGGTTTACTCGACGGTGACTGCTTTTGGGACTCCTGAGACTTCTGAGAGGGTCCCCCTTTTTCCTTTGTCCTTCCCACTGGGGTCCTTAGGGGACACCCGGTTGGAGACCCACTTGTCAGCCAGCCATCTTAAAGGGATGCAAAATGTTCTGGTCAGCAATTTACTGACAAAGCTCTGGTGAACAGGCTTCAGAGAAATGCTCAAAAAACAAAAGGTGTAACAATTCATCAAACATTTTCACCTTGTAAACATCAATCCACCCCATCATGTTCATATGTGCAGCACTCAACCAGTCAATTCAAGACACATTCTCTCTATTATTATAATCCCGGAACCTTTTAAGGTAGTGGGTTGGTGTCTTGCCAAACTTTGAAATTAAAGCAGACTTCATGCACTCATACTGACCCCTTTCTTCCAGAATCAGTTCCAGAATACAGTCATACCCAGTTTGAGGCACTCTGCTTAACAAACACTTAGCCCAATATCTTTTATCAACTTCATGGATTCCACAAGCCATTTCAAATGCTTCAATCCATTGGAGGATATCAGAACCCTCCTGATGCACACCAACCGCATCTTTCATAAACTTGGTGGCAGGGGAACTGACACTCTCAACTGGTTTGGCTGAAGTCTCCACTCTAGCTTTCTCTAGCTCGATTTTCTGACATTCAGTGTCCTTGTTTTTAAGTTCAAGGTCTTTGTCTTTGAGTTCAGTATCCCTATTCTTGATTATCACTTGTTGTGACAACTCCTCTTTCTAAGTTCAGCTTCAGTTTCCAACTTTTTATATTAAAAGTCCATTTTCATCCTCAATACTTCAAGTTCCAAGGCACTCCCTGAAGAAACATTGCTGGGTTTTGGAATAGAGGCAGCAGGCATGGTGGCACTCCAAGAAACAGATTCAGTAACAACCACAGGGGCAAAGTCCTTGTTGGTTGCATTCCTCCTTTCAGCAAGAGTTTCACAATCAGTCTGGTAGTCCACCGGGGCAGCTATCAGCTCAGCCCTTGACTTATCTTCAAAATCTAACACCCTGGTTTCACAAGCACTCTAGAGAGCCTCTAAGATCATCCTAGTCAATTTACCATTTGCAATAGATTCCATTGCTTGTAATGTAGTTATCTAGTACCCACCTAAAAATCTCAAATTCACAAAGTGTAGGTATTTTGTAAGTGGCAAGGTTACACACTGATTCTTAAAACCATAAGCATCCCACCGCTGCCACCAGTGTCAAGACTGGAGCGGGGGTTCTGTACTCCTGCCCTCTATATGGCAGACTAGAAGCACAGCGCACCGCAGCTAAGATTGTATATTTGGTAAACATGGAGAAGCAATCAAGGCTTTAGCTCTCAGGAGGTGATGTGGCCTGGTCTTTAAGTACAGTGTAGTCCCCAAGCCCCGACAAAGGAATGTCCACACACTATGTTATTGATAACACAGTTATTTATATAAATAAGGTCCAAAATACATACACACACAATAACACACTTAATGCTCAGGCAATACTAATATGATAAATATATACAGTTCCAATGTGGTACCACAATTTCTCTTTGATGCTATTAAAATGCATCAACTGCAGACAGTTTGAAATAGCATAAGAATCAATTGATAAAGTAAACCAACAATAGTCTTGAGGAAGAAAACAAGTTGGTAAAACAATTGGCAGAATAGTACTCTAGCTACTATGTCACAGTTCTGCTTGTGGATCCCCCCAGTTGGGCAACCTGTAAATTCCTTCTATAGCATTCCTACCACCCCAATGTACCTGGTTTAGCAGAGTTTGACATTGGGTCGTCGACGGATCCTTCTTGAGTGAACACCCTTTAAGGGATGAGCCACGGATCATCGAGATCCCTCGAAGAAAAGGTGAACAAAGACATCGAGGCAGCAGCTTCGGTCCTGGCGGTGCTCGTTGACGATCGGTTACGGATGTCCTTCGAAGATGAGTTGTACGGTGCACCTTGACGACGATAATTCGTTGCCCGCAAAGAGTCAATGAAGAACTTTGGCCCAGCAAGGGTGTCGGGTCGTCAGCGTCTTTGTGGTCTTCGGGGTGGTGGGAAACCCACCGGCAGATTCTCCTCCGTTCGTCAGAGACCTTGACTTTCTCTGGCGGGACAAAGCAATCATCGGTGATGAGCAAGGGAGTCCTTGATTCAAAGTTTTCTTAGACAATGGAGCATTGCAGATCTGGTCGTCAGCGGCACAGCGTCAAGCTGTCCACGCTTCTGGGCAACACAGTTTCAATGGGCTTCCAGCAGTTACGGCCGTCCACCGAACCCTGGTCGATGACAGTGGACGGAATGTCCAGGCGCTTCTCTTCAGTTTCCCTGGTGGTCCCCGTCTCCGGCCGGCAGCTTTTCAAGGACTGACTTCCAGGGAGCCTTGGTGAATGTTAACTGGTGCACGATGATCCCTCGTAGCTCGGGAAGAGGTTTCCTAGTCAGGTCTTCTCTTGGATCGGTTTCTTGAAGGCACAGCAGCTTTCAGATTGCGTCGAAGGGAAACAGCAGTTCACCTTCTTCTTCCGGCTCGGCTTCGAGAATAAGCATCACGTTTCTACTTCAGCTTCTGAACAATTTCCATCAGTGAGAGTTCCCCAGATATACTGTTTGGTCTCTCATTCACTCTGCTGGGTCACACTCAGGCAACCGATTATTCAGAAGGGCATTCATGCAGGCAGGCAGTCAATCAGGCTCACAGTGCATTCAGGCCATTCTTCTCTCTTCAGACACTCAAAACAAGGCATGTGTATTGGGACAAGCACACAGCCATTCAGCACTCCACACTGCATTCATACCAGTTTTGGGCAGGGCTGTCTCATTAATTGTGTTACTCACCAGAAACTAGACACCCATACCATGAAGTGCATATTGCTCAAACACTCCATTCAAGAAAAGAAGATAGTTCCCAATTAGGGAACTCCCATCCCCTGCACACTTTCAATGGCTGTATCCAGAAGCCAAACAGTCTAGAATTTTGGGGAGAAATTATATAAAATATAATATGTATACAATCCTGTTTTTCGCAAATACAAACTCAATTTACTTAATTAGTACACTTCGCCAATGGGTTGTATTTTCATGTAAACTTTATTAAAACAGATAGTAGGGCCCAATGCGTTTCGAGAAAGTTTTCTTGTTCTCTTATTCAGGGGCGAATAATCATTTCATAATCAATCTATAGAAAAATTAGACATACATTTCAATTACTATTTTGTTAAAGAAATTACAGTTAATAATCAAGATTGTTATATTTCCACATTCACATTTGTTAAGCTCAATGGTTGTTAAGAAATCATTGTTTTCAAGTGTTAGAAACAAGTATTGATTTCAGAGGACCCCTATCATAGATCATGCGGTTTGGTCCAGAAAATTGTTTCTAATCTCGTCCTTTATAGAGATTTAATTTCAGAAAATCAATAATGAGCACATTTTTAAATTAGATGTTACATCAGATTCAAACAATGTTAACCTAGGCCTCCATTGTAACCATAATCCGTCCTGTATTCCTGATGATTATTTTAACCCTTTTTGTCTACAATTCAATGTGTTTTTACATATATTTACATAGTCATGCATGTTTATTCAGAACAAAATAAGTTGGACATTTCGAAAAATGATAGCAGTTAAATCCTACGGTTAGAAATGTACATAAAACTGGGGCGTTTTTGAATAAATGGTTGTAAAATCTTACCCGTGAGGTCTGAGAAGCTGTCACACTTTATAATTTCGAAATGTTATGGCTCTTCTTAGGTTCAATCGAAATCTATTCCTAGAGCTGTCCCATGCTGGTGTTTCGATGGGATATTTAATGGAAGTATTCTATTACTATACTGGGATTGTATATATCAGGTAACGGTTAGAGCTCAAAAAAGTCAAAAAATCCTACCATGCATGTGGGATTCAGCAAGTAGATGGTAGAGTCAAAGTGTTATATTTCCAAATTGCACTCTGTCATCAGAGGCCTGCATACAGCACTATGTGGGAGAATATATAAGGATGTTTAGGATCAGAACAGTTTAAACAAAGGAACATAGAACAAAGATGTCTATGAGAATCTAAGGTATTGGTTAATAATCTACTTACTCCCAGTGGTCCTGTGTGTAGGCTCGCTCTTCCACCGAAACCGGATGTGATGTGGCCAGACACGATGGCAGCTTCAATCGTGGCGATTAATTGTGACATCATCACATTGTAACGTGCATGACGTCACAAAGGCAAATAACGTTACCTACGTTTCTTACATACCAACTATGTTTAGTATTTAAAGGTGTTCATTATTATCCACAGACTCAGATAAATGTTCTGTTACTTGTGGACATAAAATAGAAAGTAAAAAATAGGGACTTTCTGGAAATCGTAACATAATGTTGTGCAGCAATTTGATGATCTGCTAAATAGTTACATCCAATTGGCCAAAAGTACCTCTAGAGAGAGGTGTTCTGTTCTCATGGTCTTATCATCAGGGTCAGATGTGATGATGGGAAGATGTGGCTGTATAAGCCACCGCAATGTTTAATGTTGGCATCGCGTAGAAAACGTGAATGACTTCATGACGGAAAGTAAATGTTTTTAAATAAGTGACATGAGGATAAGTAAATCAGGTGTAGGCTGTGCTTTTAGGATCTGGACTGTATTTAATAGTGGGTGTGAATCCACATTAAAAGAGATTATTAGGTTTCTACCTGGTTGTCACAATTTATAGTGATGTTGTCACATAGAGGGCATTCATGGCATCAATGTGTAGTCGACTTCCTGTGATTGTATTTAGGAAGAGAGGTTATTCTTGAGAGTTTATCATAAAGGCAAATTAGAGAATGTGTATTAGGGAATTTTTATTCTAGCGATGTTGCCACGTGGAGAACGTACATGACACTGACGAGTAGTCGACTTCGTGTGATTATCATGAGGACATAGGTTTGTTTTGGGAATTAGAGATTTTCTAATGAGAGAAAGTTAGAGAATGTGTATTAGGGAATATGGAGAAATTCCTTCCCTTTGAGCTGCTACGTAAACCAATTTAGTCTATATTATGGCCTGTGTTCAAAGATTATTTTCCTGTTTCTTTCTTCTTCCCTTAATAAAATAACACTGATTTGGAATACACAATTTATCTAGATGTAGGTTTTTGCAATCTGTGAAAAGATGACAAACGCTTATCCATAAAAAATTTTGTCAAAAACATGTAGGTCACTGTTATGTGAAGAAAAGGGGTAGCGGGGGGAATTCATATACACTTTGTTTACAATATTTTTCTTCAAGATTCAGATGTTGTCTGTCTCCTTTGCGGGAGTTCACATTCTTAAGTCCCCTGGTAGGGTCATCATATGACATAATTTACCACTTTTTTGCTAAACCTTAATGTATTATAATTTAGTATTTAACAGAGGTATAGATGGCATTTCAACCCTATTAAATTTCCATCATTTGAAGTAAAAATACTTTTACAAAGTTAATGCAATTTGATGCTATCCCACATTCTTATTTATTGCGAGATCCTATTTTAATTATAGAAATGGGTCTAGATAGAATTCTTCATTTAGGCTGTGGGGAGTCATAGCATCCAATTTGTCGATCCAATATAGTTCTCTCTGTGAAAACCTTTTTGCTAGGTCTCCACCTCTTGGTAATGGGTGGATAATTTCCAATATCACCCAACGCATCTTTGATATGTTATGTCCATTCTCTTTAAAGTGTCTGGTGATTTGATGTTACATGTTCTTATATTGGATTTGTGTTCCGTCCACCGTTCCTTGGCTCTACTAGCGGTCTTCCTGACATAGTATTTGCCGCATGGGCATCGGAGAGAGTATACCACATTTTTACTTTTGCATGTTGAGAAATTCTTTTGTGGGATTTTTTTTCCGCAGTTCGGATGCCTAATGTAATCTCCTTTGATGAGGTTCACACAGTGATGACAGTTGAGGCATGCGTGGGTTCCAGGTTTTTGTTTTTTCAAGATACTGTGAGATGATTTCTTGGTATTTTTCTGCTCTGATCAAGTGTCTTTGAAGTTCTTACCTCTCTTGTATACTAACACAGGCGGCTCTGGATATAGTCTATGTAGATTAGGGTCTGACTTGATATGGTCCCAATTTTTGTTTATGATCCTTTTTATTTGGTAACTCTAGCTTGAGAATTTCAAAGTATGAATTAATCTTGTGTTTTCCTTTTTTGTTTTTTCTTCCAAGAGGATGTCTCTTGTCAGTTCCGTGTGCCCAATAGCTTTATTGATGATTTTTTTTCCAGAAAGCCTCTTAATGCAAATCTTTTTCTCATGTCATCATATTCATTTTGCAAATGTATTACGTCAGATGTGATCCTCTTTAGTCGTAATAACTGACTATAGGGTAGGTTGTCCTTCGGATGTGACAGATAAAAGCTTCTGCAATGTAATCTCTTGTTAGTGTCTCTAGGTTTCCTGTGGATATTGGTAATGAATTCAGTTCCTTTTATTTCAATATTGACATCTAGAAATGGATGGTGGGGTTACCTATTGCCAAGGTAAATGTAATTCTTTTGTGGCAGCTATTTAGGTATTCAAAGAATTGCTGCAGTTCCTCTTTTGTACATTGCCAAATTCCAAAGATGTCGTCAATAAAGCATTTCCATAGTTTGATTTTCTCTTTCCAAGTATCCTTCTGTAATACATGTGTCTATTCAAAATGGAACATAAAGATGTTCGCATATGCTGGTGCGACAGCTGAGCCTATCGATGTACCGGCTGCTTGTAGATAATATTTCCCCTCAAAGCAGAAATCATTATTATACAAGATGAGGTTGATCAATTCAATGGTGAATACTTTGTGAATCAACGTTTCTTCATGTTTAAGTAGAAACCATTCAAGGGTTTCTACTCCTTCATTGTGAGGGATTGATGTGCACAAACTGTTTACATCTAGTGTAAACAGAATCAATATTGGATTGTCAATGTGTATTTCCTTGAGTAGTCTGAGAAAATGCAACGTATCCTTGAGATATGTTGAAGTCTCTTGTACTAAAGGCTGTAAAGCCTTGTCCAAGTAGATAGCTAAGGGATGAAAAACACTCTCTGTACCTGCAACAATAGGTCTAAAAGGAGGATTATTACTGTTTTTGTGTATCTTTGCTAAAGAATAAAACACCAGAGGTTAAGCCTGGCTGCGGTGTCAAGGGCGGTGTGTTTGTGGAGTAGAGCTGTTTAGCTGCTGTGGCTCTGGAGGCGCTGCAACCGAGGTTAATGTGAAGTCTGTTGCGCGCTCCCTGGGTGCCGAGGAAGGACATATCCTCCCTCCTGTAACGGTGAGCACGGTGTGTGAAGCCGTGTGAGTCTGTACTCCGCTGATCCGAGTTGTGGGACTCAGAGGAGGTTGAATTCGCTACAGCTGTAACTCACATTCAGATAAAAGGTGAGCGCCAATTGACCAGAGTTCTACATTCCAAAAAAAATAATAATTTTGATACCCTCACATTGCATACTGTGTGCCATCTAATCAAAATCATAAGGATACCAGTGGCGCATTATTGACGGAATTCCAAACAAATTAGTTTGGGGATCGCTCGACTGTGACTGTGGGGCATGGCCCTTTGAACAGCCGAGCACACCTATACATTGCTCCAAATAACTCTTTATGCACGGGAGGGGGTCAACCTTTGATCTTTCATTAATATAACCTGCTCGACTGCGACTGTGGGGCTAGACCCTTTGAGCAGTCGAGCCAATTCTTCGTGCCATAACTATTCAAAACGGCGCTCTCTCGGAAGTACCGGAAGAGTACCGCTTGACTGCGAGACGCTGCAGGACTTGCTGTTTTCGTTTGCTGTCTGTTGCCTGCTGTCAGCGTTTTTGTCTGTTTCTTGGAGAAGGTCACGTGGAGGACTGTTGGAGGCGACTAAGGACCAAGGCCTCTCTGGGTTGGTCCGGGAGCCTCCTTTGTTTCTTGCCTGTGTGACTTGAGTTTATAATGGCTTACAAATTAACAACAAGTATGCCGCCGAACATCCCTCATTTAACATTAGTAAGGAAACTATCCAATCAGGGTGACTCTGAAGCTCTCCAGCAAAAATGTTACTCTATCACCTCAACCACACCAACGCGAGTGTCATCCAACTCAAAACCTAAATTCACTTTTGACAATTATATGAATGATTCTATTGTTTCTATATCATCTATGTCAACATCCCATCTGGTCGATCACAACAAATCTGGTGGGTCAGAGTCCAATAGTTTGCCATTCCCTGTGAAGGCACCTTGCGTGAGAGTCAATCCACAACCACTCTCTGACCACACGATGTTAGCATTTACTAAGCACATCCAGAGACTCTCTTCCTCCCGCATTGTTACCTCACCAATAAAATTCCCTTCCTTGTGTAATGACCACACGTGCTTGTCCATCCATGCAAGCCAATGCGAATCCCCAATATTATGTTGGGATAATAATTGTCCTGATGAGGATTTCCATGTGGGGGAGGAGGATTGTACTCAAGTACACACTCGAGTAGACATTTTTAACCCCATGTTACAGTCCTTTGCTTTACCAGCGCCCAGAGCAATTAAAACAGTCCCAGCTGATTTATTTTTGCAGCATTCAACCATGATTCAACCAGCCCTCATTGCCATTAACACTACTATCATGAGTCTGTGCAAACTCTTTGAGTCACTTGATACAAAGGTCTCACATCAGTCGAAACAATTTGATGATTTAACAAAGTGGCTATCAGCATATTTTTCATCTACACAGTCCAAGAGTATGCTTGCGCATAATGAATTTTATGTAGTGAATAATTCAGTGAAATGTGTCGATGCTGATGTTGATGGTAGTGTTCACAACCTGGCTATGACTAGTAAACATTTACATGCTGCATATCAGGAGGTGGCCTTAGATTCATGTGCTTTGCCCCTGATCTCTGGCATAATCCGTCCCATAACAAGTTTGTGTTCTGCTACGAGCAATGAGGTAAAGACTGCAGCTATTGTACATCCATCTCAAGAAATCGCCTCTGGAACAAAACAGGAGAATGCGGTGCCTGCACCTGAGCGTCCAGCAGGCCAAGGTTTAAGCCATCTAGAGGCGCTCAAAGTTAGAAATCCTAAAGCTGTTAAAAAGAAACCTCTTTCTTTGTTAAAAAAACAAAAAATATGGTCAACATCAAACATACCAAAAAAACACTCAATTATTTTTTTAAAGCTTTGAGCAAAACAACTGTTTCACAAAACAATGTGCCGGTGGCTATTGGAATAGCTCCTATTTCAATACCAGCATCCATAGCTCCATCAATTCCGCCTTTGGCACCTCCAGTTAGTATTGGAGTAAGTAATAAAGATTGTCCGGGTGGCTCTCCGTCTCCTCTTTCACAACTAGTATTATCGATAGCTCGAAATAATGTGGCTGAGAACCAACTTGCTGCATTAAAGAAACAAAATGCTGATTTGTTTAGCTCTACTAATGACAAGCCTATTGAAGTGTTATCAGCCCCCGATGTTCATGGTTTGCCAACCTTGCCAATTAAAATGTCCAGTGAACAAGTTTGTGAACCTTCTAGATTGCCAATTACAACACAATCTAGTGCTTCTTTTCCTAAAGTGCATGCACCCACAACAGATGTTCTATTGACACAACATGTGTTTGAGAATTTCAAACAGACGGTAGATGAATATTTGGCCACTAACATAGCCAGGATGCAAAACACCATTCCTGCAGCAGTGGCTACTACTAGTGGTCAAATTTCACAGATCTCCTCACATGAAGAGCAGCATATGCAGGAGGAGATGTGTGGTGTTCATCGTAAATTAAGCACTGACATCTCAAAATTAAAATGGATACCACAGAAATCAAACTTGCACCCAGCTTCACGCCACTTACATCCACACAGAGCACATTTTCACACTTTCATCTTAAAATGGCGAGATGGAAATTTTCCATCCTATGAATTGAATCGCCAGAGCTTCTTGAACATTTTTGGAGATGTTCCCGAGCTATGTAATGTATCAACACAGGACATTGACCAAATAGAATTTATCTCAGACTCAACACGTGCAATTGTGAGACTATGGCTCCCATCTGGAGTAGTGCGGGACTCCATTTGGAGATGTAGGATGCAATTGTTCGATATGGGTTTCCTTTTAGCTGAGGACCCAGCAGGTGTCCATCCTAAAACCCAAAATATTTGTGTGAAACTGAAGATCTATCAAGGAGTGAATCGAGACAATGCAGTGGCTCAGAGTGTTTCTACTCAACAACATTAACCACTAACATGCCCTGCCCTGGCCACCTTTAAAATAGCAAGTTGGAATACTAGGGGCAATTCTCACTTACAATCTTCCATTGCCAAGTGGTCAGATCTTTGCCAGGTGATAGCACTACAGGAAACTTGGCTCATCTCCTGCCCATTCTGAGATGGTTATGAGATTACCCTGCTTCCTGCACTTCCTAGTGGGGGCAGACCTTCCTCAGGTCTCCTTGTGGTAGTGCATATCGGTAGTGGCCTGCGTGTCAAACCGTGGTTATCTGTTGGGGCTCAGATCTAACTAGTTCAAATTGTCAGTCACATGCAGGTGATAGCATTTGTCAATATTTATAGGAAAACTGCTGTCATGTCCGATGACATCTTTTATAATGGTCGATCTGAGATTTTAGACATGATATTGATGAACCATACAATTTCAGACACTATCATTGCGGGTGACCTTCATTTTGTCTGCTTGAAGCCCTTTGGCAACACTCAGAACGCTCAGAGATGGAACAACCTCATGCAAGACTGCAATTTTCATATGCTCAATGGTTCTGTCGATGGTGACGTACCTCCTCAATATACGTGGCAGCGTGGGTCTGGCACAAGTACAATCGATTATATTTATATGAGTTCCCGATTGTTCAAAAATGTAATCAAATTGGACATTAGTGATCAACCTCACAGCGATCATAGACTGTTGCTCACACATTCCACCTGAAACTCTGTGATAATTAGAGACAAGCCAACTTTGCATGCAGAGGCGAAAGTTAATTCCTCAAGAAATTGTCTCCGGTGGAATTCAGATACACTATCTACCTTTAAAAATAGAGTGGACTATAATGCATCACAAGTCAATACTAAGCAGTACTCTGATCTTTTGAAACCATTCATTAAGACTATAGCCATTCCTCGGCTTAATCAAGTATGATACCCACACACCTTCAATGCAGAGACTCATTATATTAAAGCAGATTTTAAAAATCTCAAGAAAAAACTAGCAGCCTCACATGATCCTCTGCGCTGGCAGCATATACAAACAGCCAAATGCCGCTATAAAAACTGGTTAAAGAGTAGAAAGGTGGCCCAATTCCAATAGGATAGTGAGACAATGCAAAATGCCATGTCTAACAAAAACTCTGCCACTATGTGTAAGTTACTGAATGATCAAAGATGTCAACTCCAGGGAGATGCACAAATTAATGGCGTCCAGGAATCAGCTTGGATTTCCCACTTTTCTTCTTTGTATGCTGACCCTGTTTTCTCAAAAATGATGTATTCACCTACATCTGCTTCCTCGTGGCAATTACGGATTTCTGTAAAAAGCATTCATGCCATCACCATGCAGGCAAGCTCCTCTGGGGCGATGGGTCCAGATGGGCTTTCGAACTTTATGTTCAAAGCCCACCCAGATGAATGGGCCTATATCCTCCACTCCATCTTTGAGGAAATATTAACATCTCGTGCCATCCCTCTAGCTTGGAAAACTTCCATAATTGTCCCTATTTTCAAGACGGGGGATTGCAGTGTTCCCGCCAATTACGGGCCGATTTCCTTACTGGATGCGTCAGGGAAAGTATTTGCCAAACTGATTCTTTGCAAATTTAATGCCTGGACTTTACAATCCCAGCTCTGAGATCCTCATCAAACATGATTTGTTGCTGGTATGGGAACTACCATCAATCTGTTTGCCCTTAATTCAGTTAAATTGCAATGTCACATGTTTAAACAACAGTTTTTTTTTGCCTTTGTTGATCTCCATGCCGCCTTTGACTCGGTGAGTCGGGTGCTTCTGCTTTCCAAACTTCGCAAAGGTAACTGTCCGTTAACACTGAATGATGTCATTCATTCATTGCACTCTCAAACCTCCATCAGAGTTCGGTTAACTTTAGACGGATTATTATCCGACTAGATTAGCACCTTTCGTGGGTCTAAAGAAAGGATGACTTTTAGCTTCAGCAATCTTCAACTACTTCATTCATGATGTTAGATCTGCCTTGATAGACGTGATGTCAGTTTCTCCAAAACTCAATAATCAACCTATTCAAACTCTTATGTATGCAGATGACCTAGTTCTGATCTCAAAAACACAACTAGGTCTGCAGCGCTTGCAGGACACTTTTTACATCTATATTCAAAAAAATGAGTTGAAAATTAACATAAGCAAAACACAGATTGTTGCCTATTTCCCCAAGCGTCAAGGCCCGTTATATGTCTGGACTTTTGATCGATCTCCCATACAAATGGCACCACAGTATATCTATCTTGGTATATTGTTTGAGGGCCAATACCATGCAAAAGCCCATTTAGCACAGTTAGAGGCAAAGCTTACATCATCAATTTCGCAAGCCAGAATCATAATGTTTAAATATGGTAAATTTTTAATAAGGCCTGCATTGTCTTTTTGGAACATGAAACAAATTCTGACACTTTTGTATGGCCTTGAAACATTAAACATTAATTCACCTTTTCCGTTTCCTAAATGGGAAGCAACATATTGGTGGCGTATTGTACACCTGCCGAACTGTATACTCGCCACCTGGATAAGGTATGAACTGGGTTTGGTTTCCATACACGCCATATATCAGTGGCGTTTGTGTGCGTTTTTTAGGAAATGTTTGATTTCGACTGCCCTAAATGTCTTTTTGAAAACTCTGACAAAATATATATTTACTACTAATCAAACATTTAAAAAGCAGTGGCTCACAAAGGTCTATCACTTACTAAATTCAGCAGATGTGTCACTAGACCTATTAATACAGAATCCAGATAAAGCAACATTAAAACTGTTTGAGCTTGACTGGATAACCACCAGATCCCTGTGTCTTTCGTACCATGATATCGAGGGAGCCCGGTTTCCACATAAAAAAATTACGATCATTGCCCTCTTATTTGGTCCGGTGCCCCTCTCTTAAATTCCACAATGGCATTCTAAGATTACGCTTCAATTTGTGGAATACCAGGGATGTTCAAGCCAAGCGGAAACAATTAGCTATAAATGACAATTTCTGCCGTTTTTGCTTGATGAAAGACACTTGTGAAACATTAGTACACATCATCACAGAATGTTGTGCTTTACGATCCTTATGTGAAATACACTATACAAGACACTGCAAATGCTTGTGCCTTACAGATCAGGGTTTGTGTTGGTCATTAATCCAGGGTGCATGTTATTTACCTTTACAAATTGCAACTGTTAACTTCTTAACATGCTTAGATTTGGATGCTACAAAAACGAAATCTTCTCTTGCTGAACAAAAAAAATATGACTAATCATGTGTTGGATACATTTCTTTTTAAATGTAACATGATTTTAAACAGTAAAAGAATTTCCTTTATTCATGATACCAAGGAACCATAAATAGAAATAGAAAGAAAATGTTTCAACGCATTTGCTGATCTTACTATATATTGATCATATGACTACGCCCATTTTGGTTTCTTTTGTGGCTTTCGCCGAATGAAATGTAATTGTAACGTAAATGTAAATAACATGTCTATGTTTTTGTATTTGTTATGTATAAACTCTCTTGTATTTTGTATTTGAAAGGTTGATTTAATTCACCTAATACAAAAAAAAAAACACCTGAGTTACCGGAAATTTCTTGATGAGAAATTCACTTGTGTTCTCCGATATCCACTCCATGACTGTGGCTTTGTCAACTGTTTATTTTATGATGTTTTTGATGAGGGTCGGTGTCTAGGACCAGATATGTTCTTTGGTCATTGAGTAGGGTAAGACAACCTTTGTTGTAAAATTCGGTGTCCATTAGTACCAGTGCTCCTCCTTTGTCTGCCGGTTTGAGGGTGATTGTATGGTCTTCCACCAGTTCTTTTGTTGATTTTGTTTGATGTACTGTATTTTAGGCGTCTTAGATCTTTCGTAGTTTTTAGATTAAATTAATTGATCACATGGTGGTTGATTTGTTGATTAAAGGAGCTGTTGTTCGGCAATTCCAAAAAGTTGTTTTTTACGTTCCTCAAGGGTTTCTGCAAGTGAGTCAAAAAATACTTTCAGCTCCATTTTTCATATGAGCTTGAACAGGTTCACTCCTTCTACAAAAACAGTAGTGTCGTTCATTGGGATGAACGACAATCTCAAATTCAAAGTGTCAATTTGTGTTTTTGTCAGTTGTTTTGTTTTGATGAGATATTCAGTATAATGGAATCTGTTACTTGTTTTTTTGTCTTGGTTTTCTTCTGCCCTCTTCGGGCCTTCCTCCTCCTAAAAAAGGGGGATCTGCAGCAGAAGCTGTATCTGATTGGGCTGGTGTTTCTCCCTTCCCTGGTTTAGGTCTGGGGGGCTAGTGGTTGGTGCTGTAGTAGTAGTCTCGCTTTCGCCACTCGTGACATCACTACTGTCAGTGTTTTTGTTTGGTTGTGGTGGTTTAGGTGGTTTTCTTGGAGCTGGTCTTGAGTTATTAAAATATTGCCAGGAGTAGACTATGTCCCGCGCATGTTCGAGAGTGTCCATTCGGAATTTCCTGATCTTACGCTGTTCGATATCTCTTTGTATGCATCCACATTTTTGTTGGTTTAATACTAGGAGTGCAACGTGGTTCATCCTTCTCGCACACTCCATTCATCCAGGTCCCACCCCAAGAGCGTACCCACAACATACATTAATTGGGAAGGCTCCAGCCAATCTGGCCTGGACTTTCCCACAATACCATATGTAGAGAAAGAGCTAAGTACCCCCACCTCACCCATATTGCCTATATGTTGGAAACCAGAGAGTGAGACAAGTGCGGTACCAGTGAAAATACTGATACCGATGGAGAATCCTGGAAGCAAGGTTCCCATAAAGAAAGCCGTACCTGCATATGAGACAATATGATGGCCATTGTAATGAAATCCCAGAAGAAGCAGGGCAAATATCTGGAAGAGAAGAATGGTGACATCACCGTCACACACAGCAAGATTAGTCTTGCTGTGTGTGATGGTGACGTCACCATTCTTCTCTAACATAGAACAGATGCAGAGACAAGAAAATGAGGATATTCCATAAGGCATCAAGAAAGTATCAAAGATAAGTGACATCTTGGGATCAAGATGAGGAAACTTATGCTACAGAGACTGATGAAGAAATCAAGTAATTTTCCACGTATACATATGCAAAGAAACGCAAGCAGACAAAGTATTCTTGAGGCTAGCTTTATAGTGAATAGATTTCAGCATGCGCCAACTTATACTTATATAAAAGTGAGTAAAAAGATTGGATGTTTCCACTACGTATTATAGCAGAGCTGGACTAAAAAAGGAAGGCCTCATTTCCAGTGTGTCGCAGTTAAAAACAATTGAATTACAAAGTGAATCTCAGAAAGGCGAGGCTGGATGAGCCCCAAGAAGCCAAGGCCATATCAGGCTGGTGTGTGCAGAAATTGGATACAAATCGTGTGAAAGAATGAAACTCCTGTTTAGAAGACATGGACAAAAACAAGGATGACATCAGAGGTCTATTAGAAAATAGTATTTTAAATGGACCAGATGCTCAATTTTGTTGACTTCAGTCACGTGGAAGGATGAAGTTGGACGAAGATGACGACCACACCTATGCATGAAAGCAGGGCGTGCCTTCACTCCCCTGAATTCTCCAGAGCAAAGAACACTCCCAAGGACAAGTTCAAAGTGCTAACTGACAGCAGAACACTGAGATGATGATAGATGATATGCTAATTGGTGGGAAGCTATGATTAAAACTAGCTAACCAGCACCTGGAAGTCCGGCCAGTTTGCTGCTAACATAGGTGGAAAAGTACTGACGGAGGTTAGAGTGCCAACCAATTATAGGGGGCCATGTGATTAAGGGCCCTATAGTTTGTGTGACCAATGGGACGTTGTGTATTTAGTGACGTTCATAGTGACCTGTTTAAGGGGAGGGCTTAGTTGTCCCACATGATGTTAAGAAGCCTGTCACGGTCTTAGACTAGTATGGAACGTATACTTAGATGTTCCCTCATACCTTATCACAATAGCCACTAGGTTTTTATAGTTTGGCACGTAGGATGACGTTAGTAAATACACAGGTTGACGTCACCTATGATGAGTTCTTGTAATAAAAGAAAGCTTCTTTTTAAGATGCATTGAGAGAACTTGTGCTGAGATGTCCATTGATGTCCGTTGTACTCCCTCTTTTAGATAATTGATATTAAAACAGTTATCCTTTTGCCAACTACCTAAGTCGTTTCGATTGTTGATGTTTGAGTAACTTCTTCATCCCCATTCATCTCAAGGGTATTGCTACCTCGTCTTAAAGGACTGGAGTCTCCCAGTTCACATGGTAGGAGAGGATGGTTCAAAATCCATCAAAAAAGTAGGCTTTGGGGTCCCGGAAATATCGCACAACCTCTACCATTCGGCAGAAAGGACATGAAGCTCCCTGTAGATTGCAGAAACATTTTTAATTATCAGGCTTGCAAGCTCAGTGAGATGGTCCGCTGGTTTCAGAAATAATACCCTCCCAGCATCTATAGGAAGCTGAACAAACAGAAAGTTGAAGCGGCCGATAAATAGGCAGACGATCCCGAAAGTCGGAAGTCGATAAAGCAAAGGGTGAGTAAAAACTGAGTGAGGTGGCAAAATTGTAAATGGGCAGTGAGTGGAGAAAGTGATAAGGGAAAAACGAGTAACAGGTGGATGTTGGGGTAAAGTAACTTGAGAACGATGAGCATTGAATATTAAGTTATTAACTTGAGGAGAGTCCAAGCAATTGTGTTATTAAGTAATTGACTTTAGGATATGCCAAGCAATTAAGAGGTATTGTGAGGAGAGGCGCCACAATAAAGAGAACGCCCAGTTTCGTGTGTCGTAAAAACATAACAGAAGGAATTGTTTCCAGAGCCCTATTTATGGGTGCATAGGGTACGAACTTGGTTAAAGACACGTTTAAAGAAAACGGTTCACATCCCAATTGGGGTATTTTTTAGGGGTAGTATAATTCTTGGGAAAAAGACTGAGATATATGTGGCTGGTCGAATATATGTCCATTTGTCTGTTTTATGTGACTGCATATTTTGAAAAAATAATAGAGGAATTGATAGAAGTGAAAAGGAAAATACAAGATTTAAGAATTAATTATTTATTTATTGAAATTGAATTGATGGTGTCTAGTGAAAAAATAGATTAAAGTAAAACACGTAATATAGAGGGTTTGGAGCCTGCGATGATTGGTGCATGCTCATGTTGTTTTTCTTTTCTGAAACATATTTTTGAAATTTGCAAAGATTGAAGGTGAGTTTTGACAGTCAAGAGTGACGTGTCAAAATGGAGGATATTACTGCACTTATACATCTCTGCAAACATTTGCCGAAACACGCAACCCAACTTAATCAGTACAGTGCATAGTGGGTTAAGGGCACGGCAGATCAAATGTTCATGCCATGGCCACAAGGGGGATCACTATCAACGGCAGTTTTGCAGCATATGATGACATATTTGCATGCAACATACACAGGAAAAAAGTTAGATAAACGATTAGCGAGCTTAGAGCTCTGGAAAATGTACCAGGAGGAGAGAGAAGAGCCGCCTCCTGTAGACTGGATACTCAATATATGCAAAGAGGGGGGTGAGGAGCCTATTGCACTCCCCGTCGCGCCTGAAGCAGACAGCGATAGTAAAAAAGATGATGGGTTGTACCCATTAAGAGAGCTTAATGCAGCAACAGGGTACAGCAACCCGGCATATGAGTCGCCTTTGCAAAGCAGAGACGAGGGCCCAGAGAACATTTCTGAGAGAGATGTAATCTCTAATGTCCCGAGGGACAAGGAGAGACATGATAAGGAGAGAAGTGATCGACCAAGTACATCCTTAGATATAGGATGAGAAATAAAGAGTTTGAAAGGAGAAAAAGATAAGACTGATGAGTTAGCACTTATACAGTATGAATGGATGAGTGGTCATATTTTGGTCAATCTCGATTGTAAGAGCATTGAGGACGTAAGGCAAAGGGAAGATCGAGACGAACAGGACAAAAAAAATAGAGAGAGATAGGAAAGGTTGAAAGAAGACAGAGCAAAAAGGAAGGATTGACAAAGACGGAATCAGTTGTACCAAGATGAGCAACTGGAAAAGCAGGAAAGAGCAGAGGAGCAAAGAAAATATGACAATAGAGAGAGGGCCTTCAAAGAACGAGAAAAGCTAGAAAGAAAGAAAGAGAGAGCAAGAAGCGGAACAGAGGTTAAGGGATAAAAGAATACAAAGACAAAAAGACAAAGAGATACAAAGGGCAAATGAAAAGAAAAGAGGAAGAAAGAGGAAGCGAGGAAGCAAGGAAGCGAAAAGAGTTTGACAATGAAATGGAACAAAAGAGAAGGCAGAGAGCATGCAACATTTATCGTATGGAAAAGGAAGTAATGGGTCCTAATCCAGTAGTGACATGGGCGGATTTAGAAGAGTTCTTCCCGACTCATGAGCCCATGCCAGGTCTATCTAGAGCAAATCTAGAGGATGAGTTTAACCCTAGAAGTATTGGAGATACAATCGATAAAGTCTATCATGATATGAGGACTAAAAAGGTAATGAAAGGAAAGGGTCAAAATTATCGACTCGAGAGTACACAGTTGTACGATAAAGGGGGAGGCTCATGTAGTTTTGAGCCCAAGGAGCTGTCTTTAGATAGACTGACTCTGAATAGAGAAGAAGAGGAGAGAAGTCATACAAGTTGGGGACAGGATATGTCAGACGAAGACAGAGGAACCTTCCTTGGGGAGGTGGGAGGTGACGCATGTGGCCCTGCAGGGTGTTCTTCAATGGATAAGGAAGTAATATGGTCAGATCTAGACCTACCTATATCTCGGGCGTCAGAATCATTGACGCGGCTAGATCCACCTAGAGGGCGATCCCATGATGAAAGGGGGGACTCGGCACTTTATATAAGCAGGTTAAGCAGGTTAAGGTCACTGCCAGGAAAAGGCAGTGCAGAACCATTGTCCCTGCTATGGATAGACAAATGATGGGAGACAAATGTGAGTTTGGGATCTCGTAGTTTCCCTTGTTAGAGAAAGGAAGAGTTAGGCCACAGTATATACCTTGGCCACAGATGGACAAGGATAATTTAAGGTGCAAACTCCTGAGTTTAACTTCCGGCACTCGGAAATGAATACATGAGCTATCCTTGGGGAAAAGACTGATGACATTTGGTCAAGAGCAGGATATTGTAGTGTTACCATGGCAAAACACGCCTCATGATGGTGCACCATTCAATAACTGTAGGGCGACTGTCTGGAAAGCGCTTACAGTACTGTATCCGGACACGTCAGAAATGGGAGCTATAATGGCGAAGAAAATCCAGGAAGGGGATGATCCTCTTGTTTACAAAATCAATTCAATCAAACAACTTTATTCAGCCAAAAAAGGCCATCAAAGTGCATCCTAAAAAAACCTTTCTAGTACATCATTAAAGTAAATACAACAAAAACAAGTAACAAAATCATGTAAAAGTAACACCCTCCAAGGATACCCCAAACAGTGCTTTTGGCCAAAGGTCAGCACTACCATCCTCTTGCCTCAGGAGACTCCCAAGGCACCTCAGACCCATGATGGTCAGATTAGCCCCTGAAAGGGGTCAATTTCTAGAGGGAGTTCCCATGGGGCGCACAGAAGCCGGAATGGAGAAAGAACTGACTGTGATACCACTTTTCCCAAGTCCGCCATAGGCCATTGCATTTTTTCAAAATGTTCTTAGCCATAGAGGCGTCCCCAAACATTGTGTCCGTTCTAGCTGGAGAATTGGGCAGTCTGGTACTCTCCAGCAAAGAGACCCAAGACACAAACCCACACTCCCCAGCAGTCCGTAACCAGTGATAACATTTGTTCCTGAGGGCGTCCCTTGGTTCTCTTGTAGCTGGCAGTAGTTTTGGGACACCATGAAGATAGATCGAGCTGCTGAAACCTTGGTAAATCTTGTGCCCCGATGGAGGTCTCCCCTGACCAGGGATTGGAGCACTTACCCCCCTCGCCGCTGAGCGCGTGTTGCCCCGAGCTCTCCCCTCTAAGTTCTGGCAAGAAAAGCGCTAAGGAGGGAACCATCTCTAGATGGCTCCTTGTGGGTGGGAGAGTCATAACCACAGAAGCAGTAGACAAGCAGGGGTGCAGGGGCTGAATCCCTTTGGTGGACACTAACTTGGGATCCTCTGACCCACCCTAGGCCATCCCCTGCTAACCCTCACAACCACTCCACACACCACCTTCCCCCCTGACCCCCAAAACCCCCTTGATCAACACAAATAGAAGATGTTTGATCTCAGCCATCTCAGTGAGCAGAAGGTGACATGGACAGCTTGGCAGTTTTGCAGGTTCAGAGGGAGGCGGGGCTGATGGCCGATGTTCTCCTTTTGAAGGGGGTTTGGAAGCCCAAAGATGGCTGAGTCGAAGCAAGGAACTAGCCCTTGAGGGGGCATCAATCGTAACCTCATTTCCGATGCTGGACGGAACATTAAACTTCTTTCCCCTACCCAAGCCACCTGAACCCTCGCCCCCCAAATCCAGAGGCAGGGACACAGAAGAAGCAGGGAAATGTACTTGAGGGTATGTTTCGGCTACAGGGGCAGCCAATGGTGGGTGCAGGGCTAAGACACCAGAATTTGGACAGTAGTGGGACAACGAGGGGCCAGATCCAGGGAGGCAACCATAGATAGGGGCAAAGGTGGAGCCAACAACACATTCATACCATTCAGCTTTGAAATGCCCATAGAGATCCTCTCGCACTTGATAGCCAAAGTGTCCAAGAAAGTGGCAGTGGCCACACAGTCAATACCCCCTCCAGGGGTTAACAGATTGACAAGGGGCACAGATGCATCCAGGAAAGGGCCTGCCAGGCCATCAAAGGGGAGAGGAATTAGGGCAGAACCATGCAAGGGCACAAAGGAGCGTGTTAGAGACCCCACCTGTGGACCAGAAATACAGGATGGCTTGAAGGTAGGGTCCACAGAGTCTCCCTCTTTAGCACACACAGAGGCTGAGTGCAGATGGGCAGGGGCTTCATTCCTGTGGGCACTCCCAATATGAGCTCCCATTCCCTGCATAACACCCGGAGTTTGAAACGACATGCCCCCCATCCGTCTTCTGCCTGTAGTTTTCTTCCGTTACCCCAAAGAGACTGGGGGTCCCTGTAAGTTTCACAGTAGCGAGGATGTGGAAAGGTAGAGGGGGGAAAAGGGGGAAGAGATGGCTCCTCCATCCAAGGTTGTGCAAGCTACATCCAGTGGGGAGCCAACCATCATATAGCCTTGGTAGGGAGAAGTCAATTCCAGAAAAGGGTCTCACCTCCCCACACCACACGGAGATTGCCCAGTTCTGGCCTACACTGCTATGTAGAGAATTCCATGTTCCCCCACGCAATTTGGCAATAACTGGGACGGGCTCACCTCGTTGTCCGAGTTTTGGGCTCAGACACTTCCTTGAGTCCTTGAGTTCCCACCGTCCTCAGGGTTCACAGAAAACACTCTATTCAGGAAGGGTTGATTTTGCGCCTCTCCCTCCTGGCGCGGAACAACCTACGGGTGCGAAACACCTGCTCCCTTGATCCCGCAGGCTTCAGGCCCTGCAGGGAAAGGCTGGCAGATTCATGGGGAGGGGGTGTGGCCTCCCCTCCAGGCTATGGTGGCCCTCCTGGGCTGATGAAAATTGCGGGAGACACCCGCGTCCTTGTTCCCCACGGCCTTTAGGCCGTGCAGGGAAATGCTGGCAGATTTATGGGGAGGGAGCGTGTCTTCCCCTCAAGGCTACGGTGGCCCTCCTGGGCTGATGAAAATCATGGGAGACACCCGTGCTCTTGATCCCCGCGGGCTTGTTTACATTCAGGATTTTCAAGAGCAGTGGGCTTTGGAGACACACGAGACTTGGGGGAAAACAATACCTGTATTTTATCATATGTTGTGCCAGGGGCTGCCAGAGTCCGTGCAAAAGCAGCTCAAGAAATTGGTGGACAGGAAAGCAAAGCCATGGTCAGAAATACAGCTGACCATTGCGCGTTATTGCAGTCTGTTGCAAGAGAAGAATTGAAAGAAAGACGATGTTAGGAAAGGTGAAGAGGCAAAGTTAGTGCAGACAAACTATCCAAGTACACCACTGAAGGGCAATGTTGACTAGTCGAGTCAGATCTGGTTCACAGCAAGCAGTAAGCATGCCACAAGTGAATAACCAAAGGCAGTTCGATCAAGGTAATAATGGATTTGCAACACGGGGAAGGGGAGGCTTCCAGAATAATCAGGGAAACTTCCAGAACAATCAAAGTGGTTTTTAAAATATGCAGAACTATAGTCAAGGTATGCAGGAGGGGCAAATTAGGAGACCTCCTCCTATATGTTAGACGTGTCGTATGTCAGGACACTCTGCTCGCACATGTAGAAGTCAAGGATTCCTGCAGAATGGGCAATTCTCAAGAGGGGGGCTACAAACCAACCTCCATATTCGCAGCAGAATGGAGGTGGGTTTGCTCAGAATCAGACAGTGCAGCAAACACAATTCCCGAGGAATGCAGCAAGATTTACAAACACAGCAGGCAACAATGAATCTGCCACAAGGACAGTCACAACATTCACCCATGCAGATACAGCAAGGCACAAATACGGGACAGTTAATGACTCCTAGAATAGGGGGTGTCAATGTTGATGGAGGGAATCCTTTTACAGGTACAAAGATGAGAATTTACCCACAATAGGACAGCTCACTGGGAGACTTGATGTGTTCGATACTATCAGTGACGCCCGATCTTCAAGAGAAACCAAGGGTTGACATCAGTATAGGAGGCAAATCTTTTTCTTTTTTAGTAGACACAGGTGAAACACGCCCATGTATACGAGAGGGGACATTTTTGTTGTCTGGAAAGGCCATGAATAGTCAATGGTTCACAGGAACTACAAGCTGTGTTCCTTTTACTGAAGAATTGGAAGTCTTTATAGGAGAGTGTGACATGTCGGTGCCATCGTTATATTCAAGGCAGACACCTGTCAATATATTAGGTTGAGATTTAATGACCAAACTGAACATGACGATTTTGTTCACTGATGAAGGCATAGTGTGTTCAACACTAGGAATGCATTTTTTAAATGTGAGTGAATTTAATATGGCATTTTCAGGACAAGTGGCCATACGAGGTGTACCGTTAGAACCAGAAGTTTTTCACTATGGTGTGCACATTTTTTTAACATGGCTGACAGGTTTATTGGGAAGAACTATGAGAATAGCTGATGATTTTTTATTCAGGCCAAACATATCTATGGATGAAGAGGAAGGACAAGTCTTTCCTTTAGAATTACAAGCAGCCATAGTGCGAGGAGAAATGGCTTTGCTTGATGGAAATGACCATGAAGGTAGACGATGGTGCACAGTGTTTGCCATTGGGGAAGGTTATAGATTAACTGACGTCTCTAATGAGGATATGTTTGGCGATCATCCGACAGATGACAAAGTGATATTTGAGATGAATATTACTTATTGGGTGAGAGCAATTAAACGGGACATTCCTCAGAAAATGATGCTAGCAAAGAAAAGCCCCGAGTATTTAGATGAAGACATGGTGAAAGATCCAGTTTCATTATGGACAACCAGCCCTATGACGTAGGCCTATTGAAGGGGGTTGGAGAAGGGAAGATTACATTGAAACCAAGAGAAATTTTACCTCGGGCACGACAGTATCCTATGTCTCGAGAGGCAGATGGAGGTATTTTTAAGATAATATCTGCCATGATGGAAGAGGGCATCCTAGTGACGTCAGAGTCTCTGTGTAATAGTGTGATTTATCCTGTGAAAAAAGGGAAAGGGAGGTCATGGCGTTTAATTCAAGACATTTGCGCCCAATTAACCAGATTGTAGAGGCAGAGTTCCATCTAGTTTCTAATCCTGCGACAATCTTATGTAATATCCCTGTTGAAGCACGATATTTCACTGTGATTTACTTGAAAAGTGTGTTTTTCTCAATCCCACTGCATAAAGACTTGCAAGATCTGATGTCAGTTCAGACAAACTCATCTGAAAAGTACTCGCCTGCACCAGGGGTACTGTGAGTCTCCATCAATTTGCAATAGGGTCCTACTGATGGACTTAATCAATACTGGTTTAGAAAGTGTTGTGTTAGAGTACGTGGATGAGATATTGGTCTGCAGCACCTTAGAGGAAGAGTGTAGATGTGATTCAGATCAGTTAATAATTATTCTTGCAGACAAAGGATATAAAGTAGACAAAGACAAGTTGCCGTATTTTCAAGATGAAGTGTTGTACATAGGCCAGTTAATTTTGCATGAAGGAAAGAAGGTTACTCCTGAGAGGGCTGAGGCTATTTTGAAAACAGTAAAGCCACTCACGATAAAGCACATGCAAAGAATTTTGGGACTGTGTAACTATGTGAGTGCATGGATCTTTGATTACAGTTCATATATAAGGCCCTTGGTGCAAGCTCTAAAGAAAGCAAGGGCAACACAAGAGAACATTGTTTGGACTGAGGAAATTGAAGAAGGCTTTGATGAATTGAAAAAGACAATTTGCACAGCTACAGTATTAGAGATTCACAATTATGCAGAGGAATTCTTTTTGTTCTTGCACACAAAAGGCACTGTTAAGACAGCTTTACTCACGCAGAGAACCACGTTGGGGTACTAGCCACTTGCATATTACAGTTGTATTCTAGACCCAGTAATGAGGGGTCATTTTTTTTGCGAACAATCTTTGGCAGCTGCCGCGTTCGCCATTGAGAAGGCTCCCAGCATAGTGATAGGGTGTTCCATGACGATATTTGATGAATGTGTAAAAGCAAGGAAATATCGAGGCTGAGTACCACAAAAGGAAATACACCAAACACGGGCAATAAAGATTCACAGATCTTTTAATCTACTGTACAGTCTACAAAGAAACAGAAATACAGATAGCTATCTGGCTCTCAATATATCACAATGAGTACCAGCCCGTCAGAGTGAGGAGAGAGAGTGCTGGACATCTAAACATTCGCATTTTTATACATTTCCTACAATATTGTCCAGCCACTCTACAGGTTAATAATCTGCAGTCTCGAGTTCATACTGAGTTCACATAGCCAGTCAAGTGGCACAGCGAGTAGAGCACTCCCTTTGACATCTGTGCAGAGCCTGCTAACGCAGGTTCGAATCCTGGTGGGCCAAACTCAGCCTTTCATCCTTCCGAGGTCAATAAATGAGCACCACACACCGTGGGTAATAATAAGCAGCGCTCAGATACATGAGGGTTCATAGCGCTATATAAATGCCAAATTATTATTATTATAGCTCATACAATAATATGCACATGGATTGCATGAGTTTGTATTTCCCTCAAGTTACAATGGCGAAATGTATTCCTGGATGTAGCAATGAGCCTTGATACATATCCCTTCACAATGCAGTTCTGCCAGTGTCCACGCTCGACATTTACATAACATTGTCCTCGATGTGTATTTGTGCTTTGTTCGCCATTTTAAAAAACCTAAACAACATTCTTAGACTAGTATGGAACATATACTTAGATGTTCCCTTAGACCCTATCAAAATAGCCACTAGGTTTTTATAGTATGCCACGTAGCATGACGTTAGTAAATATGTAGGTTGACGTCACCTATGATGAGTTCTTGTTATAAAATAAAGCTTTTTTTAAGTTGCATTGAGAGAACTTGTGCTGAGATGTTAGTTGATGTCAGTTGTACTCCCTGTTTTAGATAATTGATATTAAAACAGTTATCCTTTTACCAACTACTAGTCGTTTTGATTATTGATGTTTGAGTATCTTCTGCATCCCCATTCATCTGAAAGGGTATTGCAACCTCTTCTTAAAGGGCTAGAGTCTCCAGTTGAGATATATGGAATTTCCTCCCAACAGCCAGTCAAGGGAAGGGACAGAGTCAGGACTTCCCAAGACTTTAGGAAAACAAGGTGGCAGGCAATAGAAAGCAAGAGGCCGCAGGTGCCATCTTGTCTCCTATCAGGAATCAACTGATTCCAATGCAGGGCCTGGGTATCCCAAAATGGAGGATACTCAGAGCACCTGTCAAATTCAGCATGGAGCTGCCACCAGCCCATGCCCTGCCCTGTGTGCAACACACAGGTGCCCAAAGCATACACTAGGAGTACAGGGGTGTACCCCCACCCATGGGTGCCATAAGGGTATCCCAAGGGTCTGTTCACCATAACCAAAAAGAGGAAGAGACCCACATGCACTCCTGGGCAGAAAACAATACAGAACACACATGAAAAAGGACTGCAGGGCAAGGACAGGGAGGCCCTGTCCCTCCAGTGCATTTCCAGCATCACAAATGCTGCCTCTTTAATACCGTAGGCTAGAGGAAGGCCAGTCAGATAGGTGAAACAGGTGCAGCATGATGGTTTAACTATTTTGCCTCTTTTAGTAACATGGGCTGAGGTGAGGCTATCTTCTTCCGGAGGGATGTGAGCTGATAATAGTAGTATGGTTCTGAAATAAAAGAATACCAAACCCTGTTCCCATAAGAATATTGACATTTAATCCAACAATAAAATGCAAACTAACTGGTAAACACTGGAAAGCGTGCCCCATTAAACAAACACAGAGAATCCATACTTTTGTGAAAGGGCACCGATGTAGATTCCAGCCTCCCCATTTCCCAACCTCGCCTCTTGCCTCTCTGTTATCAATCTATGGATGACAACCAATCACCTAATCCTCAACCCGGGCAAATCAGAAATAAAACTATGCAGCAAAACTGCTCTGATACTGCAACCTTTACCATGGCCAATTGCGCTGTAATCCCCACCTTTCACCTCCACTTCTGTTAAAAATCTTGGATGCACCATTGACACAGACCTATCTCTCTCCAAACACATCAACTCTGTATACAGAACCTGCCACTTCCAATTACGCACCCTAAAACAAATCTTTCCCTATCTCTCCTATCCCTAAAGAGTCTCAGCAAAACTGGTCAACATCATCTCCTGCATAGACTGCGCCAGCTCCTTCTTTCTCGGGACCCAGCACGCCAGCTCAGGAAACTTCAACAAATGCAAAGTGCAGCAGCCAGACTACTCCTTGCCCTCTCGCCCAGAGAACACATGACCCCTGTACTCAGAATACTGCACAGGCTCCCTGTTGACCTATGAGCAACCTTCAAAGCCCTCCATAATACAGGACCTGAATTCCATCAGGAAAAAATCATGCACTGCCATCCCCATAGAAACCACTGATCAGGCTCAGCTCTCCTCATCGCTAGTACCCCATATCGCTCCGCCAGCGTTGGTGGCTCAGCTTTCTCTATTCTAGCTCCAACTATCTGGAACACTCTTCCTCTGCACATTTGCACCAAAAAATACATTTCCTTCAAAAAGTCCTCAAAACCTCAAAAAAACGGGCAATTCCCAATTCAAATTTAGAAACACTCAGCACCAGGTGACGCCAGCTGCATTTGTGATGACCCCGACCTGGCGGTGCTCTGCGTCTTTGCGACGGCCCTGACCACGCACACTATCATATACCAATCATGACCCTGGTTTCCCACAAGCACCAATAGCTGAATCACAGCCTTTCCTATTTGAAACGTCACAGGATTGATGTGTCACTGCACCTGGCATGTACCGGAAAACAGTAAAACTGCACTCCCAGTGGTTGTGATGGAATCACCACCTTTGCAATCAAACAGCTTGCGATGCACTGCAGGGAATTGTCATGGGAGGACGTGTGCCATGGCCAAGTGCAGCACCAGTTGGCCAGTTGGGTGCCCCCTGTGCAGTACCTCTGGAGGGCAATCAAGAACCAGCCCCCCAGAATCGCTGTGGAAGGGGGGGATGGGCAGGTATTGTGCAGGTATGAACTATACGGTGGGCCACCCATGGTCAAGGTACCAACTGAAAAGGTTCAGTAATCGCTCTATATCTGGTTAAACTCACCACGTTATCTGCTTAGAAGAACCTGGAAGTACAACTCGTGTTTCCCTTGTTGCAAATAATTGGAGCAGAGACTGTGGCTGTCTCTAACTATGTTATTGCAGCCACAAGAATCAACAGAAGAAGCCAATTACCAGAGCAGATGCACAAACAACAAATCACCAACAAATTCTGCTAGGTGTCTATAACGCACCACACTGTTGGACACCGGCTGCAGTAATGCCTAACCACACACATCAGAATACAGCAAGGACTGTGACAAAATGTGGTCATGCGGTTTTCCGGCTACTTACACCAGACAACACCCCAACACCTCTGAAATCAGAATACAGCACATACCTATGACAAATTCGGGCATACTGAACATATAGTAAGTCTCTGGGGATGTACGTGCTTATTTAGTTTATGAAAATTTTGAATCAGAAAATGATACATTTGAAATACCCCTAACAAAATAATAACATACATCACCTTCGCCCGCTATCCCCCACCCTCCATCCCCTAGCATCAAAATGTACCTATGTGACTGACTTACCTGCTGTTCCTCTCCACGACTCTTATCCGAGTTCCGCCTCCCCATTGATAGGCAGAAATTCTGCGGCAAGGTGTGCTTTTTTTATTCCTTACAAAACTTTATTTGTCCGCTGCTTTCCTTTTTTTTGAAGTGGGGGACACCCCAGAATTCCCTTAATATCAAGAAAGGGTATTGGGGGAAAACCCTGCAACTCCCACTCCCCTTATTAGACATTTTGGGAATTCTTTTTTTTTTAAATAGCCATATTCAGCATTTTTGTGCATTCATTTTTTGGATTCAATATTTTGTATGGATACCAGTCTCTAGCACTCACACAATCTCCTGACTCCTCCCAGCAACCATCCACATGCTTGACCACATGGGTTGCTCTCTACCGGAGCCTGGACAGACTCGCTAGGCTTTATTTGACCAAACACACACGCATCCTAATCTTACTCCATGACCTCCAACACGTTGGACTTTAGTCCAACAAGTGCATTCCCACTAACAATGCACTGAGACTATATTAATGGCAAAAGGAGCTATATGAATGACAAGCACAATATAATGTAGATGAGCAAAACAGAAAAGAAGCTTTCCAACCAAAGCTGAATAACTTTTATTCAGCTGGAATTAAGCAGAATACTTTCTTGAAACTGGTGCTTGATTCACTATAACTGAAAACTCTAGTACTACTTTAAAGTCTTACTGATATACTCCATTAGAGCCGTGATAACATTACCTTTTCGTATATGTTCTTTGACACACAAACACAACTCATTGTTATGCATGATGTGATTTTATGGTTCTATGTGATATTTCCACATTTTTAAGTCCCCATACAAAAAAGAGCAACATGTTTTCCGCTGATTTTGTGCTGTATTCAAAAGCAGAAATAGCACATCTCTGGTGGGGGTTTCTCCCACCCAACCCCCTATTGGTATCTGATGCCCCATCCAAGAACTGAGGGGAATGGAGTGGTAGCTACCTGCCAGCCACCTTATCAGATATTTTTTGGCCATATGTTTGATATTGATAAAATCACCATCCTGAAGTGATGCGGAAATTTCAAAATATTTTCTTTTCTGTTTGGTTAGCATTCATATATCTATATTCACTGTGGGGGTGGGGGGAGCTTTGTTAAGGTGCAGTTAAGTTGCAGATTTTTAACGCAACAAAGCCCTTGAAATTCAGCAGATGTGGGAAGTCATGACCAGCTTAACTCAGCACACTCCCGTTGATGTCCCTCATAATGCCATGTCACTCATAATGCCATTTTGTATGTCATGGTGAAGCCTTTCTCTTATAATATGTATGCGCTCCTGGGCTTTGTAATGGGAACGCGCTGAGTTAAGCTCGTCGTGACTTCCCACATCTGCTGAATTTCAAGGGTTTTGTTGCATGAATCTGCGCAACTTAACTGCACCATAACTAAGGTTTTTTCAGTGAATGTCAGTGGTTTTGTTATACCATCGTTTACCATAGTTATACCATCGTTTTTGTACAGGCCTCCATGGCTTTCCGCAGTGTCTGCTGTATATATTCCCCAATATGTTTCTTTTGGACCCCCTAGATGGCCACAGCCAAATGTCTTTTGGGCCATTAGCCATGCACACTGTATATGTTATCATTTGAAGTTTATTTCAGAAATTACTAAAATATTTCCATGAAAACTGCAACACATACAAGTACATAGATTCGAAATATTGTAAAACAGATAAAACCAATAAAAACAATAAAAATTGAGAATTCCTAAAATGTCTGCAAACATTTCCTTATGTGCAAAGCATGCCTCAGAAATGACAAAAGTCCCCAGGTCACTCAAGGAGAATCAACCCAAAGCAGGTAAAGCAGTGTAGTCTAATATTGTAAAACCCCGAATTTTCTCAAGAGTGGCCTCAATGATTTCACTCTTAATTCTGAAAAAGCCAGACAAAATACCAAATATTAAATGAGATCCTCCATAGGAGCATCGCACAATAGGCACGACTGATTGTCATTTTCAAATTCCCAGACCGCCAACAAAGCCTTCAAGGTAAGAAAGTTCAAACATGACCTTCTTATCAGAGTGCATTGGGAGGGATTCTCTGCCCATAACAGGTACCTTTGAAGACCGGATGCCATGATAATCACATGCATCCTGTTCGAAGGCGTCATCATCTCCAAGGACTCCATTTTCTCCACAATGTGTGAGCAATGCCTATCTTTTACAGCTCTGAACACAATGGCAGCAGAATGTCTGAAAAATAAAAAACGTTGCAGTCTATTAATTTCCACCAACTTATCTTTGACGTTCACCAGCCAGGGAATCCTCAGTTTTGGATTTTTGAGGACCAAGTATCTAATCAATGTGAGTTAGTTTGGCTTTAACATTACCCCAAAGTCGGAGCCAGTCAAATAAAGGATTTGCCAAGATGATGTCACTAATAAAATCACAGTCTAACTCAAGATGGACTCTGAAATTGGGGGCTGCATAGGGAAGTCCCAACAATCATTTAACCTGAATGGTATTAACATTGCTATAACACCACACCTCCATGCCATACCTTGCTACCGAGACGCTTTTCATGATACATTTTTGAAATCATGTCCACCGGTTTGGCTCTAAACAGGCCCATGACTCTAGGCTTGCTTTGATTTCACCGTCTGTTTGTCTATGTGTGGATCGGGGGAGAAGTTTGATGCAAACCTGATGTCAAGGTAGTAATGCTCCTTAACTCTAGGGATCATTGCACCCTTGCTAAATATTGCTGGGAATTATGGTGGACACTTTCCCTTGCAAACGACAATCATGGCCGACTTCTCTGCATTATCGCTAAAATCTCAAGAGCCCATGTATGCAGTATAGTCTTGGATAAGTTTTTGCAACACATTCATATTTTAAAACACTTCCAGGCCACTAGCTATGGCCTTAGGCCATGGCAGTAGTCACAGCCTTTTTTGTTTTGACTTGTTTTTTTTGGACCCACTAGGTGGCCATGTCTAGCCAGGGCCTTCGATAATGCCCACTGGATATTTAAAACACTACCAGGTCACTAGTCATGGCCTTTGGCCGTGTCCACTGTACATGTTGCCCCAATATGTTTTGTTTGACCTTCGGCAGTGGCCACTATACATGTGTTAGGACTTGGCCACAGATGCGGTCAAGTATGCATAACACACAAAAGGCAAATCCCTTCTTGTGGGCATTCTGCACCCCTTGGCTACTCACGCCATCCCGTTGGCACCCTGTTTACCACTTGCAGTGGATGCAAAGAGAATGCGTTGCCTCGCTGCAACAGAAATACGGAGGCCACGCAGAGAGGTCCTTTCGTCTAACTATGTGGTCATGCTCTGGATGACAATCAGGACACAGAAACATTGATAAGGCTGCACCAGAGCAGAAGCCAGTGTCTTTTTAACAGCCACCTTGCATCGACTCTGGAGGGAGGTTAATGTTAGGGTCTTAGGTGTTTATTATTAGTTAGGTTATATACTGGCTCCCCTTTTTGGGCATTTAGGTTTCAGGAAAAAATCAGCTACTTTTCAGGTAACAGGTGGCTGGTATACTTTTATTTCATGTGTTCACCTGATTTCTACTGCATTTTTGTTGTTTCTCAGATCTTAATCTAATTTACCCTTATGCATCGAGATATGCTATGTCACCTTATAGAGCTTTTATTCAGCACCAAAGGATGACTGTCTTGGTTTTGAGTACCTTGGCTTGTGCACCGGTTGTGGTATTGAGTAACTACCAGGGTTTCCATATCCGATTTCTGAAAGATAGAGAGGATTCAGAGGGAGGCAGATGGTTGGGGTTTGGGAAGAGAAGAGGGGGCATCCAGATGGCAAATGCTTGAAAAAACGGTGTTGAGCCTGCTATGTACAGGCCCTATGTAAATGCGGTAGCAGGATAATTGTGGTATGTTTTAAGTGTCACCAATAGTCATGAAGGCAGTTTATTGTCATTATTCCCCAAGTGAAGATGGTGCTTTGGGTGTGTGTGGCTCCTGAGATATGCTAAAGAAGATCCTGTTGGAAAGAAAACTCAATTCCTTTCTGTGCATCTTAAATATTCCAGAGGGTTAAACTTACACATTTTATTTCTGGCACTAACAAACCTGAGGACTAGGAAACGTCTAGTTGTATCCCTGAGTATAGAAACTAGAATGCTGGAAAGAAAAAGTGAATGGGAGTAGAAAGGCTGTTGTATTTATAATATCTGCTGGCCAGCCACGTGCCATGAATTGAAAGGGATTGAAATGAGATCATGATAACCGTCATATGGCAGATCCTAATTGTGCTTCCTTATTTTATCTCCACTGTATGACCTGAGTAGCAACTGGCAGTTGTACTTTCCGGATTAATCAATCGATTGGTGATGAATTGATGTTTACTCTGTTGGAGAATTGCTGTGGATCTCCACGTGTAGTCAAATCTATAGAGGTATGTGTTGTATTTATGTCTTATCAGGATGAATGAGTGATGTCACTAGTGGAGCTTGGAATGATATCTGAAGTGGAATCATGCCCAGGAGTGTCAGTTGGAAAGATGTAGCCTGGGTGGTGGGCATCAGTGGGTCCAGGCCAATGTAAGTGATGTAACCTGTAGCTCAAAAAGATGTTTAATAAACCTACTTACCTGGAAACGTGCCTGGAACCCCATAGAAGTCACTTTATAACATTAGCAAGAGCGCATATTCTCAAGGTCCAGGAGACAGATCCAAGAAAAGGAAGGAAACAAAGTGAGCTGTTGTGGGGGGTGTAGCCACCCAGAACCCACTGCCCCCTCAACCCAGGTCCCACCACCCCAGAGGATTGCTTGGTTAAGCTAGGAGAAGGACAGATGTATAGAATAGAGGTCAGTCACCCAGATAGCCCTGCAAGCTAAGGCAGGTAGTGTGTAATATGGATTATTGTGGAACAATGTGGTGTTTTGAACGGATTAGTATTGGAAGAATAAGACACTGATATGTCTAGGGCTATTGATGTGAAAGTGACTGATGGAGGCTGTGCTTTGACCGTGGACTGGGTTTGAGAAGCTCTACCGGCAACAATGTATAGCACGTAGCAGCGGAGATGGAAAGCACTGAGAAATGGCAACACAATAGAGAACCTATAGTCAGTATTTTCGTCAAACTGCCGAAGGAGCGCGAGGAGTGGGTTGCTAATGGGAGGTGACACAAGCATCGCCGTGAATTCAGGGTACACCTTAAATACAAACTATGAGGTGGCAGTTGAGAGATGGCTGTGTCATTTTTCGACCGATAGCAGCTTCTGTGATGAGAATGGTGGCGTTTCAGACACATCATCCATGGATTGTGGAGGCAAGGACCTAGCAGCATTCTCACGCAGCGGCGTGAGCAACCATGGAGACGGTTGGCATCACGTTTGCAAAGGAGATCCAAGAGTGGTTGCTCCCTGTGTCATGAGGACCTGGGGACGACTTGCATCTGGAAGAATGAAAGGTGCTGGCGTAAGAAGCATGGAGTGTTGAGGTGAATAGTCGTGGCACTGCCAGGAGGCATTTTGCACAATGCTCGATAATAGAGGGTTTAACTAATGGTGGCATTAGTAGTTATACTCGGCCCAGGGTTGTGAGTTTGACAGATTGTTTAGAATGTGGTTAGTGCTGCATTGCTATAGAAAACAGTAAAAGTTGTCTTTAAACAATGTTTAACATGTTTTAGGAGTTGCAGGAGATGTAGTTAGAGTTGCACTATAATTACATACTTTTAGTGCTGGATGTGTTCTGAAAAGGGGATGCATTGAAATCTCCTACCGACACATGGGACGTTGTATTCTGCTAATTGTTTTTAGACTGTGGTTAAAGGTTAAAGGTTATGGCAGGGTGCTCATCTTTGCGTGTGAACACAGTATGGATAGGTGTGTTAGGAATATCAGAGTACCATTGGTGCGGCTACGTGTGAAATGTGGATGTACTGCTAATGTTTGTTTGTTTGTTTGTTTATTTATTTGGTATAGCACACCAAACCCTCAGGCAACGTTAGGAATACTTAGAGCTTAGTTACACAATAATTTATAAATATACATACAGGGTATACACAGAATTAATGCCACATAACTTTCACAGAAGACAAGAGGTTGCAAGAAAGGTATTACAAATTCCAGTCGATAGGTAGAATAGTAGCAGATGCATAGAAATGGTAGTGAGGCCTAAGGCATATTGGGTAGCAGGTTAGACATAATGTGATATGCAATAAGAGATAGGTTGGAGGTCAAGCACGGTAGGTTTAGGAATCGTTTGCTCGTAGCCACGTAAGGATTTTCCGTCTCAAACAAGGGTAGGGTAGGTCAGTTCTGAGGTCTAAGGGGAGAGCATTCCAAGATTGTGCGGCTATGACTGGGAAGCTGGATCCGCCTGCTGTTTAAATCTAGGGATTTCTAGACTATGGGCATTGGCAGATCTCAAGGGGCGGGCAGTACGTCTCTTGTTTATCCTTTCAACAAGATAGGGTGGCACTATATTGTTCAGGCATTTAGTCGTAAGTGAGAGAGTTTTAAGGAGGATCCTGTCATTAATCTTAAGCCAGTGGACGTTTCTCCTGAATGTAGAGATGTGGTTTATGTAGGGGATGTTAAGGGCTGCTCTGAGGGCGTTGCTTTGAAGTCTTTGCAATTTGTCAATAATATACTTATTGGCTCCAGCGTACAGGGCATTGCAAAAGTCCAATTTGGATATTATAAGAGAATTGGCCAGGGTAATGCAACTAGTTTCAGATAGAAATGGTCTACAAGCTCTAATCAGTTTGCATGTGTATGATGTTGAAGATGCTAGTGGGTTCACTTGCATTTTGAAGGTGAGTGCTGAGTCCGGGTAAAAGCCTAGTGTTTTAACTGAGGGCATCACTTTGATAATATTATGATCAATATTGAAGGAGGTGTAGCTGGGTTGAGTTCTTTAATGGCCGTCTCTGAGCCTAGGATCAGTAACTCTGTTTTGTCGTCATTCAGGCAGAGTCCGTGGGATGCCATCCATGCCTGAATGAGGAGGTACATCCTATTTACCAAGGCCAAGTCCTCAAGAAAGTTGCCTGAAAGGGGTATGAGGATCTGGGTGTCTTCTGCATAATTAGTGTAGGTGACATCCAGTCTATCCAATTTATCAAACATGGGCTTGGTAGATATGTTATACATGGTGAGAGAAACACATGATCCTTGAGGAACTCCGCATGAGACTTGTATGGGATCAGCAGCTGCTGATGGGGAGAAGACTCTCGTTGTACGGTTGACTAGGAAAGACTGAACCCATGCTATAGCATCGCTTGAGAAATGGGCAGCTGACCTAAGGTGGTTGCATAAGACTGCATGATCCACTAGGCTGAAGGCTGCCAATAAGTCAAGGAGGAGTAGCATAGCTGATTTCCTGTTGTCCTTCAATGCGTCAATTTGGGTCTTGAGGTCTATTAGGGCTGTTTCAGTGCTGTTGAAGGGGTGGAAGCCAGACTGCCGTGATCCTAGTAAGTAGTTCACTTCAAGGTAGTCCTGTATTTGCAAGTAAGCTACTCTATCGAGAATTTTAAGTAGGAAGGGGACTGTGGTAATGGGCCTATAGCTAGTGGGAATGGAGGGATCTTGAGTTTGATTTTTAAGCAGAGGGAGCACCCAGGATTCATTTAGATTATTACGCACTGAGTTCATCTTAAATGAGGCATTGATGAGATAAGCGATAAACGGTGCTAAGTCTCCAGCTGCATCCTTTAGGATTTGAACCGGGCAGTTGTCTCCTTTGCAGTTTGAGGGTTTGAATGACAGTATGATTTTTTCTGTCTCAACAATGGAGATCTTCTTGAAGCTGAAAGGAGGGGTAGCACTGTCCGGTATGACAAGAGGGGGTTGTTGTTCAGGTAGGGGCAATGCGGCTTTCTTTTTGGCTATTTTAAGGGAGGGAGGTGATTTTATTTGAGAGGGCATTTTGTATGTCCGTACACCATGACTTGTCTTTGTGGGTATTGTCGGTCTGTGGTATTGGTGATTCCATTTCCCGTAGGATGGAGAATAGTTCTTTAGTGTCGGATTTTGCCTTGGATATTCTGTCGTTAAATATATTCTTTTTAGTATTGATTATTTCCTTCTTGTAAAATTTGGATAGGTTAGTAAGGTTGTCTTTGTTCTCTTCCGTGGGAGAGTGGTGCCAGGTTGATTGAAGCTTTCTTTTTTTAAGTCTTAATTCTTTCAGTTGGGCCTTGGTCATAGCACTATTGAAGACCTCCACTAGCAAGGTAGGGTCTGTGTTACTACATATGTTGTTTATAGCAGGAAGAAGATTTTCTGCTGTAATATCCTTTTTACTTCTTGTAGGAACTGGGGGTGCCATAACAATAGTTTTGGGGCATGTGAGGTCTAGTGTGGCAGAGAAATTAATTAGATAGTGGTCAGTCCAGGATTGTGGGGAAATATTGGTGATGTTAATGTTGCAGTTCAGGTTGGCGACCCAGTCTAGGGTCCTTCCCTTGATATGGGTGGGGGAGAGGACGTTTTGTATTAGGCCATGATTCTTCAGAAGTGTGGCGACAGAATGGTCATGTTTGCCATCAGTATGATTGTAGCCAAGATTGAAGTCACCCAACAACAGAATTTGAGCATGGTCTTTGGTGTTGTTTGCTACGAGGCCAGTCAGGTCGTCCTCGAAGGTGCCTAGTGCTCCTGGTGGTCGATATATTAAGTGGATAGTAAGAGTTCGGTTGTTGGAAAGAGGGAGTTTAGCAGTAAGTATCTCGCAAGATTGATAGGAAGGGGTTGTAGCAAGTCTAATGGGTAGATTAGATTTGAAGATAATGGCTAGTCCGCCACCTCTAGTGTTTGGTCTATCCGTTCTGTGTATCTGGTATCCGTCTGGCATAGCTATCATAAGGGCAGGTCCTGTTGCCTCGTGAAGCCAGGTTTCCGTTATGGCGAGCAGGTCCAGTTTCTCATTGGTTATGGTGTCTGCAATATCAGTGGCATGGGCCACCATAGATCTGGCATTGATAAGCGACCCTGATAGTGAGAGGGTGCTTGGGGCCGTCTTGCCTCTTGGGGCCGTTTTCTCTGTACTACTAAGTTGTGCAGTGGTCAGGATATGGGACCTATTCTGCAGTGCACATTTGGAGGATCGTTCTGTTAGTTGGACTGTGATACGTCTGTTAGTGCAGGCTGTTTTGGGTTCATAGAGGCAGGGCAATCTTGCTCTAAGCCTCGAGTTTCTATCCTTGGACGGGCATGTAGCCACTGAGGCAAAGGCCATGATCACTATGAGGCCTAAGAATAGTTGGGTGGTCTGGGTTCTCGGGATACTGCTCATGTTCAAGATTCTACTTTCCTATTCCTAGGCAGGAGTGAGTCGGGGTGCTATTCGCATAGCATAGGCTAATAACTTAGGTGTGGACTGGTATCACTTATGGAGGATTAGGCTGACGACCGGTTTATCATCTTAGGCTAGGGTTAATTATCCCAGCAGGCTGAGATCAGTTACACCTGGACGTTGTTGAGAGCATTTCTAGTATGGTCTAATACCCTTTGTACCAAGATGGGTTTGCATCAAATATCAGGCGTAGCCAGGTAGCAGTTGCAACAAAGTAGGCTAAAGATGCAGGTAGATATAACAAGTGTCCCTTGCATGTAAGGGTCCAGTATCGATTGCACCAGTTAGGCAACAGAGCGAAAATCAGGCCTAGAAAGGTAAACAACGAGATTCAGGCAGGCTAGCAGTGAGATTCAGGCAGGCAAACAACGAGATTCAGGCAGGTTAGTAGGTTAGTAACGAGATTCAGGCAGGTAGGCAATGAGATTCAAGCAGTTAAACAACAAGATTGTGCCAGGTAAACAACGAGATTCAGGTAGGCTATCAGTGAGATTCAGGCAAGTTAGCAATGAGATTCAGGCAGGTAGACACGAAATTCAGGCAGACAGGTAACAGTACACATAGTACACATAATCGCACTGCAAAGTTATATAACCTTAAAGGAGGCAATTTACTTACAGGGGCGCAATCATGGGCAAGCAGGAGTACAGGTGGTGCAGAATACAACCAGGCAGTTTATTTAGTATGTGATTAAAATAGGTGTGCATATTTGGCGCATGCTCGGAAAGTGGCCAGTAGCGTCCATTCCCTGTGGTTCTTTGGTATCTTAGGGCGAGTGTTAGAGATCAATGGTTGCGCGCACGCTTTGGTAGGGCTTTTTCAGTGCTATTTATGCCTGATGAAATAGCAGAGAAAATGTTCACTCTGGTCGGGTAGCAGTTCAAGTAGATTAAGGTTACCTTAGATATCTTTGGTGGCAAGCCGTAGGCAACTGTGCAGCAACGACATTTCATTATAACGCCTCTGCGGCGAACAATGGTATACAGTGTATTTAACTGATTGAATGGGATGTCAGTAGTGGCTCAGATGGTTTTGGATGAGAGCAGTGTCTAATTCTGTACTGCTCGGTATGGATATTTAATTGGTGGATGTGCGCATAAGTAGTGGGCAACAGAGGCATAACCCGGAAGTTATGGACGTGTGGATAAATAGTGGGCAACCCAGGTGTGACCCTGAGGTTTTTCATGTATGGAAATTGTATTGGGAAACACAGGTGTGACACAAATGTATGTATTAGTGATTGGGGCACTGTGTGTATCTAACAGGCGACGGTTACATGTTAGCCTGTAGTTATGATGATGTATGGAAATAATAGTGGGAAAAACAGGTGTGACTCAGGAGTAATGAATGTATACATATTGTAAATTGCACCTTTTCGGTGTCTGACATGTCACAGATGAATTGAATAATGGAAGGAGAGGACGTGTGTTGTATCTGTGTTTGTATTTTTGGAAAGAGGAGAGGTGTGCTGTATATATGTCTTATCAGGATGAATGTGTGATGTCACCAGTTTAGCTTGAAATGTCATGTTAAGTGGAATGATGCCCAAGCCAGTGCTCCAGGTGTGTCAGTTGGAAAGATAGCTGTAGCCTGGGTGGTGGGCACCAGTGGGTCCAGCTCCAATGTAACTGATTTAATGTGTACAATAAGAAGATATGTAATATAATGACGTACCTGGAAAGTTGACTGGAGCCTCATAGAAGCCACTTTATAACAGGTTGATTTGATGTTCATTCCATCCAAGCATTGCTATTCTTTAGCTGTGGAGACTTTCCAAATGTATAATCACAGAAGCACTTAATAACAGAGACTCCAGGCTAGTATGTATAGTCAGTACTGTAGAGGAGCAGACAGACAGTACCATGCCAGTTCCTGCCCCCTTACCACCGTCATACTAGAACAATTGGAAAAAATCAAAAAATGGGACCCCCTGCATTGTTCCCATACCACATTGAGTGTACAAGAGACATTATGCACCCGGACAGCTATACAGGAGGTACCCTTACACTGAAAGTTGGGAAGGATGTTGCATGGAAGAATGTTACTTGGAAGGATGTCGCCTGCCAAGATGTCAGAATGCATCAATGAATATTATGAACGGACGTTAAAGTGAGATCTGATGAGGACAATGTGATGTCATAAAGAAGATATATGAACCTATGCTAAAACAATATGAAAATACTTAGAAGTAATGATGTAACTGAAGCAGTAAGAGTGACATGTACCTGAAACTAAATTATTCATGGATCTAAAGAAGATGAAGTAACTTACTGACCAATAACTTTAAATACGCATTAAAAAAAGATAGAAGAAAAATGTATAGAAGCTTGCTATAGAGGAATATAAAACATTGGAAGGACAGCCATAGTAGGAAGATGGGCACTGGCTCACGTTGATCTTAACCTAGCTACCTCAGAAACAACCTGAGGCTGTAGAATCAGGAGATGCGGAAAAACAGCTCTGTCTGCAAATCCAACGATTATTCAAGGTTGGCCCAAAGTTAAGAATGCTATTTTTAAAGGATAAGCACAGAGCAAAAAGGGAGTACGTGGATATGCTCTGAATGTGGGAAATTCTTCATCGATGGAAGAAGAAGAAAATATCTGTGAGAGCCAAACTGCTGGTCAATTTAAAGTATACAAAGTTCATGTGAGATAGAGTGACCAACTCTCTAGAGGCCAATATTAAATTAAAAGCAGTAAATAGAAGGCTGAAATTGACACATTTGTGCACTCTTCACACGTGACTCAGAAGTTGAGAATAAAGGCTATTCACTAGAGCCTCAAGCTAAAATAGTGGTGTAGTCACACTCCCTCAATGTTCCAGGACAGTGAAAAAGCAAAAAAGGTCAACTGCAAATGGAAGACTTTGGCTGATGGTCTACCGATGACAGATGATGGACTAATTGGGGAAACGGGGAGTAGCCTGAATGGATTCAAACACCTATGTTTTGTTTCACGTACATGCTGCTAAGAAGCCAAAAGTATGCCAACCAATCAGTGGGGTTGAGGGATGTTGCATAGACCAATCAACTATTGTTTTATATAGTCAGTAATACATGTATTTGGAGCTAGCTCAATGCATGCCCTACAGGTAACGGGTAGCCAATGATGTACTAATCATTATATGTTCTTTAAGTAGATATATTCCCTTAACCAATCCCTTCCCTTGATAGATTGTGTATTTTGCCACGTAGAATGATATCACAGATGACGCATATTGGGGTTTTATACCTCTGTGTAATCAAGCTGCTATGCAAGTGTGCATGCATCAGTCTGATGTCTTTGAGATCTCCCTGCTTTATTAAATTAACAATAAAGTAGTACTTTGCCATATTCCTTGAGTCTGTCCGATTATTTAATTTGAGATCATTAATGTCGCTCCATCTAGCACTAACAGCCACTTCAAGGTGTTAGAGCACGATACTCTATAGGATCCCACATTATCTAACTTCTTAGGTTTCTTAATATATATAAAATACTATATATACAATACTCTGAATTTTTCCACTGGATCGTTCCCCTCCTCCATCAAGCACTCCCTTGTGGGCCCCCTCCTTAAAATCCCATCATCAGCCAACTGCTGCCCTATTTTCATCACCCCCTTCGTGGGGAAACCTCTGGAGAAGTTGGCCTTGCCCCAACTCAACGCTCACACTGAACTTGATGGTGGTCTCCATGACCATCAATTTGGATTCCGAGCATCCAGAGGAACAGAAACTACTCTTCTGAACACCTGTGAAGAACTCACATCTCTGGATTCCAATAACCCAGCTGTCCTCATCCTACTTGATCTCTCCTCTGCTTTTGACACAGTCAACCACTCCATCCTCATACACAGGCTTTTTGGTACCCTTGGTATCTCGGAATGGGCACTAGAATGGCTCACCTCTTTCTTGTCTGACCACTCTTGCCAAGTCATCTTGGACACCTTTTCCTCTCCTACTTCTCTTTCCACCTGTGGTGCTTACCAGGGTTCTAACCTCTACCCTTGACTCTTTAACATCTACAGATGGCACACAATTCTTTTTCAAACTTCCTGCTGACCCTCTTGCACCTTCCATCATCCCTGACTGCCTATCTGCCATCCAGGCCTGGTGCACATCCAATGATCTCAGTGCCAGCAAAACTGATATCCTTTCCATTTGGACCCCAGCTCCTGCCTTCTTCCCTTCACTCTGGTCTTCCACCATAGGCTCTCCCCCTGCTCCTTCTTCTGAAGATAGAAACCTTGGGCTCATCTTTGACTCATCGTTCTCCTTCCTCCCTCACACTTGGGACATTGCCAAGAAGTCCCACTTTCAGCTCTTCCTTCTCATAGGAATTCTACATTTTCTCACTTTCCACCAGAAGCTCATTGTTACCCGAGCCCTGGTTCTCTCCAGGCTAGACTCCTCCTGAATCTACCTTCTTTGACTTACGCCTCCAGCTAATCCAGAATAGGGCAGCAAGATTTATCCTTGGCCTCAAGCCCAAGGACCACATCTCACCCGTCCTAAAAAGTCTTCACTGGCTCCTGGTTGCCTCATGGAAATTCATATCCCTTTGTATCATCCACAAGGCTTTCCGGGGCATGGGGCCTGGGGCCTGGGACCACACTATCTGCAATTCTCTTTTACTATATATTCCCCTTCTAGGCCTCTGCGCACCTCTGGCACCAACTCTCTGCATGTAAAGTGTTTCGCTAAACAGAGGGCAGGAGGTTGATCACTTTCCTCAGCTGGCTCCCTTCTATGGAACAGTTTCCCACTCCCTCTGCATCTTGAGCAGGACTTCCTTAAATTCTGTAAGCTCCTCAAGACGTTCCTCTTCACCTCCTCCTTCCCCCCTTCTCTCCTCTTCTAATCTCACAGTTGCTTTGATTGGGTACCGGGGGCCTTTTGCAAACTCTGGGCCCTGACCTCCCACACTCAATCGCCCCCAGCTTCTGTCTATCCTCAGCACTTGCCTTGGCACACCCTCCGTCCTGGAGTCTTACACTTATCTTACCATGCAATTCAGCTGTTGCTCACCCATGAGCACGGGCACCCCAGCACCTACTGCCTCTGCCCCGTCCCTTCTGCACTTGCACATTCTAGGTACTCACAAGGAATAGTAGGGCCATCATTTATTTTTCTCCTTCACTGTATTCATTAGCTTTATGTTTATTAATGTCTCTCATTCCCTTGTCCCCTCCTTGTGGCCCGGTGGACGCTTTGAAATCGAATGTACTTGCTGTATGAGCACCTAACATGTGAACAATAAATAAATAAATAAAAGCAAGAGGTTGCAGAGTTCCTTATTTATTTACGTGTTCACTTATAAAGCTCTGCTGACCCTAGGGTACCTGGGTGCATACATGAAGGATTACATTACAGTTACATAACAGGCAGGTGCAAACTCAGTACAAGAAATAGAGTTACATGAGAAGGGATTTAAGCATCACACAAATATTCAGTGTATCAAGCAGTTTCAAAAGGTTTTCATAGCAATTACCAATAGGCATGTGCGGGTTGAGTCCAAGGATCATGGGTGCTTGTGACTTATGGACGCTCTTGTGTGAAAAGCCAGGTTTTCACTTTTACCTGAAACCCCAGAAAGATGGTTCTGCTCTTAGAGCTAATGGCATGGAATTCCATAGTTTAGCAGCTAATACAGGATAGCTATTACCACCTGCTTTTTGTAGCTTGAATTTGGGAACTTTGAGGCAATGAGTGAGTGATGACCGTGTGGGTCGGTCAGATTGGTTTCTAGTGATTTTGCATGCAAGGTATTTAGGAGCTGAATTGGAGAGACATTTGCGGGTTAGAGCTAGGGTTTTGCAAACAATTCTGTCTTGAACTGGCAGCCAGTGGGCATTGCGTCTTGCTGCCGAGATATGCTGGGTTTTTGGGATATTGAGAACAGTCCTCAGTGTATTATTTTGTAATATTTGTAGTTTTTTTTTTTTACATCGCGTTTGTTAGTCCCTAGGTAAAGGCCATTACAGTAATTGAATTTAGATAGTAGGAGTGCTCTTCCTACGGTAGTGCAACTTTCCGTAGATAAGATTGGTCTGCAAGCATTGATCAATTACCTGTATAAGCCATAGCAGAAGCTGTAGAATTGACTTGTTTGGTAGAGTAATCAAAGAGTCTAAATAAATACCTAGGTGCTTCACTTCCTTAGAAACTTTGATGTCAATGCCATTGATGTTGAAGGATTTTAACTGGTTGTCCAATTTATTCAATTTAGTCTGGGATTCAATGAGGAGTATCTCTGACTTATCGTCATTAAGGCATAGTCCGTGAATGGCAATCCATGCTTGAATAGTTAGGTAGATTTCATTGAGCAGTTTAGTATTGATGTCATAGTCACCTATGATGGGAATGAGGATTTGGGTGTCATCTGTATAGTTAGTGTAGGTGACACCCAAATTGTCTAAGTTCTCAAAAAGAGGCTTGTTAAAAATGTTATATAAAGTAGGGGAGATGCATCAGCCCTGTGGTACTCCACAGGTGACAGGGGCCGGCTCGGCCGTCGCAGTCGTGCGAATACCCTCACAGTTCTATTGTCCAGGAAGGATTGTATCCATGTGGTAGCTTTGACAGAAAAGTGGGCTGCCGATGATAGGTGTTTACAAAGGACTTTATGATTGACTAAATCAAAGGCAGCAGATAGATCCAGTAGCAGGAGGAGGGCTAAGTTACCTTTGTCCTTTAGTTTGTCCATTTGAGCTTTTAGGTTTATCAAGGCTGATTCAGTGCCGTGACCCGGCCTAAAGCCTGATTGCCTCAAGCCAAAGAGATTGTTCGATTCAATTTGTTTCTGGATTTGTAAGCAGCCTTGTCTAGGATTTTCAGAAGAAAAGGCACTGTAGTTATAGGTCTGTAATTAGTTGGTGTTTTGGGATCAAGGCTAGTTTATTTAGTAGTAGTAGGACCCAAGCATCTTTCAGATTAGTCGTGACCGTACTCGTTTTAAATGATGCATTTATTAATGTGGTGATGAAAGGTGTGAGAACCTCCGCAGCCTCTTTGATTATTTTTGCCATGCATATGTCCCCTTGGCATCTCAATGGTTTCAGGCTGGTTATTATTTCCTCTACTTCTTAAGTGGTGACAGGGGCAAATTCAAATAGACTGCAGGAATTAGAGGAGGAATCCTGTGGCTCTAGGAATTGTATATCAGCTGGCAGGCTGTGTTTTTTTGTTTCAAGTTTTGTTTGTAATAGAGACATTTTATCGAGTAGCACTTTTTGTATATTTGTGCACAAGGTGGCATCTTTAGTGCAAGTTTCTGGTGGAGGTATGGGGGATTCTAGTTTTCTGAGGACGGTGAATAGTTCTTTCGTTCCAGACTTAGCTTTAATAATTCTGTCATTGCAAGTCTCACTCTTTGTCTGGACAATGGCAGTTTTATAGCTATTAGAGATGTTTTTTTAAAAACTTTATTTAATGATTGTGGTACATACCATGCAACAACACGACTTTCCATACATATCCATAACAGAGACATTTAGTTTGAGTTCATAGCTTACTGTGCGGTATCACAGAGCAGACATATTACTGGGCCCTGTCGGGCTACCACTGGTCGAGTCCATTTCACATAGATATACACTGAACGGGGCCCAGATGTCTTTAGGTTTACACGTGTTCGGGAGTGACATTACATAGTGTTCCTCGCACTCATTAACATACATTAGCTCCTTAAGGAAATGGTTCATGTGTGCTGCCTGTGCACTCTTCCACTTCTGCAGAATGCACTGCTTGGCCACCGCGTATGCAATGTTAAAGAGCCTTCTGGTTACCTCAGATCGCTTTCCTATATCCCCGAAGAGGTACGTTTGTGGTGTGAGGTCTGCCGGTACCTGCATGACTTCTTCCAGGATTTCCGCCACCTCCCCCCAGAATGAGCATATGTGCGGGCAGCTCCAGTACATGTGGAACGAGTCAGCCCGTTCAGCCCAGCATTTCTGACACCTGCCGGGACAGTTTTGTGTAAATTTCGCAATTTATTGGGTGGTGTAATGTAGCTTGTTCAACACCTTAAATTGGATTAGCTGGAGGCCTGCGTTCATGGATGCCCTCTTGGTCAGTTCACAGTATCTCTGACATGATCTGTCTGTTATGGTAGTACCCAGTTCCGTTTCCCAGGAGGTCTTTATCATACTTACCGTCGGCGTGTTGGCCTGTACAGCTGCGTAAAGCCCCGAGACACTGGTTCCCGACCGAGTGGACAGAGCCACCAGGCATGGGTGTGGTGGGGGCTCATCTGGGAACAGTGGCCATCTAGCCTTAAATGCCATTCTCATTCTGTGATATTGTAATATCATCAACTGGTCTCTTCCCATCACCGTTTTGAACTATTCTAATGTTATAAACCTGCCATTTGGGAATATGTCCTTGATTTTAAATTCTCCCTCCGGGTCCCATGTCTTCTGCACTCTTTGATCATATGTGGGCGCTATACCAAGGAAGTTCCAGAACGGGGCCTCCGAGTAATATGGTGTCTCCAATCCAAGCCTACGGTAAATCTTAAACCATGCGTGTACTGTTGTACTGACTGGACCGAATGGGCATTCATCCCTGTGTTTATCCTTAAAGATCACTGACCTTATGTCGGTAGGGCGTGCTGCGTGTTTCTCTAAACAGATGTGGGGTGAGGTATCTTGGTTATCGTACCAGTGTCTGACAAACTGGGCCTGTGCCACCAGGTAATATAATTCGAAGTCTGGGGCTGCTATACCAGCTTTGTTATAGGGTTGTACCATGTTTTCCCATTTCATTCTGGCCGCCCCCCCGCACCAGACAAACTCTACAGCCATGGATGTAAGAGTGTCAAAGAACCGTCTGCCAAGCCATATCGGGATATTAGTAAATATATGAAGTAGTTTGGGTAGAATAACCATTTTCAGTATAGCGACCCGACCAATAAGTGAAATGGGAAGTTTGGCCCAGAAGCGGAGTTTAGTAGAAATAGTATTTAGTAATGAGTCATGGTTGTTTGCGTTTAGGGATGATTTGTCTCCTGACACAATAACGCCCAGGTATCTAATTTTAATAGGGGACCATTGTAGGCTGTGTGTGTTGTTCGGGCATCTAGTGGCAGGGGTCAAAGGGAAGATTTCAGATTTGGAGCGGTTGGTTCTATATCCTGAGTATTCTGCAAACTCATGTACTGTTTCCATTGCTGGCCCCAGGTGTATGTCTGGCTCTCGGACTTATAGCAGAGTGTCATCTGCGTATAGTGATATTGACTGGGTTAGGCCCGCCATCTTTACACCCCTCTGTCCCTGATGTTCCCTGATTGCTGCTGCGACTGGTTCCATTGTAAGGGCGAACAGTACGGGGGAGAACGGGCAACCCTGTCTCGTACCCCTTCCCAGTTCAAACCATTCAGACATGGTGTGATTGATCAACACCCTGGCTCCCGGGTCAGTCTATAATAACCTTATGCATTTCAGAAAGTATGGGCCTAGTCCAATTTTCTTAAGCACCATGAACAAGTATGTCCATGACACTGAATCGAACGCCTTTTCGGCATCCAGAGATACTGCCGCGCCTGGGCTTCGGGTTTAATCTGGGCCATAACACCTAACAGTCTACAGAGATTTAGTGCCGTTGACCTGGTTGGGATAAATCCGCATTGGTCCGGATGCACCAACATGGACATGTTGGGTAGGAGTCTCGTGGGCAGGATTTTTGCAAATAGTTTGACATCACAATTTATAAGGAATAGGGGCCGGTAAGAGGACTCATTCAGCGGGCGCCTGGGCTTGAGGAGCACCGTTATTATGGCCTCTCTCATGGATGCTGGAAGTGTTCCCATCTCCATGGCCTCCTCCCATACCAACAGTAATACCGGGGCCAGCTCCTCATGGAGCTCCTTGTATAACTCAGCTCCCAGTCCGTCTGAGCCGGGTGCCTTTTGGTTAGCTAATGATTGTATCGCTTCCTTTATCTCGTCGACCATTAGGGGCTTGTCCAGCAGCAGTATATGCTCTATTGGCAATGTTGGAGCGTGATATTGTCTAGATATTCTCTAATATCAGTGGCTGATTTCAGGTGATGATTGGTGTATAGTTCTGTGTAGAAATGGATGAATTCTCTATTTATGTCCTCCTCATTTGTATTTACTGTGCCATCCCCGCTATTATGCTAGAGATCATTGTATGATGTCTCTCGGCCTTTAACAAGTTGGCCAGGGTGCGACCTGCCCTATTCCCCTCACCATAACGGCGTGCTCTGATTGGAGTTGCCATATACAGTAGTTCCCTGGTCGCCAATCTATTAAACTCTTCCAGATTTCTATTGATGTCTGCCAGGATGTTGTCTTCGTGTGCGGCTGTATATTGCATTTCCAACTCTCCCAGCCGTTTCTCTATTTCTGCCAGCTCCATCCTGACAGACCTCAACAGCCCGTAGACTTTGAAATCAGGGTCCCCCTCACCCATACCTTGAATGTCTCCCATAGAGTTGCATATCTATTGACGGAGTCCTTGTTGGTTTCAAGGAAGAATTCTACCTCTGTATGTAAAGCCTCTGCTACTGTTGGGTCCTTACAGATGTCGGATGGCATCCTCCATCTTCTGACCGGGGGTTTTAGATTTCCCAATGTCATATCTAAAAGGACAGGGGAGTGATCCGACAGGGTACGGGGAAGTATCTCACTATCATCGATATGGTTCATGAGGGATGCGGACACCAGCCAATAATCTATACGAGATTCAGTGTCATGCACTGAGGAGTAAAATGAGTACTGTCTTTTATGGGGGTGTAGCGTTCTCCAGGCATCCACCATCGTTAGTTGCATTAGGATATGTTGTAGGACAGAAGCTGTTTTCGTGGGATTTCTGTGTGTAGAGGTGGAGCGGTCTAAAGTAATATCCAAGATAGTATTGAAATCTCCTCCCCACAATATTTACTCGCTTCCTGAGAAGCCTATCTCTTGCATTACATTTGTATAAAAATCAGGGTCATCCACATTTGGGCCATACGTATTCACTAATATTAGTTCTTCCCCAGCAATGCTGCCCCACTATGACATAGCGGCCCTGAGGGTCTATTTTGCTTTTTCCAAATTGCAAACCAACAGAGGGGTGGATCAGGATGAGTACTCCTCTTGCCTGTGAAGAGTATTCATTGCAATATCTACGCTGTCCCCACCCTTTCAAGAGCTCAGTGTTGACCCTCTGAAGTGCATGAGTTTCTTGGAGCATGATTCTCTGGGGATGGTGTCTGGTGATATACGTCCCCACCTTCTTCAACTTGGCGCGGTTGTTCAGCCCACGGACGTTCCATGTGAGAGGTTTTAGCTTCAGCCCTCGAGCCGTCACGTTAGGGTGAGCCATTTCTGTATATCCTTGTTATGTCTCTTGCTTTACTGTTATTCAGGAGAGTTGCATGTGCTGCGATGTTACCACAAATTTTAACTTGTAGGACTTTTCCAACTGAGTCCCGGAACCTCAACCCCCCCGCCCATTCCCACACTGCTCAATGGAGCTAAACATCCTGTAATACTTTGGTCCCCCACCCACATCATCTCCCCCAACTTGACGATGCTGTCCTTCAACTTTCATTCCCTTGAACTGGTGGAGCTTTCCTGAGGGCCGCCCGTTGCAGACATCTGGCTAGCCCCAACAGAGGCCCACGGCTCGGTTAATCATAAGTCTTTGTTCAGGTCGTCCACGCTACTGTACTTTTCTTTCTGTTGGTGGTAGGTAGTTGGCTAGTATTCTCCCTTTCAGTCTGTGGGGTCTCGCCTCTCATCTCTCGGTTGTGGTCTCGCATTTTGATCAATCGCCGATTTCCAGGAGGCAACGGTATGGAAGTTTCCACATATGTCATGGCTTCTGTGGGGTTCTCGAAAAAGTGAGCTCTTTCCCCGTATTGTATTCTCATTTTCACCAGAAAGATAAGGGCATAGGGCACATTGCGCACCCGTAGCTGTCTTTTTACCCCTTTGTAGGATCTCCTTTGCGTTTGTATGTTAGCTGAGAAATCCGGGTATATGTGGATTCTGTTCTGTTCATGATGCAAATTTCCTTTCTCCCTGGATAATTGAAGTATGGTGTCTCTGTCCCTGTAGTTAAGGAGCCATGCAATTATGGTATGAGGGGGAGCTCCTGGTTTCGGGGGTGGTGCTAAGGTGCGGTGGGCTCTTTCAATCAGAAAGTGTTCTGAAAAGGAATCGGCTCCTAGGATGTCTTTCAACAGGTGTTTCACTTGTTTCTCCATGGAACCTTTGCCAAAGGTCTCCGAAACCCCAACAATCCGGATGTTGTTTCTCCGAGATCTCGATTCGAGATCTTCACACTTGCTTTGAGTTTTGTGTAGCTCCTTTTGGAGGTGGGCTATGTTGCGACTGTGTTGCGATATGGTATCCTTGCTCGTGCTTATCCTGTTTTCCGCCTCAGTGATACGTGCGCTCTGTTTTTCCCCTCGTGCCTTCAGGGATCCGATTGTCGCCACTATATCATCCAGCTTTACATTTACAGCCATGAACCCATTTTGCACCAGCGTCGACAGGCGATCTATAGGATCATTCTCTTGCCTATCAGGCATGTGTGGTGCCCCCCCCAGTCACCCCGTGTGGTTGCGAACTGGCAAAGGTATCCATCGGGCCGGTCTTTTTCCCTCCTGTACCCTTCTTCTCGGTGCGGCACATGTGTTGTGACTTGCGGTTGAGGGTGGACTGTGTTCTCCCACATATCGTAGCCAAATGAAACATTGCACAGTGTAAGATAGGGGGGATGTTCCCCGGCACGTCTGCTCCCAGCTCGGGGTAATCTGCATGCGTTCCAGGAGCGGTCCAGGCAGTCCTGTATTGGCCAGATCCCCCCGGCTGTTCTTCAGGCCTGTTTGGATGGATGCCTTGTCGGGGCGTGTAGCGATAGGGATCGCCTGCGAGGGCTATTTGAATTTGTCCGTATTGTTAGAACGTTTTTAGGGTTGCAGGCGCGCCTGAGGATGGATGCCTTGTTGGGGCATGTAGCGATAGGGATCGTCTGCGAGGGCTATTTGAATGTGTCCGTATTGTTAGAACGTATTTAGGGTTGCAGGCGCGCCTAAGGATTTGCATTTGTTTCACCAGCAGTTGCCGAGGTTTAGCCTGGTGAGCTGCCTGGAACCGCGGCTGCAACGTATGATGCAGCCTCCCCCTTCGGCAGTTACCACTGTGGGTCGTATAATGGAAAAGTTCACCTCACGGGCGCTTAAGGCGCCTGCAGGGCCTCCACCCCCAAGCCCGGCAGCACTTACTTGGTGTGGGGGGAGGTGCCCTCCCTGCGTGCCTCCAACTTCGGTCCACTCCTCTCAGCGGAGCCGCGGTGGGAGCAGCACACGGCCTCTGGGCTCATCTCCCCTGCTTTAGCTTCTCCTGTTGCCTTCCAAGGATCGCAGGATGCATCTGCTGGTTCCACTGCAGTCGCCTCAGGGCGGGATGGCCACTCGGCGTCCTCCTGTAGTCTAAGGGTGATGTAGGCAACGTGGCACCCCTCCCCAGCACGGCCCGCAGCCTACGTGCTCATGGAGTCTCCAGGCGGCCACACGGAAGCCTCCCGGCCGTCGGGAGTTTCGGAAGCAATATCTCAACTGCGCAGTCATGGTTTTACACTGTTTTTTCACCGGGTTGTGTCTTTCGCCTTCCGCCACCGGATTCCAGCTTCTTAGAGTGTCTGGGACGGCTCTGAAAGGATGTTTTTATATCAGGATAGCTTTCGAGCCAGAGCTCTCCTTCTAGGCAGCCATACTCGATGCACGTAACAGCGCCCCCCCCAGCTATTAGAGATGTTTGTAAATATTTCTTTGTTCAGATCTGAAGGGAGCTTAAAACATAATGGGCCTCATTCCGACTCAGGCGTTAAGGGGTTTACGGTGCCGTAAACGGCGCCGACCCTTAACGCCTGATTACAAGGTTCCCTTTTTGGGGATGGCTGTTTAACGCCTGCTTTTTGCAGGCGTTAAAAGCCATGCCGCAAAGGGACCTTGGCGATAATTACGGCACTGTAATTTACGGTGCCGTAATTATCGCCTTTCCCCATTCCCATTATGCCCTATGGGGCAAAAATGGGAATGGGGAAGGGGCCATTGGTGAATGGGGAATTACCGCCCCACTCACCTTGGAATGGGGCGGTAATTCCGCCATCCACCATGGCGGAATTGCAACCTTAGCGGCATGGACCATGGTGCCAATAGCACCATGGTCCTCCGCCAAGGTTGTAATGAGGGCCAATGTATCTAATCTATACTCATGTTTGAGGCTCATTTTTCTAATCCAATGTGGGAATATTTATATAGTGTTTATATTTGTTAGGAACACAGACATTCAATGTGGAAAAGGATTACTGAACACAGGCAGAGACCCGTGGACAATTGGAATACAATTAGGGGATGGTGTCTGACTACAATCTCTCCCTTGAGTTATGTAATTTCGTTCAGCGTTTATATTGGTTAAGAACGCAGTCAATCAATGTGGAAAGTATAAAAGGGGTGATGCAGCATAAGGCAGAGTACAGTGGACAATTGACATAAATTAAGAGCTAGTTTAAATAAATTATTTAAAGCAAGCCAGTACATTGCGGTTTGGAAACAAGTGCAAAAAGGAAATGCTGACAAAAACAAATGGTTTTCCCACAAGGATGCCAGAATCCTAACACAAACGTAGCCACTGTCCCATGTTTAATATATTTTGTAACCCATACACAATATAATGTTATCTTCCTCTGGCAGACACGTTATTTTCTGGACCTATGTTCATATGTTGTACCTGCTACTGAAGTTAAGATCTTTGCATTTTATTTTTTATTTGAACTGGTGTTCCCGAATTTTGTTTTTACAATACATACATGACTTATAACCCCTTCTCACTGGCAGAAATCTAATTTAATGCAAAGGGACTACAACTCTGCCTTCTCGATACTGAATCTTAGTGAACTATGATTTCCCCAATACAGTAGAAACTATAAAAGCTGATGAGAGTGCCCTGGAAAGTCACATGAAACTCAAAGTAGTGCCAACCTATTAACACTTGCATTGTGCAGAGTTAGAACTTACAGTAGAAACAGCAATATTGCATAAGAAAAACATTTTTTTTGGTAATCTTAAAGAACATTAATGGGTTCTATGCTTTTTCCCCTGTGCCTCCCCCCACACTAACTATTTGATATTCGTTACAAGAACCATGATAAGATTTAGGTGACATCATCCTTTTTTGGAAAGAAGACCAAGAACTGTTTGGTCTATTAATGCAATTGCTGAAATACCAAAAGCCACACCTTAAATTCATAGGTACATTCAATAATAATCAGATTGATTTTCTGAACTTGGGAATCTTGGCACTGGGTGCAAAATCTGTTCAAAAGCTATCATCCACATTTTAAGATTGAAATACCCCATTCATGATCCACGACAGTACCTTTGCTATTTGGACAGTTTTAACATGGTCAAAATAACAAGCTGGGCAGGTATTGACCGAGAAACAGGGTGAGCCCAAAAGAAAGGGAATGGAAAAAAGAAAACGTTATAATAGTTTTTAAGGGGTGCCCTCCAAAACCGGAGAACATATCAGATCACAACTGTTCAGGAGCACCAAAGACAAAACATGGGCCCTGATGGCCTACTGACATCACAATCTTTACCCCCAGAAAGCAATAAAAGTTACAAAAACTTAGAGAATGGCAGATTGTGGTGGTATGGGATAAATAGAAGATTAAACACAGATTGCAGCAGCAAGTGCTGTACCCGCTGAGAAATCTTACTGGCTGTAGAGAGGGTGCTATTCACTGAATCTAAATCCATCCTTAATCAATACATTTGAGCCACTTGAGCCAAATTATATGGTTTTTTGTTAACAATGTTTTGGCTGTCCTCCTAATGCCTTCTTTGTTTAAGAATTGTACACAAAAGTTACATTGGTGCCCCACATACTCACTCATGTTGCCAGTTACAAATCCAGAAGTTTGCCCTGCTGCCTCTGGATGTTTTCTTCTTGTGAGCTCTGGGAAGAAACAATCTTGCTGAAGACTTTGTCTGCTGTAACTAATCAGACTATGGACAAGGACACTGGCAGCCCCACATGGAAATTAGGTTGAAGTGAAGAGAATATGAGCCCACCTACTGCAATATTGTCAATCTGAGTACCCATTGCCTGAGGCCTGTGAAAGCAGCAAACCAGACTTTTGTCTCTTGTCCTTTCAGTGAACCCTGCAGGATAAAGGTTCTTTTCCCGGGCACGACTGCCTGCTCCTCGAATAGGTTCCTAGAAACAGAAGAAATCTCTTCGTTTTCATTGGAGTTGTGCAGCAGACCTGCTAATTGAAACCACTTACTTGAACCCCCTAAACCAGTGCTTAGTAGTTGTAGTCTTTGTTTTCAAGAGGTAAGGAATCTATTGCCAGTAAGACATCAGGAGTTCTTTATGGAGATCACCAATAGAGCTTCTTGAAGCCAAGAGGCCGTGCCACTAGCTGATTAGAGGCACTGGATGGGCCCCCAACCATTTTAGAGCTATGAATGTTACTGTGCAGGACGAAGTGCAAATGTTTAAAAATGAACATGGCTGCCATGTGAATAACACTCAGAAGATCTGGATCCAATTTTGAGCACCCCCAAAAGACTCAATTGAGAGGTAAACATGCACTGATTAAATACCTCACATCCAGCTTCATCCTGGAGGCACATTCCCTTTTGTTAGGGGGATATTCGTGAAATGCAAATTGAGTACCTGACAAGCTAATCTTGTCAAAAGAAACCATGGGGTCCAAGGCTAGGTCCAATAAGATTATGCATAAACACAAATGAATAGTTACATGATAAAAGTACCTGAATTATTCTCAGATAAGTCCTGAGAGATGTTCGGTGACAACGTGATCTCAATAATCCCCAACCAAGTCCAAAGAGTCTATATGATATGATATGACATTTTATTTATATCGCGCCCATACACAAGTGTTTCAGGGCGTGACGAGGCAAGGGAGGTGTACAAGGGAGGACAAAACCAACGATCTTACTAGGCCCAATGACATTGAGAATGCGCAAGTGCAGGGGAGAGGGAAGGGGGAAAGTGCAAGGGGCAAGGGAGTAGTGGGAACTTCTGAACACGTGAACAAAAACAACAACAGGTAGTGCGGCCTGCAGGAGGCATGTGTGAGAATTAAGCGCAGACAACAGGTGTCTAATAAGTGCGGGTAAGGGGACTGTAGTGTTGCAGATACAGGCCCAAGTGCAAAGGGCTGCCTGGAGGCAGAATGGGTATACAGCTGGGTGGGCAGGGATCTGGGCACAAAATTAGAGCATAGCCAGGTGCCCAGTTCAGAAAAAGACAGAGATCAGCAGGGGAGAGGAAGAGAGAAGACAGAAGCAAAGAGGAAGGTCTTGAGGTGCTTCTGGAAATTAAGATGGTTCTCCTCAAGTTTCAGAGAGGCAGGGAGGCTATTCCAGAGGGAGAACACTGCCAAAGAAAGAAAGCTACCACCAACTCGTTGCTTGGAGAAGTGACTGACCCTGAGGAAGTTGGAGGTGGAGGAGCGAAGTGCTTGAGTAGGAAGGTGTTTCCGAAGGGAGAGATGAAGGTATCGCGGACCCTGGCCACAGAAGGCCTTGTGGATAATGCAGAGGGTCTTGAAATAAAGACTTGCAGTCACTTGGAGTCAGTGAAGAGGTTTCATGGCTGGAGAGATAGTGTCCCTCGGCAGGAGGCCAAGGACAAGTCTTGCAGTCCTGTTTTGGATGAGTTGCAGAGGACAGAGAGTGGTAGCAGGAAGATTTAGAAGGAGGCTGTTGCAGTAGTCCAGTCCAGAGAGAACCAGAGCTCTAGAGACAGTGAGCATCTGGGGGAAGGAGAGGAAAGGAAGAATACCCCTGAGGAGGTGAAGTTGGTAGTTTGACTTCTTAGAGACATCAGAGATTTGTGGAGAAAAGGAAACGTGGGGTAAAGATGACCCTGAGCTTCTTAGCATCACAGGTGGGAGCAGGAAGAGGGCCAAGGGAGGCCGGCCAGAGAGGGACAGGAAAAGAAGGTGCAGGAGTGCTGGTGAGGAGGATCTCTGTCTTACTGACATTAGAGCAGGGGTTGTTGGTGGCACATCACTCCTGGATTACAGACAGTCAGAGATTAGAGAGGGAGAAGATGTGGCAGAGGGGAAACTGAAAATGAGCTAAGTGTCAACAACATAGCACTAAAATATAGAGCAGAGAGCACCAATGTGGTGGGCGAGGGGTGCCATGTATTGGCTGAAGAGCCAGGGAGAGAGGTTAGACCCCTGGGGAACACCACAGATGGAGAGTGAGATAGAAGAAAGGAAGGACCCAAGTTGGACCAGGGAGGGTCGGTCCGAGATGAAAGAAGTCAGCCAGGCCAGAGCCTGGTCAGTGATACCCAGGTTATCATGGAGCCGGTTGAGCAGGATGGCATGGTTGACTGTGTCAAAGACAGAAGAGAGATCAAGTAGGATGAGGACAGTGGGGGGATTAGAATAAAGGTTAAGAAGATCTTCATGGATGATCAGGAGATCAGATTCCATGCTTCTGGCTGCTCTGAAGCCAGATGGATGTTCATGGAGACAATCAACAGATTCAGTGTGAAGATTAAGCTGGGAGGTGGCCAGCTTTTCCAGGAGTTTGCCCAGGAAAGGAGTGATAGAGATCGAGAAATAGTTAGCCGACAGGGAGGGGTCGGCTGAGGGTTTCTTGAGAAGAGGGTACACAATAGAGTACTTCAGGCAAGAGGGGAAGGTTCTGGAGGTGAAGGAGTGGTTGCAGAAGACAGCCAGGGCTGGAGCGAGGGTATCAATGTGGTCCTTGATGGTATTAGAAGAACAGGGATGAACCTGTTTTGATGAGGTTTTCATAGATCAGACTTGTCGAGAAACCTCATTTAGGGAGAAGAGAGGTAAGGCAGAGAAGGGAGTAGGTGGCTGCAAGGGGGCCAGAGGAAGTGGAGAGACTGGAGGGAGAAGCAGGAGAAGCTGAGAGGGTTTAGAGATGAAGTGAGAAGCCATGGCCAAACAGAGGGCCTGGGAAGGGACAGGAGAGGTAGGCACTGCGACAGGATTGACCAGCTCCTTGCAGATTTTAAAGAGTTTGGCTGAAAAGTTAGCTGTCACAGAAACGCAGGCTTGAATGTGTGCTCACTTCTTAGTGAGGACAGAGAGTCGGTATTGCCTTTGGAGCAGGCGGCAGGCCAGTTTGTCAGAGGATGAGCAAGATGCCAACCATTTCCTCTCAGCCACCCTACACTTGCATTTAATGGTAACAAGGTCTGAGTCGAACCAGGAGTTGCACTTGATTTTAGGTTTCATGCGGATCCTCATGACAGGGGTAAGTACATCGAGAATGTCAGAGATAGCAGAATGGAGCATGGAAAGGGCTGTGTCAGGGTGTGAGTCAGCCAGAGGTGCTGGAGGGGGAGGGAACAATGTGGCGAAATCCTCAACTGACACACGTTTCATGGGTCGAATGACTGAGAAGGTGGGCGGCAGTGTAGGGGTAGGTTTGCCTGAGGGGTAGAGAGCGATGAGAGGAGAGGAGGAAGTGGTCACTCCAAGAGAGAGGAGTGGTGAGAGGGCTATACAGGGGGAGGTCTGAGGAGATCAGAGAATCAAGAGATTGCCCTGCAGAGTGAATTGGGTAGAGGTTATAATGGAGTGAGAGAGAGAGAGAGAGAGAGAGAGAGAGAGAGAGAGAGAGAGAGAATTGCAGAGGTCACAAAAGAGTCCTGTGGCAGGACAGGGAGCATCCAGGTGGATGTTGAAGTCTCCAAGGAGGAGGAGTTGAGTGGTGGAGGCCAGGTAGGAGGAAGGGAGGTCTGCCCACTTGAAGAGGAAGGGGGAGATCGGACCAGGTTGCCGGTAGATGGTAGCCACAGTGAGAGTGTCCAGGGGAGAGAGAAAGACTACTGACCAGGCATTCAAAGGAGGAGTAGTTCTGCATATGAATAATACAGGAAGGAGTCCACTCAGGGAAGATAAGGGGCTACCCCACCACCTGAAGGTTTGGGTCTGGGCACGGAGAGGATCTTATAGCCATCAGGAAGGAGAATGTCAAGGCTCGTGACAGAGCTGGCCGTGAATCATGTCTCGGTGAGACCAAGGACATCAAGGTCTAGTTCTTCCAGGAGATGGAAGATGTCAGAGTAGTGTTTGACGGCTGAGACCGAGTTAAGAGTGGTGAGATGGAGAAGGTTGCCACCCTTGAAAGACTTCCGGGGAGAGGTACAAATCAGAGGTGCTCCTTGCAGAGGTGTAGAAGGTGACCGAGGGAGGGCAGAGGAGGTAGGCAGAGAGGGCATGGTAGCCGAGGGGGAGGAAGAATTGATGCAAGGAAGCAAAATAAGGGAAAGAAGGGATAGTGGCAGAGGAAAGGAAGTTGATAAGGCATGGGAAGCATCTATCAAAGAGAAGGGGGTTGGCCTGAGGGCCTTGGACCAAGACAAGAAATATACTTCTCTGATTAAAAGTAGTGTTTAATGTTTTCACAGAAAGTAAAATCAATGTTCATTTGTGTGCAAGCATTTTGTTGAATGTTATGGAACCGAGAATAGAGATGACTATTGGTATCCCCTTGTCAAATAGAAGACAGGTATGTTCACATTACATTAATTCCATTTAGGAAGGTTTAAAGTGGGTGTGTCCTAATGTTTTGTGTTTTATTTTGTAGTTGGTTCAATCGGCCCTGACAAAGACAGTTGCACTGACTATATCTGTTTAAACTAATGGCTCTCCCGATGAATCCACTTTTAGTACTTACGCTATACTACTGGTCTTCAGACAGAGTACCTTATTACTATTCAGACATTTGCAACTGAGGTGGACACTAGTTGGCCTCGACAACTTCTAGTGCACAGTGGTTAGATAGATTGCGCCATCTATGTTTGTGCCTCCGTATTAGCCACTGCAGACTTCACTTGAATGCATTGTAAATAGTTTTTTGTATTTCTGTGAATTTTTGCTATTTGCACACACCGATGTGAGGCACTTAAAGGAAGGCCACGTTTATCAAAGTGATTTGCACTTCCTCTTTCCTCAAAGCATTTGCACTTTTCCATTGCGATGCCTGGTTGATATTTTGCAGCTGTGTTGTATGTGCGTTATTGAATGTGTGGTACTTGTGTTGTTTGTTTGAATAAGTACCCCATTGTTCCTTCCTACTGTGGACATTAATGCAATAGAGGGCATTGCGTTGATTTACATGTGTTTGTTGAATGTTAGACTTGGTTAGATTGAGGTGCAGGTGCAGTCCCATTGTAGTGCTAGTGGGGAATCATTACCTATCACATTTTTATGACATTTTATTGAATAAAATAAATTCCAGTTGTGATCGTGTCATGCTAGATTATTACATTGATGATTATCCGAGATCAGAAAGAGAAACTGAAAACACAATTGTTGATTTGCGTTCCTTGTTTAGGCTCAGTTTTCTTAAACCTTTTGGACATTGTTACCCAATTGTTAAATAACCCTATAGTAGCTGATTGATTTCTCTCACTTGGATGCTATTCTTCTCCAGACAAACCACTGATAGTGGATTCTTACAATATTGTAAATTTTTCATTTCTGTCGCTATTATAATGGTTGAAAAATGCCAAGTCTTAGCTATACATTGATACATAATATTTTGTTATGTGTTACTACCGTTCCTCAATTATTCATTTCTTTGAGATATGTGTATCCTAAAGTGTTTCCATTTTTTCTTCACATTGCATCATTTCTCTTTTGCTATAAGTATGGTTCTGTTTTGGGTGAATTTGTTTTCTGTTTCTCTTACCAGGACACACTGGCCCCACCTAGCTGAGCACAGTCGTCAATAACTACCATCCAGTAAGAACATGATGGCCATCATCAAGCGATAACTTGACCATTTCACATCTCAAACATTAAAACACCCAGGCACAGATATAGGACTTAATTAGTGGTGGCATACAAATGCTGGAATAATGTCTCTGACAGACCTGAAAAGGGAAACCATATACCTGCAAAGAGCTTGAAATGTGGTTGTTCAAACATACCTTCAAGATCAAATCCTCCTCTAAGAAATGTAAGAGTAAACCCCTCTAATGACTAGCAAGGTGCACCACCCCAGAAGGTCACTGACTCTGCACATCGCAGTTGACATTCACATTCATTCCAGGAGCCTCGTCTCTTTTCCCAATTGTACCCTAAAGCTCTTACTCTGATGTAAGTTTGAACTCTTTTGCTTTGCTGCTGTTGTGAGCACTGTTATTTCTGACCAAGAAAGTATCGCCCAAATACTGTAAAAAGTTAACTTATGTTGTACCGCTGCTTTTTCCTCCATTAATTGATCCCAAACCTCTCTGTGGTGCACACACTTGTGAAGAATTCCTGTGCAACTTGCTTTCACCTTTTGCAATTATTTGCTATATTACATAACTGACCTTCTGCACTCTGAAGTGGTATTATGCAGTTGGTGAAATTCAGAACTAAAAAATGAAAATAAAATAAAATAACAAACAATAGTGTATGCTATGTTCCTTGTACTACTTTACTGTATTACTCACCAAGACCACCTGGTCGCCGCTTCATTTGGTACGGCTCTGAAATCACTTTTGTATTTCCCATCACAATTAATAAATACTGAGGGTATTTAACCTGCAACACCAATGGTATGATAGTATCTTTCAGATATTCTCTCAAGAAATAACTGATGAGCAGTACAGAATTGTTTTTTTAAATGTTTTGTTACATTTGGTTAAGTTTGGTTGAAGTATCTCAGGGACCGTCACGGACCTATTGCTTTTTCTTGTCTCCTGCTCTGTTCAACATCTACATCCAGCCTCTTCTGCTGCTCATCCGCACCCTCGGTTTCCACTGCTACTCCCATGATGATGACACCCACATCAACACCCGGCTGGACCTAGCGCAGCTGGACACAGCGTCTCAGCTTAGGAGTTGGTTGGGAGCATTGGGTAGCTGGATGGGCTGCAACTGGCTTAAGTTGAACGGAAACAAGATGCAGGTGCTGGTTGTGTGTCCTTCCCTGGTCTCTGCTCTTGCCTCTCCCCCTCTTCATTTTGGTCCCCATCTTGTTGGCCACAGGAATTTGTGCTGTGCCCTTCTCCTGTGCAGGCGAGGAACCGTGGATGTATGTTCAACTGCTGTCTATCTGCCTCAACACAGGTTGTTTCGATCTGCAAAATGTTTTTGTTCAACTAAGGGTTCTACGAAAGGTGCTACTTTCTCTTCCCAGGTGGCTCTTCCTTGATCTTGAGCCACCTGGACTATTGCGATTCCTCTTTTCTGGCTCAACCGCTTTATGTACTGCACTGTTTGCAGTTTCTTCAAGATCTGGCAGCCCTTGTTGCCACTGCAACCCCTTACGGTGCTCACATCTCCCGGGTCCTACGGCTGCTTTATTTTTTACAGGTTCAGAAACCGATTATCTTAAATCACTCTGTTTAGTCCTTCGCCTTTTTTTATGTATTGGGAGCGGAGTACTTAGTAGAGAAATGTAAACGATACATGCCTAACCCCTCTCCGCTCCTCTGCTGCTTTTCTCTTGGTGTTCCCCAGTACCGACTTAGCAGGGTGGGAGGCAGCTCCGTCTTCTTTGCAGCGTTCTCCCTCTTTCTCTTCGTGTTCTTGAAGACCACTTCTCATTTCGAGGTGCACTGAATACCCATCGGATATAGACTGCTCCTACCTGACTTTCCCTAGCGCCGTAATGGCCCTGGCGATCGTGCACTTTACAAGAATGTGTAACATAAGCTAATATTGCAATGTTGGGATGCACAGGTAGGGCTATTGCAACAGTCTCTCTCATCACTTTCACTTTGTGTGGCCTTTTCAGGAAGGGGAGGCTGTGCTTAAGCATGGGCTTTGCATCTGTGTCCACATAAAAGGACACATGTATTTCAAGTCAGCCAAAGGTTCAAGCGCTCAACATATTTATTTGTTACTTCGCAATTACTGCTGCAATCTGCGCATCAGCTTCTGTTGCTTACTGATGTATTCAGTGTATATGTGTCTGCCAAACCGCATATCCAGAGCTCTGGTGATGCTAACATAAAATGTTGCAAATAAATGAAAACCTTAACATAAGATTACATCTGCATAATGACCTTTTAATTGTTATCATTCATGTTCTCTTTCTTGTATTCAAACCGACGTAAGTTAGGTGGGGGTTGTTTTATTTACCACACACGCTTTGTTATGGACAGGAGAGTAGTCCCAGGGTTGCTCTGGTGTGCAGCCATAGCTATTAAGGTATCGATTCTCCACAATATCTCAAGCTGAGCCAAAAAAGGGCTGGGATTGTTTAATATTGCAGCTGTTTCAATATTCTCCAAAGGTTCAGTGCCTGAGATTCATTTTGTTCTCAGAACTATTTCAGAGGTGGGAGAGTTTGTGTGCACATGATACATACATACACAAACGCACACACACACGTCATTAGGGAATAGAACAGCTGTGTCCTCTAGATTGTGTGCTCTCGATTTGGCATTCAGAGCTGCAGCATGTGTCGGTATTGTCGTTGCCATTTATATGAAGAGACTCGGCTGTTTGCTGTTTTTGCGCGTGCAATAGCCAATGTATTGCCAATAGTATTTCTTACTGTTGATCCGCTAGAGCTGCTAAATTAGGCAGCGCACATGAGCAGTCAAGCACAGCGTGGAACCAGATCAAAGCCACACTGTGCAGCCCAGAACTTTTAGAGAGCCCTACAATCAGCCCTTATTCTTTAGCACTAAATTGGCATTAGAAGATGGCAGCTCTCGGGCTGTCACAGTCACATGACTGCAGCTTCCTTGAAATGGGAGGGGGTAGAATGCATCACATCGCAATTGTGCCTGGCAAAACTGACGGGAATACCTCTTAAATGTAATGCAGTGAAACTTGCTTTGCTTTTAAGGGACGCGCAATCCTAACACATCGTTCTAGTGTCAACTCTCCCTTCTGTGTGTGCACTCAAATGTTGCCATATATTTGTCGAGCCATCATTTATTTCAATGATTTCATATTTACTTCACCGAGTGGGCCACATTTGCATCCTGGACAGTCTAATTTGGAACTCTGACTAGAGCACATTTGTGATCCTCATTTTAATTATTTGAACCCTCCATAGAATTGTCTGTCTGTCATTGTATATAAGTTGTAGGGTAAACATGGCAATTTACTTTCTGCTCTTCTACAAAATAGCCTATGCTTTTAACTTGCAGTTCAAGATGGAACAACATTTCTTATTTACAAGGCCTGATTTACAAAATGTTTTTCAATGGGATTGAGCCATTGGAAAAACAAAAAACACTTATAAATCAGGCTCATGATGTCAAGCCACATGTCTAAATAGAGCAAACGTTCCTAAATATAGCAGTGGCCCTCACCTAAATTCCCATGCATGTTGCGCCCTTTAATGCTATGGACACTCCTAGGCAGTTCGTCTGCTGCTCCTTTGACCTCCCAGATCCGATTCCCCCTTCTGCTCTTCTCAGAGGTCTTTCCTTTTTGGGGAACATGTGCCATTGACATGATTGGTGTATTGCATTTATTTCAGCTACTCTTCGGTACCTAGAGGGACTCACTTGCTCTTCCCGCCATTACCTGCATGGAGCACAGCGGCCAAGGCAGCTCCTCTCCATGGACTGCACTGAGGTGCAGCGGGTTAAGTAGTTACTGCTCACTGGAGGTTCCATGCACAGCGTCTTAGACCACTTAGCCTGACCTGGAATATAAACTTGATAGCCCTCCCAAAGTTAATCACATAATAACATGCTCACATTCACAGTAAACCAGACCTCTATGCATGATTAACTCCTGAGCGTTTTCCTCTTTAAGCTATGACTGTTGAATGTTCTGCAACATTAGCTATGACAGGGCCGTGTAGCATTGTGAGTGCCTAGGCATGAAGTGCCCTGATTTTCAAAGGCTTCTCACTGGGTCTCCTGTTCTCTGTACAGGCCACATTGCCTGGATGTTTCCAGATAAACCGTATGCATTATCAGACTTAGGTGTCATATGCCTGTCCTTTGTTACCGGTTCTGCGTGATATTATTGTCAGTCTCTACAATCCCTAATGGACTCTCAATGTACTTCTGCAAGATGATGTGGTCTCTTTCTCTATCATGACAACAAAATGAGTTGTCATTTAATGTCCAATGTGACAATACTGTTCGTAGGCATGTGGCTTTCTGCAGAACATACCACCTATATATATATGAATCCTCCTTAGTGCAAAAATGTCAAGACATCTAATAGCACATTTTCCAAGTCCCAAACCCACATTGCTCATACCATTACTTGGAACCATGATGAGCATTTCACAAACTTACACCCCTGCTCAATGTTCATCTTAGAATTAGGATCATCATTGAATTCCCATGGAAATCCTGGTTAATGGACCATGAGAAAACAATTTTGAGAACAAGGATTGCAAGAGGAATGGGAGGCCCAGAAGCCCCATTAATCCCATGAGAACTGTAGACATTTTGGATCATACTGAAACCATAAATAACCCAGCTCTGCAGCACTGCCAGATGTCTGTTGCCTTCAGGACGTATCTGCACTACTTTCTCCGGCTTCGTCAACCAGTGACCAGAACTCCGAATCAAGCACAACTGCAAGAGACAAAAATAAGATTACAATGTGGTGCACAATAATGAAAACTAAGCATAGCCAAGAATACTACTCACTCTGCTCCCCTCAGTGCAATTTACATTTTAAGGGTAGCATCATGAGAATTGGGAATTCAGGTACACATGCAAGATAAAAGGGAACAGGGATACACATCCACTCACTCAACAGCAAATGAAGTACAGAATGTTAACTTTTGAGAACATTGGCCAGCATATCACCAATCTGTTAATCATGCTTGCACCGTCTTATCTGTTCTTATGTGCTGTTTGTTAAGGTGTACAAGAACTCCAAGTTGGACTCATTGTAGGGTGAAGTTAATCCAAAAGAACCCTGAATACAACGTATATTTGGAATTATTCTAAAGCAGAATCCCTGCCTGTTGTTCTATCGAGCAAGGAATGGCCCGCCTCTATCTTTTCTTGGAATACCCGTGGGTTTACCCACCTGTTGGAGGCCGGGGGCTCTCTCAGTATTTTGACTTGCAATCAAATCTTCTTGATACAGGAATCTTGGTTGATGGATGAGATAGCAATCAATGGTAACACCACCTATCAAATTAAGGCTAAGCGTGGCGAGACTGGGAGGCCCTACAGGGGCTTGCTTGTTGGGGTAAATCACTGTATAAAATCACGTAGGATTGCAATCACAAACACCGAAAATGTACTTGCAGTGGAAGTTGATTTCTCTGCCCATAATCAAGGACGCCCGGTGCTCACTGTAAATGTCTATGATCCACCTAGTGGGAGGTTGACAATGGACATTCCAGGGGCTCTGAACGAGTTACTTGCTAGCTGGTCAGCTGGGATGGGTTCGAAGAAATAGTAATTGGGGGAGATTTGAACGCCCACTGTGTTTGTCTTGAAGGCTTAAACAGTATGACTAAAAACATGGCTGGGTACAGTAGCCTGAAGCAGCAGATCAGCAATTATGCTGGTGAGCTGTGGTTGGACTACATGAAGAGGTGGGATCTTAAAATGCTAAATGGATGAATGAATGGTGATTGCCCTCACAATTTTACCTGGCGTCTGATGAATAAGAGAGCTACTCTGAATACTTTTTTGACACTCCTCAATTCCTCCAGAGGTTGGATGACATGAGTGTTGAATGGAACAAGTGGAGTGATCATGAAACTGTGGAAATTAGAACGATTAATTCTCTAAGATCCACTTAAGCTAACCTTGGACAAGTTGAAAGAATCCAGGCTGGTCATCGTTTTATCTGGCCTTCTCTTAATATTACGCATGCTGTGAGAACCACCTATAACCACAGCCCTTCTCCTCATGCTAATTTTGTTAGTAAGGGAATAGAGAAAATGGAGCAGTGGATTGTTAAATTCTCGTGTAGTCACGCTACGCCAAACTCTGTTTTGGTTGAACGTATGGGAAAGACCCAGGACTTCGACAGAGAGGTGCGTGATAGAAAGCGAAGTATGAAACAAGATGTTAGACTAATTAAATGTAAATGTACTAATACTAAGGACAGACTTGTTTTGATTAGATTTGCCAAAAATGCATGTAGAAACTGGATTGGGGAATGGAGGCGATCCTGTCAGATGGCAGAGTGGCAGCCCATGACAAAGGTACTAGCAGAGAGGGATTCGAGGAGTATTTGGCAGATCTTGGGTGAACCAAAAGGCAGTACAACTAAAGGAATGATTAACCCTACAAAGGAAGATGACTGGGTTGACTACTTAGGCTCCTTTCGCAATGAAAAGATGGACCAGAGATATTTTGGAACATGCAATATATCTGCAGGCTTAACCCAGCACTATGCTGAATTGGACATTGAATTTATGCATTCAAAGTCTAAAACCCTCTAGGGCACCCAACCCTGATGGGCTCTCAAATATAGTCATGAGGCAGGACCCAGAGTTCTGGGTGGCCCTACTGAAAATTATGTTCAATAAAATATTAAGTGAAGATCGAATCCCTAGGTCCTGGCAAACCTCTATTTTTATTCCAGTTTTAAAAAAGGGTTCAACCCTTGGTATGTACAAATACAGGCTCCTTTCAATGCTGGAGTCTGCTGGTAATATGTTTTCATCTCTTATCTTAAAGGAGCTGCAACCATGGGCAGACACCCAGGGTCTTTTGGATAGGTTTGAGGCGGGCTTTCACCGAGGCTATTCAACTTCCCATAACCTTCGGGTTATGGACTATCTAAATCAAGAGCAAACAAGAGGGGTGTATCTGGACTTTGTGCATTGTTTGTCGATTTGTCTACTACTTTCGACCTGGTAGATAAGGATCTACTGTGGGTTAAAATTGAACAGAAGAGCTGTCCTCCCAGGTTTAATTTTTTAAAGCTATTAGGTCCTTAGGTTAAAAGCTGATGGTATGGTTTCTAAGCCTATTAAAATAGGAAGAGGGGTTAAACAGGGTTGTGTGTTTGCTTCTTTTATTTTTAGATTCTACCTCTCTGACCTTCCTGATAAAATGCTACTTGTTAACTGTATTTGCCTCGTCTGGGTAAAGTCCATTGTCAAGTCCTAGCATACACAGACAATCTTGTTGTGCTGGATCATTCATTTTCAGGGAAATATAGAAAAATGTCACCCTCATTTGTGTGCCCCCACAGTCACTGCGACTTTGGGGGCGCACAAAATACTGACTCCCATTACTGCACCAAAGAAGAGCCGGGGTTGAGGGGGTGTCCGCCGCTCTCCTTGGGGCAGTCTCGGTAGTCGGGGGCTTCAGGAGACATAGTTAAAAACAAAAAATACAAATGAATGCACCCTGCAGCATCAGCTCTGAGCCACGCAAGTGGGAGGAACCGACACCGCGGGGATAGAGAGGAGTCGGTGGCGCACACAGAAGTGTGCCACCTTGAAGGTAAGTGGGGGGTGAGGTAGGGGTATGCAGAGTGGGTGACATGGGTAAAGTGATCTATTTGATCACTGCACCGTGCCGTAATTGGTGTCAACTATTTCATCATCGCAGTTAGGGCAGCGCAGTGATCACATTGATTAATTTGCAGGCATAAAGCAGGCTGCACACAAATTATGGGAATATGCTGAGGAAAATGCCCTGCGCATAAACAGTAGCAAGACCAAGTTGATGCTCTTTGCCTCGAAGAAATTTTGCCACCCTGAGCTTAGACCCCATAGTGAGGTGATTGAATATGTGCCAGTGTTCAAATACCTCGGAGTTGAGATCTCTGCAAAAAATGGTTATACATCAAGTGAAGAGGCACGCCCTAGGAGGGCAGTCCAATTTATTCCTCTGATAGACCAGTTGTGGTGCGCACCGGGGGTCTCTATTTCCAGAGCCTGGTTCTATCTATAATATACGGGCTGGAAAGCCTCTCCCTGGGCGACCTCGGCTGGTTTCAACTAATCGAGGGTAGATATTGGAGGAAGATTGTGGGACTGCCTCAGTGCGTCCCGATGGAGGTCATTAGGTTGGAGATGGGACTCCTCGCTCTAGAATGTATGGTACTTAAGAAGCAGGTAGCACTGTAACTTTTTACCAAAACTTGTGGGGAGTCACATTTCCTACATGACCTCCGCTGCCCTCAATCTGATCTGAAGACTGACCAGGTTTTTAGCAAAACATCCTGGAACTATTCAAGTTGCTCGGTTGGTTTCCCGACTGGAGTAAAGTTCTTTGTGAGCTAGTCAAAGAGACATATAGGAAAATCAAACTTTGGGACTTGGGGAGGAATTTTACCCACTTATCCACTCTGAGGCCCTACAGTTTTAATGCTGAGAGGCTGTATGCCAATAGGCGCCCCAAAGGTATCTTACCATCTGCCCTTCTAAGAACCTGCGTAGGTTCTTACTATTACTGCACCTGAATAGGCTATCAGTTCTGGAGATATTGGTGAAGATCTACGAATATCCTGAGGGCCCAAAGTACCTACCGGCTCTGTAAACAACATCAAGCCAGAGAAACAAAAAAATATGTGCTAACTGATTGTCCGGCAATGGGCCCGTACTTTAAAATGCACTTGGGGGAGTATGCGTATGAGCTTCACACCATTAGTACGGATTACTTTTGTCAAAGATGCTGTAATACGCAGAATCAAAAGCTGCAGACTGACTTATACAGATTGTGGTTGATTGCCTCTAAACTACTATAGCATGAATAGTTGGTTGACCCGGGAGAGGTTTGCATTGCATCTGAATGAGTATGATATTCCATTTATGAAAGCAGTGTATTAGTGTTGCTGGATGTATTGAGTTATGAGGCTGAATTGGAATTATATGATGCTATAGGCATGAAAGCAGTACATTAGCGTTACTAGAAGTATTGACCTATGAGGCTGAAAGGGACAAGGAATGGTAAAGCACTAACCAATCAAATAAGTAATGTGTAATGCTTGTTATGATATTTATTTGTGATTTTATGTATGACTTATAATCCTATGAAAACGTTATTAAATTTTAACATGCTATTTGATCTTTTGATTGTTATACTTTTGATGTTATGTGTAAAGTTTTATACTGAAACACATTAAATAAATACATTATTCTGAGGGGAAAGTTAATGCTTTGGCTGGTGTGCACAACGCTCATAACAGGATCCAGGTACAGGCACAAAAGGAGTGCCCACTGCTATTAGTAGGGTTAGCCCAATATAAGAGATGGATCTAAATCCACCATCTGTTTTCAGAGCCCCAGAAACAAGTCTAAAGGTAGCAAACTCGCGATCCTGGACTATCTCTTCCCTTATAGATCTGGAGCCCAACCCTTAAAATCTACAAAAACTCTTTTCATCATGGATGGCTAATATCTCGTGGGCTTGCCTCTACAGAAACCAGATATTCAGGTTGACCCCCAGAGAAGGGCAGGCAAGTCCTTACGAAGTCAGATTAAATTGTGAGTGTTTCATGATATGAGTTGGTTTACAAGAAGATACACATTTAAATGTGATACTAATGGGTCCTACCTGGCGCTATGCACACTCCCCTTTATTTGGCTGGGAATCATTTGCTGCACTCACCTTAGTCTAAGTGGACTACCTTTCCATCCTTGCTGGCATCCATTTTCACATCCGTTGATAGACAGTAAACAATGGTACAGTCATAATCAAAATGTGTTGCACTTAAAAGTGCTATAATCCTAAACTTGCAGATTATACTGTTTTAAGCGTGTAGATGTTACATATCTAACGAACTTTCAGAAAGATGAGAAATACATGTATCATTTTGCTGCATGGTTTGTGTATATATTCCAAATATCATTGTGTCTTTGTTCATATCATCACTGAAGAGTTGATGTTGTTTGACTCTGTGGTGTCCTGACCCAGTTCACACTGTGGGTATGATTCACAAAGCTTTTTCCTATGTGTTTGCCCCATTACAACCTGGTTCTGTGAATCAGGCCCTGTACGTTTCCAGAAATGTTAAATCCCCCTTGTGCTTGAGTCATTATCCAACTAAACAAAGCAGGTGTAGTATATTGTGCAAAAACTAGCCCTACTATTGATTACTTGTAAATCAAACCCTTAAAGCAAAAGTATCGATTGTGTCATGCGTAATGTATATAGAGCTGCATTTGTAACTGATAATTACGTTGTGGTATGCTTGCAATGTTTTTATTTTATCAATACACATGTGTTTGAAGCACCGAAATGTAACTGAGAACTGACATATGAAATACACATGTTAAAAATCTGAACTGATAGAATTCCAGTCTTTCCCATGGTCAGCAATATTTGTTCCGTTAGATTAATGTTTATAATGTGAATGTCCTATATTTTCTATTTTATAAAGTAGTACCTCAATTGGAACATCATTGCAAGCTGTAAATTATCCATGTAGAAAGAACATACTATAGAATAGTGTGTATGGACTATACCACGTGGTAGAACCTCCAACTCAGACACCAGATTTCCATGTTAACAAGCAGTAGATCACTGTACTCTACCAAATTGACTCCTAAATATTATCCATATTTCCCTTGAGTAAGACAACAGGCATGACCCTGCATTGACTGCAAGCTATGCAACTACATGTGTACGGCATGTCTGTCAGTGATGAATTCCCACATTGGGGCGTGCATATCTTTATTGGGCACAGTTCTTTCATTTAGATGGGGATGCACTTTGGTTTGATACTATATTGACTCCATTACAAATATGACTCTACTGAACCCCTTCCCCTATTGTTGGTCCTCAGTTCACTTCTTGCCAATGGAGACTCTTCTACCCTTCTCAGCATTTAAGCCTGCGCGCTTTCCTCAGCCCTATTATCACCCTTTACACTTACTATCAACAATAGAACCTTTGCATCCCTTTTCCCGTACATTTGCAGGTGTCACTCTTCCTGATTGTGCATCCGAAAGATGTACTGTACATCGTGATAATCACATTACCTGTCGCCTTTCATTCTCCTGTGCCTAACGCACGCCTTGCCTTTCCCAAAAGCAAAGCAATATGAATACTGGTCTTCATTTGACAGGTTTCCCCCTGTCAACCACTGCCATCAAACATTCCTTCAGAACTGGTAACAATTTTGAGTGGTAAATGTTTTCTTGAAACAGTTGGTCCGTTATCATTAGTACTGGAAATAGTTGAACATGTGTTTGCTAACAATACATATTCAACTGTTTGGTAACCACATGACCACAAAATAGTCATTCTCAGAATTTTGGGAAAACACACCAAGTTGATCTGAAAAGAGCAATGCATTCCAGCCAATAGAGTAATTCAATGTCATTCCCTTTCGCCACTATTTACATGTGAGTGGTTTCAGTCCACGTATGACTTCCTCCTTGCTAATCAAATGTCCAAAACACCGAATTAATACAACCCACATCCCTTAAAACTGAAACCTTTAACCACCGTTTAAACTCAATCGTCATCAATTTGGCCCAACCCACATTGAAGACATTGGTGTAAGTAATTGCTCTCCATTTCATGGAATGGAGCACATTCCCAATGGGCTCATATTCTCCCAACATCACTGTGCCAGGAGAAGTTCCGCAAAATACCCAGTAGGGATTTTAGGGAGTGTTCTGGCCTCATACATTTTCTACTCAGACTGATGTATTTCTCTTTCATCCAAGAGCCCTGGGGAACCATGGTCCTCCACATAACAGGTCATTTGAAAGGAACACTTCAGTGGATTGTCACATGACGTTGTGCAAAGTTCCTGAAAGGAAGGTTACCTAATCTCTGGACTGGTGAGCAAAGGTGAAAAATGGGAACGATAGACAGACAGTGGCAAGGGAGGAGTGTGCTGGGGTAAAGCCTTTAGGCAGTATACATTATTAAACACACATCTAGGGCACTGCTTTCCCACATGTTGGACATATATCAATACTGTCCATTAAGCAATAAAAACACAGCCTGTTCACCTAAGCCTGGACCAATACCATCCATGGATGCTTTACAAAAGTGACAGAAACATGTAATGGATGATACTGAAACAAATCAATGGAGCCTAAGGGATGAAGACAGAATAAACTGGCATGTACAAGATAGTGTGCTAGTGTAACAGTTTTACAATGTATAAAGTATCTGCTGGCTTGCAGTTGGAGTTGGCGCTCATTGAACATGCATAGTGACACTGCAGGTGAGAAAGGATTATTCGGCTGAAAGTACATTTAGAAGGCAATTTTAGAGCTTTTGGGGTGAAGATCTTAATTTCAGGATGTAGGAACTTCCAGCGGTGTGGGGCCAGGAGAAAGAAGATGTGAGCGTGGGCTGCGGAATCTGAGTGAGTGAGTGAGTGGGAGCGAGATTGTCAAGAGATTGAGTCAATGAGCTGGGAAAATCACTTCCATGGAAACCATCTATGAAGAACAATTTATAGAGGGATTGATTGTACATGGCGAGCCAACAAGCATGGATGGTGGCTGTGGATGTGGGATGAGTGCGTACAGGTGGGAAAGTTAATTTATGAGGGCACAAGGAATTTAAGGGGGGATCTGGGAGAGCTGTTGAACAGTAGACCTTTTAGTATAGGCATAGAGTGCAGATTGACACATCAGTAGGGCGGAAAGGCGATGGGGCAGATTTTCCTGATGTTAAGAAGGTCGAGCCTGAAAGGTGCTTTGATATATGTAACAAATAGGCAAAGTTTAACATTGCTGTCAAAGAAGACCTTTGTGTTGCAAGGCTCGGTGTAGGGAGCAGAATGCTGTGAGGGCGAATGGTGATGAACTGATGCTTCCATTGCCACACAGTACGTGACACCACAGGATGAGTACCAGCTTCTTTTTTTATAAGGCAGTGTGTAGGATGGTTTGAGTATGAAAAGACACAGATGTGACTGTGAGAGGTCACTTGGAGAGCCCTTTGTGGAAGTGGTTGGAAGAAGGTATTTTGCTAAACAGAGGGCATGGGGTTGCTCAATTTCATCTGCGGGCTCCTTCCTCTGGAATAGCCTCCCCCTGCGCCTTGAACAGGATCTTCTCAAATTTCAGAAGCTCCTTAAAACCCTCCTCTTTTCCTCCTCTTTCCCTCCTTCTCTCCTCTGCTAATCCCACAGTTTCTGAATCGGTGTACTTGGGCCTTATGCATTCTCTGGGCCTTGACCTCCCACACCAATTCTTCCCAGCTCCTTTCTATCCACTGCACTTAGCATCTGCACACCCTCCACTCTGGAAGCTTGCACTTACACCTCCCATGGCCCAGGCCATGTAGAGCCCAACATTCGCAGCATTTCGTCTATGGCTCACCCTCGAGCTCGGACTCCAAAGCACTTACCACCTCTTCCTTTCTGCACTTGCACGTTCTGAATACTCACAAGGCATAATAGGTTCGTGCCTCCCCCCTCTGTTCTTAAATATTGCGTTGTAATGTATACTCCCCTGCTCCCTCCCTGCCCAGTGGGCGCTTTGAAACAGTATTTTCTAATTGTATGAGCACCTAAAAATCAAACAATAAATAAATAAAATAAATAAGGTGGTGTTCAGAAGTTGAAATTAAGGAGGAATGGCAGCTGTTTTGTTGGATGGCCTAGAACACTCATGAATGGCCAACGTAGCTCTCCACACATTTCCCACAAACCTTCCGCCAGCTAACCCAATCTGTGTTTCATTGGTACTGTTTAGTTTGCCACACGTGCTTGTTAATCGCATTTGCTGTACCTGCACACACCTTTCTCTGGCCCTAGCTACACTGAACCACACACAGCTAAACCAGCACTATCTTAGTCATTCTTTTGTGTGTGGGGGCAGGAGTGGTGATGTGTGGCTGTAGCATTTTGCCACTGTAGTATTTTGGCGTGTTGAGGGCAAAATATTTCTTTCCCTCTTAAAGAGGTGATTTGGTTTTTTGTTTAAATGCTTCAATTCAGTGAGAGTCATGGTTTCAGAGTTGTAGAATCATTCTGTTCCAGAGGCAGTAGATCATTGTAATTACCAGGACAATGGGCAAGTACAGAAAAAGTGATGTTTCAGAACAAGTTCTACAAAGGGTACTGCTGGACCTATTAATGTGCTCCTTGAAGCCAGACAACTCGATTAACACTACGCCAGTGAGCTCGAATGTCCCAGGGAAAACAGGGGTGATGTTTTGAGCCCGCTACGCCATCTTTCACTGGTGCTTCCTCAAATGTCATCCTAGCCGAAGCTTTGATGATGCATCATATGAACACTATAAGACTTCGAGGTGAACGTCAGTTCTTTCATCACGGTAAACACTTGCTACTGGCTAAAAGCAAATACACAGCTGTGATTGCAACCCTCTGATGAATATTCTCTTATAATGGAATGCATGAGAGATGCGAAGCAGGGGCACCTGTACACTGCACACCAGCAGTGAAAAAATGTGAGCACCGCAGCCTACGAATAATGCAAACACGCACAACACCCCTACCCCAACCTCGCAGAGATTAAAACGAACTTTCTCGAACATCAGAATGATGACGTGAAATTCAAAGAAACACATGGAAGTAAAATGTTTGGATTGCATATCAGGGAGAAAAAAAACCACTATTCTTCCTTTAGCACAAAATCAATAACATATTAGTCCCTATGGCCATTAGCCAGATGCACCTTGCCTGCTGTACTGTGAAAAACATACAGTATGGTCCTCTGACATCATTAAAAAAAATAATAATAATAATGTGCTGTAATATAAGGGTCGCTCCGGAGCTGTCAAAGGAGTCCAGTTACAGTGTCCATCCCACAGATGAACAGATGCACGTGCTGTTAAGATGGATTTCTGAACTCTGACCTGGTTGGCAGAGGTTCAGAAGGCCAGCCTAGTTTCTCAGAACAGGGTAACCTTCTGGGTAAGCCAGACAAATCAAGGTAGCTTGACGGGAGTCAAGACCAGGTCTCAGGAGGGGTGAGGGTGACTGAACGACCTCAATGAGCACACAGAGTAATGGACACTTACAAATCACTCCCAGTCAGGTGTAGATATATTAAACATACATATACATTTATTTCAAGGCCTTTGAGTTTCAATCACACCCATCAAATTAAAGTAATACTTATGAAGCCAACACAATGCTATCTAAATACATATATACATGACCAATGGGTCTGCAGAGTTAATGCACAAAATGGGTCAACAACCTAAAAGGGGAAGGAAACAGGCAGTGCAAATAGTCTTTAGCTCCTTCTATATCCAACACACTCCTAACTAAGAGGCAGTCAGATCCCTAAGAAGAGGGGAGCCTAATGTTAAAAAATACAGGCAATGCAAGCGCACGTGGTAGTTCCAATGGGCAAAACGGGGTCTCTTCATGGGTCTGTAGCATCTCAGGAAGGTGGGTGAGGCGATGAAGAATAGGTTCCCACTATTCAAGGAGGGTCTCCACTTGAGGGCAAAGTCGATTCCGAGAGTGGGGAATAATTTGCTAGTTCGCACTAGCAGTGGAAAGGAGAAAGGCCCCCAGGGGCCACTCGTGCTTAAAAATGGATGGAGGCACTAGGGTCCACCATCGAGGGTTGCGATTACTCACCCACCCCTGGCGCACTCCAAACCAAACTTCGGCAGTGGAGTCCACTTCGGTTGCAGGTTCAAGTTCAGAAATGTGGCAGCTCTGCGGCTTTCAGCGATGAAGATACAGCAATGATTCCCAAATGGGACGGTGGCGATTTCTCTGTTTGTGGTGGATGGATCAGGCCAGTTTCACTGCAGCAGGCTTCAGGTGCAAGAGGGGCACAAATGCACTGCACCTGCAAAGGTCGTCACCACAGCTGGGTAACACGGTAACCGTGTATGCTCCGGTTCGGGGGCACTCATCTCACTTCAGACCTGGGAATCCCAAGTGTATGAAATTCGGGGTGAGGTTGCCCTGAACAAAGAGCTAGCGATATACCAAGTTTCGAGGGCCTCCTTAAAATGGAGGTGGAGACAGAGCAAATGTCCTGCGTAAGCTGGTCAGCCCACTGGTTGGCCCAGGGACCCTTCCGAGAAAACTTACTTGCAGATTTTGATGAAAATGCCAAGAATAGTTGGTGCCACTATTCCAATGGATCGAAGCATCTTCACAGACTTTCTGGGATGACCAGATGCAGAAGGGTCCCATGGGACGACAGCGGGTGCAGGGTGCCAAACCTTCCAGTGGGTCACCAGCGGTTCCTCGACTTCGCTTCTTAGCTTTAGGATACTTGGATCCAATCCTTCGTTCAGTGAGAACTCCAGAGATCGACATGGCATGGGTGTTTCGGGGCTTCTCTTATCCAGAATCTCCTTCGTGCCAAAATGAAGAGGACCCAATGGGAGATCTGCTCACATACAGGCATACCATATGTGGACCAATCACGAACGATGGTGGTCCCAGGCATTCACAGCACTCCAGATTCTCTGGCACCCAGGATGTGTATTGGGGACAGACACCCCGCATCCTGCAGGCATACACACAAGGCATGCAGAAGGCCGTGAAAGCTTAGCGTTTCAAGGGGAAATGCATGTCCAAATAAGGACTGACCCTGGGAAGGCAAAGAGGCAAGATGGCCAAAGGACAGGACAAAGAACCTTGTGGCATGGCCATGTTAGAGCCAGGCCACCTGTCCGTGCCAAAACGTGTTAATCATTGTTTATCTGGCAGGAAAGGGTTAAACTTACATGAAAAGATAAGCTGCCACCAGCCCTGTCCATGACACATCTGCACATCGCCTAAAAAATCCTTCAAGAGTATCTAGGGCCTTTGGAAATGACTAAGAGACCCAAGTGTACTGTACTGGAAGGTACATTGTACACTTGTTACATGTTGCAGAAAAAGTTGCAACATTGTAAAAGGACTAAGGGAAACACAGTCTCCCAGTACTGACTGTTTTATGAGCATGTCAGTTTCTCCATAAAAAGTGAGCAAAAGCCCAGAGGAGTGCAGCAGAAGGCTGTGCTCCCCTGGCAAAGTCAGACTATGGTGTTAAATAGCAGCAAAACGTTGGGGGTACACAACTTGAGGGAAAATTACACATACATGGAAATCGTTCCTAACACTCACGCCTCCCAGACCAAGGACAGGGGGAATTAATCCACCCCTGCATGAGTCTCATGTTCAGGTTGGTTAAACATTCTGGACAACCCATCAGCATTGTTATGTTGGGCATCAGGTAATATTTTCGCCACCAAAAATATCACCGTACATATGGTCGTCGGGAATGGCCATAGGCGATATTTTTGGTGGTGAAAATATTAGGTGCGGGGGTTGCGGGGGGTGTCCCCCGCACATAAAAAAATGATGCGGGGGTTGTGGGGTGTCCCCTGCAGGGTCCATGTGTTATTTTTGCTGCAAAAATATGGCGAAATGTTTGTATGGCGATATTTTTGCGGCAGAAATATCACATGGAACCCTATGTTGGACACCTGGCCTATTCTCAATAGTGAAGTCAAAGCCTTGCAGACTTATGGACCACCTGAGCAGCTTTGTATTCTCTCCCTTCATGGTCATTAGCCACTTTAAGGGCTTATGGTCAGTTTGCAAAGTGAAGTGGGTCCTATAGAGGTAGGGCCTCACCTTCCTTAGGGCCCACACAACAGAGAAACATTATTTCTCTACTGTGGACCATCTGAGCTCTCTGTCCTTAATCTGGTGACTAATGACGCCAATAGGGTGTTCCTTACCCTTCTCATCTATTTGTCATAGTACAGATCCTATCCCACTCTCAGAGGCATCTGTCTGCACAATAAAAGGTATTTGTTAATAAGGGGCACTGAGAACAGGGGCCTGGCACAAGGAGTATTTTAAGCCATTGAAGGCCTTCTCACACTCTTTAGACCAAGTTACCTTCTTGGGTTTCTTAGGAGTTGTGAGAGCAGTCCGAGTGGCAGCTATGGTGCCATTGTCTGTCATGAAATTTCTATAGTACCCAGTGAGTCCTAAAAAAGGCTCTCACTTGGGTCTGAGTAGTGGGGGTTGGCCAGTCTTGTACTGCTTGCACTTTACTGGTTAGAGGCTGTATCCCTCCTCCACCTACTTCATGTCCAAGGTGGACCACTGATCCTTGTCCAATCTGGCACTTATTGGCCTTTATGGTCAAGTGGGCCTTCTGAAGGGCCTGCAGCACAATCCTAAGGCATTTCACATGTCTTCCCAGGTGGCACTCAAAACTGATATTTCATCAAGATATGCAAGACATAATTCATTCAACCCATTCAACACATGATTCACAAGCCTTTGGAAAGTGACAGGGGCATTTATCAACCCAAAAGGCATTACACTGAGCTGGTAAAGACCATCTGGTGTTGAGAAAGCTGTCTTCTCCTTGGCATGTTCTGCCAGAGCTATTTGCCGATAGCCTGCAGTGAGGTGAAATGTGCTGAGGTATTTGGAGGCACCCAAAGTATCCACCAGCTCATCTGTTCTAGGCAAGGGGTGTGCATATGCCTTGGTGACAGCATTCAGAGCCCTGTAATCCACACAGAACCTCAGCTCAGAAGTACCTGCTTTTGGAACCCAAACCACTGGGCTGGACCAACAACTACTAGAGGGTTCAATCACCCCAAGATCCAACATTTTGTTGACCTCTGTCTTAATGTAAGACCTTACTTTGTCTGACATCCTGTATCCCCTACTTTTGGTAGGTACACTGTCTACTGTGTCAATGTCATGCTTCCACCAAGGTGTCAAACCAGGAGACTGTGAGAACAAGGGGGAAAAGTGCCTCAGCAAACTTTTCACCTCTGCTTGTTGATTAGCAGTCAGGTGAGGGGCCACATGGACACCCTCAATGGAGCTGTCTGAAGGACTGCTCTGGAACAGGTCAGGGAGAGGTTCTGACTCCTCCTCCTCAATATCTGAAGCCAGCAGCAGTGCAGCAATTTCAACTCTTGGGATGAAAGCCTTCAGTCTATTCACATTGAACACTTTTGGAGCCTGACCAGCCCTTCCAAGGTCCACCAAATAGTTGACCTCACCCAGTGACTCCACTACTGTGTAAGTGCCTGACCATGTGTCCTGTAAAGCATGAGGCCTTATGAGATTCATGATCAGGACCTGCTGACCAGGTGTGAAATAGATGAGGGAAGCCTTCTGGTCATACCAATGTTTCACCATGCCCTGCCTTCAGTTTCTCACTAGCCAGACCCATCAGGAGTACCATCCTTTTTCTGAGCCCTAGCACACAGTCTACAACATTGGTAGTAATGGGTGAGCGGGCATCTCCCGTCCCTCCTTGAATATGGCCAAGGATCCCCTTACAGGATGACCAACCAGAAGTTCGAAGGGGCTGAAGCCAATACCCTCGTGTGGTACCTCTCTGTAGGCAAACAGTAAGCATGGTAATAGAAGATCCCATTTTCCACCCGATCCTGCTTTTTAAAGTCCTGTTAAACCTTTCAACCAGACCATTGGTTTGTGGGTGGTATGCGGATGAAAACCTATAGGTGACACCACATTCCTTCCACATGGCCTGCATGTACTTTGACATAAAGTTGCTGCCACTATCAGGCACAACCTCTTTAGGGAAGCCAACCCTAGTAAATATGCCAAGTAAAGCTTTTGAAACTGACTTGGCAGTCGCAGTCTTCAATGGGAAGGTATCAGGTTACCTGGTGGCATGGTCGACCAGCACCAGGATAAACCTATTGCCTGAGGATGTTTGGGGGTCAAGGGGACCAACAATGTCAACCCCTACCCTCTCAAATGGTACCCCCGCTACTGGGAGTTCTACCAGTGGAGCTTGGACTATTGAGCCACTCTTACCAGATCATTGGCAGGTGGCAGCACTCCTGCAGTGACTTTCTACTTGCACCCCCATCTTAGGCCAGTAGAAATGCATGGACAACCTTTCCTTGGTTATCTTGATACCAAGGTGACTTGCAAGGGGCACTTCATGTGCCAGTTGCAGGAGGAAGGGTCTTACAGCAAGGGGAACCACCAACCTCCTATGGTCTCTTTCTGCAGACTCTGGGGGCTCACTGTAGCGGAGCCCACCTTCCCAATAAATCCTGTGCTTCCCAGTAGGTTCACCCTCAAGCTGGGAGCAAGCCTGTCACCTTAGGCCTTCCAGAGATGGGCACTCACATTGGCCTTTACTGAATTCTTCCCTGTCAGGACCACATTCTACCAAAAAGTATTTTAGTTCAGGATGGTCAATGGAATCAAATACTTCAGGTAACACCTCTACCTCATCAGGCCCTGGTGTTTGACCAACTACCACCACCTCAGTGGTAGATGAGTTAGGGGGAATAAGGCGGAATATTCTCTTTCCCGCTTTTGTCTTTTCTGACTCCTTTAGCCTTGGGTTTCCCCTTTGGCTTGCGCACTGCAGTGGTCTTGGCTAGTGCTGCCCTTGTTTGAGACCATGTTCAGGGTTTTTCTGCTGTATCTCCCACACGCCCTACGGCCCTGAGATCATTTCCCAGCAAGACATTTAGTGGGACATCTCTCTGAATCCTCACTGGAATCCTGACTACTGTACCATTTAAAGTAAGATTTACAGGTATAACGGGGAACTGGAGAGGTGGGCCATGAGCCAACTTAGTGGACATCAGAGGAGCTCTGGCAACTTCCTCTGGGTCTACCAAGGCAGAATCCATTACAGTTCGACTGCACCCACTATCCCTAAGAGCAGGAGTATCTACTCCATTGATCAGCCCACTGTTTTTAAAGTAGTGTTTGGTATTGTCCGGAATCCTAGCATAAGCCTCTGAGACTTTAGGCTCCCAGGAACCCAGGGAAACTAAAATTACCTCAGAATCTATCCCACTGGGGAAGGAATCTGAGAAGAATGATGCCCCTGTAATCTCCTCTTCCTCATAGGAGGAGAAGGCCAGATTAGCCGAGTGGACCCCCAAGGTTTTGACCTTACAAATGGGGCCCCCCTTCACATGGTCATTTGCTCCACAAGCCACATAAGATCCACTGGGTCTGTTCACATAGGGAGGCTTACTGTAACCAGAGTTCTGTTTTGGAGGATAACTTCCACTACCCTGTGTGTTCTCTTGTGACTTACCCTTATTTTTCTTTTTGTGGTCTTTCTGGGAGGACAGTTCATCAGGTCTCCCATCCTCCTTATCTTTTGGCTTTTTCCCCTCTCCCTGCTTACCAAAATGAGTCTTGTCCTTATGGACACTCTATGTGACACCACAAATCTGCTGCAATGGCCAGCTTCTTAGGATCTAACTCCTTTGAATCTGCCAAATGCTGCTTAAGGTCTGGGGAACAAGATGCAAAAATATGTTCCATCATGACAAGACATATCATACCCTCAAAGGTGGAAACATTATAGCCTTCAACCCAGCCAGTAAAGATTGGTAAAAAAACAGTCACATATGACATCTAAGTAATTCCCTCTTTCTTTTTATACTCTCTGAACGTTTTAAGGTATTGGGCAGGAGTCTTCCCAAACCTCAAAATGAGAGTTTGCTTTAACATTGTAAAATTAACTCTCTCAGCTTTTGACATTTCCATAATGGCACTGCAGCCAGAATGGGGTAGTCTCATGAGCAACCATGCAATTTTATCAGCATTTACAACCTCCTGAACTTCACATGCATACTCAAATGCATTCAACCAGTCCATTATGTCATTATTCTCATCATAGACACTGAGCAGATCTTTAGGAAATCTTGGATGAGAGGAGGACTCAGACCCATGTCCAGATGCCTTGGATCCAGTTGAAGCTTGAAGCTTGGCCAATTCCAACTGGTGATCCCTGTCTTTCTGTTTTCTGCTCTATTCTCAGTTTAGCCATGTGAAATTCAAGCTCCTTCTGCCTAAACAACAGTTCTTGTTTCTTGAATTCCAGCATGGCCTCAGCATCAGTGCTTGCAGAGGAAATGCTAGACATAGAATCCTCCCTGTCATCACGGGCACCACTGATGAGGGTAGCTACAGAACTGTCAGTTCTGCCAGTAGCAGCTGCTCCACCCCCTTCTGCACTGTCATCAGAGGCTATGGCATTGAGTTGCAACTGTTGCTATTCCTTGGCTCTTTGGATCATTTCGAATTTTGTACCTTGAGCAGATATACCTCTCTCAGTACGCATCGTTCTCAGTGTTTCTGACCTAGAAGCATTTAAGTTTATAAAGGTATGTGTTTCCATTATATTAGATAGGTCTATGGGCTTTTACAGTTATCACTACAAAGTCACTATGTGCCCTGTATAGGAATAACTTGAAATGCCTTCACTAGTGTGAAACACTGGACACCTTCAGTCTGATCCCACTGCTGTACACCAATTTGTTAAGATGGATTTCTGAACTATGACCTGGTGGGCAGAAGTTCAGGAGGCCAGCCTAGTTTCTTGGAACAGGGTAACCTTCTGGACAAGCCAGACCAATCAAGGTGGCTTGGTGGCGGTCAAGACTCACAGGGTAATTCATAGAATCCAGCGCACAAGTAGCGCACGCCGCTGGCGCACAGCGTGCGCCTGCGATAGTCTGCGCCAGGCACGTGCGCTAAAACTGATTTCCGCGCACAGCGTATTCATGGATTTCATGCTCCCAAACCAGCCGTGGCGCAGAGAATCGCAGCGAGCCTGCAGCAGCGCCAGTAACGCCCCCAAGAACGCCCTCGCGCAAGGAAAAGCCATCAAAATCGCTAAATCATCGCTAAGGGCTGCGCTAACCCTGGACCACTTCACAGGGCAGGCAAAGAAGGAAAGCAAAGCGGGCAATCTTCAAATCAGGAGTACGCGGGAAGTTCTACACGCGACTAGGCAGGGTACGTGTATTACAGGGGTACGCGTGAAGTACAACACGCGATTGCCCAGGGAACGTGTATTACAGGGGTACGCGTGAAGTAGAACACGCGATAGGCCAGGGAACGTGAATTACAGGGGTACGCGGGAATTATCACACGCGAACAGCCAGGGAACGTGTATTACAGGGGTACGCGTGAAGTAGAACACGCGATAGGCCAGGGAACGTGTATTACAGGGGTACGCGTGAAGTAGAACACGCAATAGGCCAGGGAACGTGTATTACAGGGGTACTCGGGAATTATCACACGCGAACAGCCAGGGTGCGTGTATTACAGGGGTAGCGGGAAGTTCAACACGCGATTGGCCAGGGTACGTGTATTACAGGGGTGCGTGGGAATTATCACACGCGAATAGGCTGGGTGGGCCCTCACAGGTGTACCCTGTACACCCTCCACGGCCCCTGCAGGCAGCCCACAAAACAGGGGACTACCCTGCACACCTGATCATGTCCCCCTGCACCCCCATCCACCAGGGGCACCCTCCACCAGGCCCCCACCCATGTCTCCCACCACCCCCACCCCCCATCCACCAGGGGCACCCTCCACCAGGCCCCCACCCATGTCTCCCACCACCCCCACCCCCCAGCAGTGCAGGGGCACCTGCCAGCAGGCCCCCACCCATGTCTCCCACCACCCCCACCCCCCATCCACCAGGGGCACCCTCCACCAGGCCCCCACCCATGTCTCCCACCACCCCCAACCCCCAGCAGTGCAGGGGCACCTGCCAGCAGGCCCCCACCCATGTCTCCCACCACCCCCACCCACCAGCACTGTGGGGCACGTGGCCAGCAGGCAGTCAGGCAGCAGCAGATGGCAGGTGGGAGCGTGCTCAGGGCTCTGGGGGACTGTAATTTGGCCTCCTGGCCAGGAGCGTCGTCTTTCGTGTTTGAACGCGTGGACAGCCTGATAGGGAGTGATTTTGCACGTGAAAATCCCACACTCAGCGAATCGCGCGAAAACCCGTCACCAGCATATGTGCGTCTATAGTTACCTGCACGTACAGTGTCAAAGCGTGTGATTGGTGAAAATGGATCTACACGCAGGAGTGACAAAGCGTGTGATTGGTGAAAATGGATCTACACGCAGGAGTGACAAAGCGTGTGATTGGTGAAAAGTGAGCTACACGCAGGAGTGTCAAAGCGTGTGATTGGTGAAAAAGGATCCACACGCAGAAGTGACAAAGCGTGTGATTGGTGAACATGGGCCAAGCACGTACACGCCGTGTACGTGCTTGGCGGGGGTTTTGGCGGGGGTGGCGGGGTTTTGGCGGGGGTGTTGCCAACCAAACGCGCTCATTTTTCACGCTCTTTTACCTGGCAGACGGTGAGTCACGCACGTATCTAACTTCTGTGCTTGCCCCGTGTGTAGCCTACCCCTTCAGAGGTCATTCTAGGCTGCGTGTGACACGCATACGTTCATTTTTGTGTTACTGGATGCCACAGCGTAGTGCAGGGTTTTCCATCAGCACACGTGGTCTAGGAGGGGTATTGTGCACGTTCCTTAACTTTTTTGGGGTGCCTGTGCGTTGCGTGACCCGTCATCTTTCCCCAGGGGTGTCATATAGCCTTGCCACTGCACTAGGGTACGAATACCATCTGGTACCCAACCCCTTTGACACCCAATTGCCCAGGACAATTGTGCACACCGACTCCCATACTCACAATAACATCAGTGCCATGGTTGGGAGGCGTGCAAGCCGTAAGGGTGGCAAAGGTGGCCTAGCCACACGTGGTGGCCGTGGAGGATCCACTAGGGGACGTGGTTGTGACTTGCAGGGTGCCCCTGTCCCCCCCAGTCTGGAGGACCAGTCAGGGACACCCATGCCCCCCCCCAGTTGAGGGTCATGTGGCTGATACCAACCCTGATCAGCCCTTGTCGGACCAGCCCATTGTGGCACCAGACCTGTCCGAGGGTGATCCCATCGCTGACATCCAGGTCAGCAGGTCCACTGCACGTGCACCGGTGCACATTGGTGTCATCAGGGCACGCGCATCTATGCCAGATAGGTCATCTGCTGGCCCCCGTAGCCAGGGTGTGGCTCCATCCACCCCACCTCTCATACACCCTGCCAAGACTGTGTCGGTCCTAGTTCATGCACCTCAGATCAGGCCTGACCCCATCCCTCTACCCCCAATGCCTGCACCTACTCCCATGCTGAGTGTGCAATCCCACACACCCAGTACTGAGTCCACCACGGCTCCTGCCCCTAGTGTCCACAGCGGCGTAGGACACTCTGGATCCCCACCCCCTTCCAAGCGCAAGAGGAAGAGTGCACGTCCGGCACAGGCTGATGCCCCAGGCACGGCTGCACAGTCCGGCCCATCAAGGAAGCCAAGCTTCACAGACGCCGAACTGAATGCACTTGTTCAGTATGTGTCAGATCATGATAGGGAAATGGTCATCGTTGCAGGGTCCAAGACCACACATGCCAGACGCCAGGCACACTGGCAGACCATTGCTGACAGAATAAGTGCCCTTGGAGTAGTGAGGCGCACAGCTAGTGATTGCCAGAAGCGCTGGAATGACCTTAAGCGCAGGGCAAAGGATAAGCTGGCCTCAAGTCATGCCGCAACCTTGGTGACTGGAGGTGGGTCCCCAGCACAGGAAATAGAACTCACACCACACGAGTCCGTAGCTGGATCCTACGTCACCGAGGGACAACTCCAAGGTGTGGGAGATCTCCCTGATTACGAGGCATCATCCGGTGAGTGCACATGCATGTGTGTATTATCCATGTGCATGGTGTGTGTGTGAAGCTTTCATGTTGGGTGCCTGTCAAGGGGGTGTGTGGCAGAGTTGATAGTGGCACCCATGTGCCTCATCCAGTATGTTCAGTGCAACACCATCTGCCCACAGCACTATCCCTACTGGCAACAGTGCACATATGGCCCTACACCATGGAAGTTGCCCTTGAATTGTCATTTTGTCACTACATTGTTGCTCATACTCCCCTGTCTATTCATCTGATGTCTTACATACCATTCCTATACTTTCCCCCAGCCATTCAAGTTTCATCTTCACATGCCTGACATGCAATGATACCACATGCTAATGCGTCCTCTGTATATAAATGCCAACCAACATGCTGTCATACTGTGGATGTTGCCTTGACATCCACCTCCTACCTGTGTGCTTTGGTACCGTCTGGTTTCGAGCCCCATTCCCTCACACTCCATGCTGCTCTTCATGGTCTATCTTCCCTGACTTCTACAGTTCAGACCATCGTGCCCTACTCACGACACCTGCTTGCTAACAGTCAAATGAGGGCACCCTGCCCTCCAATGCGACCCACCCTGTTGCTGACAAGTGCATCTGAGCCTACTCAAAGCTAACTCTCACTGACATCTGCTCATACATGCCTTTGCCTGTCCCATAGACCCTTCACATGGTCCCTGTCCTCTCTCCTTGCTCCTCTTCCACCATCAATGGTGGGACCCGTTGGGGTGTACTCCTGGCCTCCTTCCAATCCTCAGAGGCCACAATTGATGTGTATGGTAATGGGAGCATCTCAGTCCAAGGCCCTTAGGCCAACCTCATTCTCCTTGAGAAATGCTACCCACATCTCATCAACTTCCTTTCCTCTCCTGCTGTCCCCCCTCCTCTCTCCTCATCAATCCTGCACTGCCTCCCTGCACCCTCCCATGATCCTTCTCCGCCTCCCACTCCAACTCCTACACATGCTGCACCTCTGATCTCTAGCACTCCCCGTAAGTCCTACAAGGCTGTCAACCTCCTCCACAATTACACTCCTTTCACTGCGGCTGCATCAGGCATTCCTCCGACATCTGTCACTTACATGAGGTTATGCACCTTGACATCCTTGGTCTCATGGAAACATGTCTGACGGCCAGCTCTGTCTGCATCCTTCACACACTCCTACCTGATGTTCAGGAGATCCTCTCCTTGGCCCGCCACTACTGTGCAGGGGGGGTGTGCCCTTGGCTTCCCTGAGGGTATTCCTGCCACTGTCACTCCTACTTAGACCTACTCCACTCTGGAATGGCTTGTGTGACGTCTCTCTCTACCACACCTTGACATTCACAAACTGTGCGTACTGTGTCTGGGAAAACTGGTCAAATGTACTACTTCCTTTCTGAGTGTCCTCACCTCTCCTCCTCACTCATGTCCCCAGACACAGAAATCCTCTTCCTTGGTGCTGTACGCATCCACCTGCATGCTTGTTGACCCCCCCACATGACCTTTCTGTGACCTCAGCAACTCCCTCTCACCCTCTAGACTCCCGTCTGTCCCTACTCATTCTGCAGGGCACACTCTTGATGCTCTGATCTCATCTGACTTTCCCCTCTCCGTCCATCTCTGCACTCCTCTCTCCTGGAGTGATCACATTCTCCTCTCCTCCCAGCTCACCCTCACCACCCCACAGGCAAAGCCACCCTCACCACTGTCACACACCTTCTTGGTATTCCAACCCATGAAGTGTGTGTCAGTCGAGGCTTATGCTGCCAAAATCTCCCCCCCATCCAGCTCCCCCTTAGGCTCACTCCCATCCTGACAGGGCCCACTCCATGCTCCACTCTATGTCAGGTACACTGGATGTCTTTGCCACGGTCATGACCACCTGTCTGAAGCCCCATGTCAATGCAGAGTCCTGGCATGACTCGGATCTTGTGAACCCAAACCACAGGTGCCGGGTGGCAGAGAGGGAATGTCCTGCATCATGCTCATCCTCTGGCAAACTGGCCTGCCACATGCTCCAAAGGCAATAGCGCCTCACCCTTTTCACCAAGATGAGATCCCCAATCCAAGGGCACATATCTGCGGCATGTGACAACTCTGCAGGACACATAGAAATCTGCAAGGACCTTGCCGAGCCAGATGCAGTGTGTACCTCCCCTGTCCCCTCCGAGCCCACAGCACTGCATGATTGTCTCTGTACCCCTATAGGCCACCCCCCCCAGCACTTGTCTGCGCCTAACACCATCTGCCCTTGACGTTAAGTCCTACTTACCTTGTACAGCACTTCCAGCCGCCACTTCCCCTTGCACTTCATTGTGCCACCCACCCCTGCACTTGCGTGACATGAATGACACCAGCACCAGTAGGATTGTTGACTGGCATCCCCTTCTGCCCCACCACCCCTCAGTGCTCCGCTGTACCTTCATACATTTCTGGACCTGTGCTTCACGAATGCTATATGATTCCTTTACAGGTGATGGGGAGGTGGAATCTCATTGTTTACTGCATTTTGTTGATGTAGACAAGGCACTGTGCATCGTGGCCAATTGGGACTAGCAGATCCATGTACAACATGTTAACTTATTGATGTGATGATGCAATGTCAGGACCAGAGTGGTTGAAATCCAAAAAAGTTGCCCTCCTCTCCCTCTTCACTTGGTGGCTATGTCACATGCCATGTGTGTGATGGCATGTGCCTTTGACATGGCAATCACCGGCCAATGTGTGATGGCAGTGCTAGGCAGCATGGTGAGCAGGCGTTGCTCTCCAATCTGTACATTGTATGCCCTGAGCCTCCCCTACAGACCCAGTGATGGTGAATGCATAGGAGGTCTCCCAGTCATGTGGGACATGTGTCGTAGAACTACTGCCTCTGTTGTTCATCAGCCCTTGTTGTATGCCATGGTGCTAATGCCTGTTTCCATTTTTCTCTTTCATGTCTTTGCAGGGGACGAAGCACTTGTTGATGCTGGGGATGTGGTGGTTGAGCCGTCCCAGGAGGGCAACCCGGGCCGACCTTCCACAAGTGAGGGACGTGGTGTGTTTGTGGGTGAAAACCCACAAGTGCTGCAGGTCGTGCTGTCGAGGGGTGTCTCTGGGGGTTCCTCCCCCGAGCAGTATTCAGGTGTAGACTCGGAGGATGACACCTATGTGCAGTCGCAGGTGAGTGTTCTTGGGAGAGAATCTCCTCTGTCCGACCCACCTGCAGCCGGGCCATTGCCCTCAATGGGGATGTCAGTGTCGGCAGCTCAGCCTCCGGTGGTTACGGATGCAGGGCCACACCACACAATCTCTGATCCTGTTCCTGGGGCTGCAGATCAGAGAGGGAATGCAGTCCTGCAGCCTGAGGCCTTGCTGGCACAGCAAGGCGCAGTCCGCCTTGCCCCAGGCAGATGTGGTGCCCGTCAACGTGGTGGCCGTATGCCACCTGGCAATACCGCTTGGGAGCAATCCATCTACGGTATGGCCACCCAACAGGCTGCATCATCCGAGATGATTGCACAGGCCATGGATAGGGTGGCCACTTCCATTGTCCCCCCAGAAAGGCTGATGGAGCGACTGGAGCAGGCTACAGAGTCCATCTGCCAGGCACACAGGGAGGACATGTTGGCGTCCAACATGGACAGGCGGGCGGCACTGGCGACTCTGCGGGAATCACTTTCCATGGAGTCCCAGCGCCACAGGGAAGGCCTGAGGGAAGAATTCCATCACCTCAGGTCGACCCTGTTAGAGCTTGAGGCTTCATCCCATAGAAGGACAGAGGAGCAGCTGGAGCGTCTGACACGGACGCTCTCGGCCGAGATGCAGGCAACTCGTGCGGAGGTCATTTCATCCCGGAAGTTACTGCATGGGGACCTCCGCATGATTATAACCCAGAACCAGAACTACCAGACCCGCCTGCTTGCAGCCATGGAGGAGCAAACTCGTGCTTTGCGTGGGCTGCCTCCCATTGTCACACCATCTTCTGAGGCAGCTCCCCCACCTCCTGAGTCAGCTGCAGGGTCTGGCCAGAGCGATAGCAACTCATCTCCCACAACAGAGTAGCCGTGTGGGCCACGAGCCTATGGGGTGTTTTATTTTCCCATGATCCACACAGGTGGATTGTGGCGTGCATCCTGTCCTCGGACCTCATAGGTGCTCCCCCCCCCCCCCGCCGGCCCTTTCATGGCCATTTTTTCTCATATTTTTTTTTTTCTTTTTCAAGAGTGTTGCCTTGTGTGGGTACCTGGGCATACACTGTATTGTGGCTGGGCCCATGCAGGCTTGTCCTGAGTTTGGTTTCGATGCTTGGGTACCAGACATCCACACCCCTCCTGCTTCCGTTTCCATGGGCTTGCAAAGGGTGTGCCCAAGTGACAGCAAATTACACGGTGACATTGGACTCCCATGAGCTGTTGGCCAGTCCATAGTCAATACTGTGTAGACATTCATAGTGTACATTGTTGTTGCACCTAACTATGCATGATGGTTTGATATGTGCCTCTACTTACATATGTTGCTCATGTTTTGCAGGTATTTCACACAGTTCTTCACACGGGCATACTCTCTGGAGTCAGACTACATGTCGGTAGATGTGCACTGACACTTTTGCGTGGCGCCATCACTGTACATCTGGACGGTGAGGACATACCAGCAGAATCAGGTATTGAGACTACCATTGATTACATGCATTGTGTCTTGTTTGGGTGGGCTTCAGGGTGGATTGGTGTGTAATTTGATTGAAATTACTCTTACACAGGTGTGTAGTAGTGGCTCCAGCGCGGTTAGCTGTTCAAGTGCGGCTATGTTCCATTTGGGGCACTGCTATTTGTGACACCGGTGTCATGTTGTGATGGCCAGTTTGTTTGCTCTCACATACCATGACATGGTGTCCTCAGTGGCGGGACTGTGAAGGGAATGGGTGACATGGCAATGTTGTCATGTAGTGAATCGCCTGTGGCAATGCATATTTGATTGATGGAGTTGTGTCTTTTCGTTGTGATGCATTGCTGGTGTATGTGTAGGTAGGGGTGCACACATAGTGACACTTCCATGTTAACAATCTCAGGCTGATGTGTATCTGACAGTTTATTGTCAAGTAATTTTGTGACATTGTCAGGTAGTGTCATCATTGATTGTCAGATGGTATGTGCCAGAGCAGTGTGCACTAGCCAGCACTGTGATTCCTAGGTGAAGAAGTTGGCCACCAGTTGCGTACGGGCTGCCTCCCCCCGTGCCCTTTCCCCTCCCATGCGCAGCGGGCGTGCATGTGGTTGTGGATGTGGGGGCACCACCATGTCCACGGGCAGGCCCCGGCGTGTTGCAACGTTGTGCAGGACACATGCTGCCACTATGATCCTGCACACTATTCGGGGAGCATATAACAGCTGCCCGCCAGAACGGTCAAGGGAGCGAAAGCGTGACTTCAGCACTCCGAATGTGCGCTCCACTATGCCCCGTGTTGCAATGTGGGCTGTGTTGTACCTTACCTCGGGTGGCGTGGTGGGGTTCCGGATTGGGGTCATCATGTGGGGGCTGATAGGGTAGGCACTGTCCCCTGCGGAGGTGGTGATGGGTATCATTAGTGGTGTTGTGTCATGACCCAGTATCTGACATGCATGCATGTGCAGTGGCATTCATGCTCACCAAGCAGCCATGTATCTCCATGCTGGCCAGCCTCTAGGTCCCGGCATAGGGTAGACATTCTGTAGATGAAGCTGTCGTGGGTGGACCCGGGATAGTTGGCATATACTGATGTGAATATTCCATTGGCATTGCATACAACTTGCACGTTGATGGAATGCCAGTGCTTGCGGTTTCTATAGATGTGCTCTGTTGCCCTGGGTGGACGTAGAGCCACATGTGTGCAGTCAATTGCACCAAGCACTTTGGGGAATTGAGCCACACCATAGAATTCCTGGATGCACGTCCGCCTTTCTGCATGAGTCCTGGGGAGATATATGTGCCTGCGGACTGATGGCCGTGCAGTGATGATGTTCAAGACCTGGTGTAGGCAGCGTGACTGCGTGGCCTGTGACACACCACCCACTATGGCACTTGTCTGCTGAAAGGATCTAGTGGCCAAGAAGTGCAGTACATTCAGGACCTTCTGCAGGGGGCTGAGTGCTTGGGAGCACAGGGTGGGTGATGTGAGGTCATCCTCCCACTCACTGACCAGGTCCAGTATGATGTGTGCTGGAAACCTGTACCTCCCATACACCTGGTCATCAGGCATCCCGAATAGGCTGGTTCTGGGTGTGAATATTCTGGCCCTGACTCTCCTCCTCCTCCTCCTTTGGTAGCCCACTGCCACTGCTGCTAGGAACGGTATGTTCATCCTGGCATCTGGCTTGTTTATTGAAAAGTGCGCAAATTAATGCTTTGCGTGTGTTCTAGGCGAGCGTGTGACCCTCGCACCCCTGGAATCTAGTTCCCACTCCAATAGCGTGTGGAAATTCCCACGCAGCAGGCATACAGGTGCGCTGACGTACTTGCGTGTGTAAGTGCCCGCGCACCCCTGAAATACACGTACATAGGCAAATGGCGTGTACGCGCACTTTTGACCAATTACACGCGATGAAATACACGTACATAGGCCAATCGCGTGTACGCGCACTTTTGAACAATTACACGCGATGACACTCTGACGTGCAGTATTTCCACGTGTGCTCCGTCATCACGTGCTGAGTGGGGAACGCCCGTGCGGATCACGTCAGACGCGCTTACGCGCTGAGGGACTCTGGTCCAATAGAATCGCGTATGCGTGCTGACGCACTTACGCGCTAAGGGCCTTTCCTCGGATTTCACGCTGACGTGCAGGAATTTCACGTGCCAAATCACTCCGTATCAAGCTGGCCACCCGAAAACACACGGAACACCACGCTCCTGCCCAGAAGGCCGAGTTACTGCCCCCCCAGTGCCCTGAGCAGCCTCCCACGTGCTATCTGCTGCTGCCTGCCTGCCTGCCTGCCTGCTGCCACCGTGCCCTGCCATTTGGTGCCTGCACATCAGCCATCTGCAGGGGTCCAGTTGCTGTGTCCACCCCTGCTGGAACTGAAGACTCCCAACTGGGATTACATCGCTCCACAGCCCAGCCCCAGGACCCAGTTGCCCACCCACACCTGCCTCTGGGGTTGCCATGTCGGGCACTTCCACATCTGGCACCAGTGGCAACCCCAGGCCAGAGGGGCAGAGGGGCACCAGCTTCACTGCCACCGAAGTTGGTGTCCTGGTGGAGCATGTCCTGGGGCAGTATGATGCCCTCTTTGGATCGTCCCGCGCCAGCAAGGAAGGACGGGAGAGGATCTGGGCCGACTGTGTGGTTGCCATCAACGCGGAGGGGGTGGCAACCCGCAACGTCCAGAAGATCAAGAAGCGCTGGGAGGACTTGAGGTCCAGGACCCTTGTGAAGGCCCGGCGCCTCGTGGAGGGGGGCCGGGGCCGCATGAGTTCCATCCAGAAGAGGGTCCTGGAACGCGTACGCCCAGCGCTCCACGCCCAGGTCCTTGAGAGGGAGGCCCGTCTGGAGTTGAGCGGTAAGTGTGCAAGCATTACTGTGTGAGACAGGGCATGTTGCGGTGTGCTGGTTCTATGATACTTGCCTGTATGTGTGCCATGGGCCATGTATGCATGTATGTGTGCAGGGACATCATGGTAATGCATGTGCGACCAGTGATGTGTGACCCACATGGTTGTTGCATGTGTTGAAATGCGGCATGGGGAGCCCTATGCAGATTTAGGACATGAGAGCATGCCAGTCTCTGTACCTGGACATGGATGGGGGTGAAGGATGGGTGCTGATGCCAGGTACATATATGGTAGCCATGTCTGTGTGCCTGACCTGCGTGTCTGTGACTTGTGCATGCCATGGATGCATGACACATGTGTGTGACAATGCACAGATTCAGTGACGCACCCAACTTACCCTTGTTTTGCCTGTGTTCTGTGTGTTTGGGGCCAGATGGATGTGACTGAGGTGAAGTGTGTGCATGTGATATGCATGAGCCATGATGCATGTGAGTTACATATCATTGAATGTTTCAAGAGTCAATTGGACATGCATGGAAATGTGCATGGCATGCACCATGCCTGTTACTGTGTGTGTTTTGCCTGGACTGACCCATGTGTTGTGGAGGGACATGATGGAAGTGTACTTTGACAGTGGTGCTCATCTGCTATTGCTTCCTGTCTAGGGGACCATTGTACAGTAGCCTGATGCTTGTGTCCTTTGTCTCCCTCTACGCAGCGGCTAGTGAAGAAGAGGGCGGAGACGGCGCTGTGGAGCAAGGCGGCGGGGATGCCCCCACCGCTGCAGCGGAAGGGGTGGGTGAGCCCCCACGGGGGCCTGCTACGGCGGGAGACGGTGAGGAGCCATCCAGGTTGGTGGTTTGCACAGAGGAGGAGGAGGCCGACACTGGTGCACACATGGGGCCTGGTGGGAGCATCCCTGCTGGTGCAAGTGGTGCAGTCCAGGGCCAGGGGCAGGAGGCAGCACAGGTCACCGTGGAGGTGCCTGTGCATGTCGCTGTCCCTGACCCTGTGAGTGCACCACCATGCACCAGCAGGGATGCCCCGTCCCAGGCCCGTCCGCAGGTAGAGGGGATGTCCATGTCAACTGACTCCCCTCCACCTGCGGCCGTGGGAACCCCTGGCTGCGTGGAGCAGGTCCTGATTGGGGTCGCGATGCGCACGGCTGTGATTCGTGATGACGTGCGTGCTTCCCGGGAGGAGCACGCACGTCATCACGAAGTGCACCGTGCCGACGTGGCCCAATTGGGATCGGCCATGTTCGGGGGGTTCCTGCATGTGTTGGCCAATCTGACGGCCCTCTCCTCCTCTGTGCAGGCTATCCACCGGTCGTTCTCCTTGCCGTCTTCCGGCCCAGATGCCACCATGGCCCCCTGTGGACCTGCCCCGACCAATGCAGCCAGCTCGGTGGGGATCCCATCCCTGCCACAGTTGGGAGTCAGAGGTCCAGCAGGGGTGGACAACACAGCAAGTGGACCCCAGCAGATGGAAGATGTGCCGGCATCATCGGGCAGGGCACGTGCACGACGGCGTCGGTGGTTACCATCAGCCTGGATGCCGTCGTGCTGGCAGAGGCAGTGGCGTCGGAGGCAGCAGCGGGCTCGACGTGGGAGGCATCATGGCTCAGGGCCATCAAGATCAGAGGGGCAGGCATCGGCCGGAGGGCAGGGCAACCCTGGCATGGCGGTGTGTTCCGTGTGGGAGGAGTTTGGCCAGCGGATAGGTGCGGAGCGGCAGCGGGCGGAAGAGGAGCGGCTCGCCATGGCCAGGGCGGAGATCTCCATGCGTCGGGCATTGAGGCGGGCTGAGTGCCTCGAGGAGGCTCGCAGGGATTTTGGTGAGCACATGGGGTTGTCCCTGCGAGACCTCGGGGCCAGGACAGAGTCCCGCCTCCAGGACATTGACATGGAGTTCGAGGATGCCCTGGCCAGCATCACCAAGTGAGCCGCAGGACTTGCCCGCTGCCTTTGTATATAGTTTTTTAGTTAGTTAGTGCTAGGTTTCCTTTATTTATTTTTATTATTTTGGACCGCTCGGACAATGGCCACTTTTTTGTACATATTTTTTTTATTAGTTAGTATTAGGTTTCATTTGTGGTGTTGGGCTCATGGACCCTGGAACATTCCTGTATATATTGTTATTTTTTGGGAGATACATTTTTTTATTTTCTTATTGTTTACACCATGACGTAATGGTTTTTCTTTGATTTCCTACTACATGGTTTTGCTTTGGACAAATTCTATTAATTTTTTAATCCTTTGTTTTTTGGTTTATCATTTTTGTTCTCGGACATGGACCTTTTATTTACTTTGCCACATAGTTGTATGTTTTATTAGTTTACTTATTTTTTGTTTTTAATACATTTTTATATTTTCTTACACTTGTGTTATTTTCTCTTTGATTTCTTACATGTCATGATATGGGTTTTGACATTCACTTGCACCCATTGTGTATGTGTGTGTGACGGACATGTGTTCTTTTGCATACTTGCCTTTGGGGTTGTGTCATGTGATTGCATTCACTATGTGGGTGCATGCAATCCTTGCCTGGGTGTTTGTGCTGGGTATGCTGGCCATTACTGCCATGATTGTGTATCGTCAGGACCTGGGGCCAGGGGGACATGGGTGGGGGCCTGCTGGCAGGTTCCCCACAGTGCTGGGGGTGGTGGGAGACATGGGTGGGGGCCTGGTGGAGGGTGTCCCTGGTGGATGTGGGGTGGGGGTGGTGGGAGACATGGGTGGGGGCATGGTGGAGGGTGCCCCTGGTGGATGGGGGGTGGGGGTGGTGGGAGACATGGGTTGGACATGGGTGGGGGCCTGCTGGCAGGTTCCCCACAGTGCTGGGGGTGGTGGGAGACATGGGTGGGGGCCTGGTGGAGGGTGTCCCTGGTGGATGGGGGGTGGGGGTGGTGGGAGACATGGGTGGGGGCCTGGTGGAGGGTGTCCCTGGTGGATGGGGGGTGGGGGTGGTGGGAGACATGGGTGGGGGCCTGGTGGAGGGTGTCCCTGGTGGATGTGGGGTGGGGGTGGTGGGAGACATGGGTGGGGGCATGGTGGAGGGTGCCCCTGGTGGATGGGGGGTGGGGGTGGTGGGAGACATGGGTTGGACATGGGTGGGGGCCTGCTGGCAGGTTCCCCACAGTGCTGGGGGTGGGGGTGGTGGGAGACATGGGTGGGGGCCTGGTGGAGGGTGTCCCTGGTGGATGGGGGGTGGGGGTGGTGGGAGACATGGGTGGGGGCCTGGTGGAGGGTGTCCCTGGTGGATGGGGGGTGGGGGTGGTGGGAGACATGAGCAGGTGTGCAGGGTAGTTCCCTGTGGTGTGTGCTGCCTGCAGGGGCCGTGGAGGGTGTACAGGTAATGCCTGGGAGCACACAGCCAATTCGCGTGTGGAACTTCCCGCGCACCCCTGCAATCCACGTACCCTGCCATATCGCGTGTGGAACTTCCCGCGCACCCCTGAAATCCACGTACCCGGCCATATCACGTGTGGAACTTCCCGCGCACCCCTGAAATCCACGTACCCGGCCATATCGCGTGTGCAACTTCCCGCGCACCCCTGCAATCCACGTACCCTGACTAATCGCGTGTGGAACTTCCCGCGCACCCCTGGAATCCACGTACCCGGCCATATCGCGTGTGCAACTTCCCGCGCACCCCTGCAATCCACGTACCCTGACTAATCGCGTGTGGAACTTCCCGCGCACCCCTGAAATCCACGTACCCGGCCATATCGCGTGTGGAACTTCCCGCGCACCCCTGCAATCCACGTACCCTGACTAATCGCGTGTGGAACTTCCCGCGCACCCCTGAAATCCACGTACCCGGCCATATCGCGTGTGCAACTTCCCGCGCACCCCTGCAATCCACGTACCCTGACTAATCGCGTGTGGAACTTCCCGCGCACCCCTGAAATCCACGTACCCGGCCATATCGCGTGTGGAACTTCCCGCGCACCCCTGCAATCCACGTACCCTGCCATATCGCGTGTGGAACTTCCCGCGCACCCCTGAAATCCACGTACCCGGCCATATCGCGTGTGCAACTTCCCGCGCACCCCTGAAATCCACGTACCCGGCCATATCGCGTGTGCAACTTCCCGCGCACCCCTGCAATCCACGTACCCTGACTAATCGCGTGTGGAACTTCCCGCGCACCCCTGGAATCCACGTACCCGGCCATATCGCGTGTGCAACTTCCCGCGCACCCCTGCAATCCACGTACCCTGACTAATCGCGTGTGGAACTTCCCGCGCACCCCTGAAATCCACGTACCCGGCCATATCGCGTGTGGAACTTCCCGCGCACCCCTGCAATCCACGTACCCTGCCATATCGCGTGTGGAACTTCCCGCGCACCCCTGAAATCCACGTACCCGGCCATATCGCGTGTGCAACTTCCCGCGCACCCCTGAAATCCACGTACCCGGCCATATCGCGTGTGCAACTTCCCGCGCACCCCGGTATACACGCACACGTTTATTTTTTCTCTCAGCGCGTGTCTGTGTTTGTGGGTACCCCTTTGTACGTCATTTGTCCTGGAGGGCCACAGTATTGGACATTGATCATGTCTGTATATAGGTGCTATTTGTTGGCGCACCTTTTAGCGCACATTTCTTGCAGGCGCAGAGACGCTACCGCCTGCTTTCTTGTGGCGGTCGTGTTTGTGCCTGTTTGTGCCTGTGCGCTGCTTTGAGCGTGCGCTTTTTTGCCCTATTCTATTCCATGAATACGTGTTGTATGCGAGCGTGTGGGCGTTCCGCGCACTTGCCTCCTAAAATTTCCCCGTGCCGCCCACATTCTTCCCCATTCCGAGTGTTGTGCCCCATTTTATTCCCCATTCCGAGTGTCCCGCCCTGTGTTCCGCCTACTTTAGAGCTGTGCGCTGCGCTCGGAGTGATAGCGCAGTGGCCGTGGCGCACGACGTTGGTTGACCTGTGCGCCGGCCTGCGCCGCGCGCTTTTTCAGCGCACGTCCTCTGCTTTTCTTGCGCACGGACTTCCATGAATCGACGTGCGCTGGTTTCCCTGTGCTTTTCGCTAATTTTCGGCGCAGCGCACGTATTGGCCCCTCTGCGCCGGGATTTTCGGCGCACATTTATTCCATGAATCGGCCTGTAGGTCTCAGGAGGGGTGAGGGTGACTGAAAGACCTCAATGAGCACACAGAGTAACGGACACTTGGAAATCACTCCCAGTCAGTCATATACATTTATTTTAAGAAAAACACAGGTTTGGCAGAAAAATTCACAAAACCACAGCACTTGTATGAATAAATATTAAGAGTGCACAGAGGCTGCAGGTGCCTGAGAAGTGTGGGAGTACTGCCAAGTACAACTCACTGTTGTGGAAACAATTAGAGCACGGGCAATTCTCAGTTGCACTACGCCCAAGAGTGCAATATAGGCATGTGTTGCAAGTAATTGAAGAGAGATGTGGTTATAAGTCCGATGGATTTATTTGCAAAGTAGCCTGACACGTGTTTCGAGTCTAAACCGACTCTTCATCCGAGGCTGTAAATGGGAGATGGGACCTAAGATAAATTGAATGAAGGACAGTGCCAGAAAACTCTCTCACGGCTTCACAATTGCGGTAATTTCAGCACAGCAGGAAAAGCCAAAGTGATGTGAAAGGAAGCAGCTTCTTTCAGATAAAGAGTCGGTTTAGACTCGAAACACGTGTCAGGCTACTTTGAAAATAAATCCATCGGACTTATAAGCACATCTCTCTTCACTTACTTGCAACAGACGCCTATATTGCACTCTTGGGCGCAGTGTGACTGAGAATTGTCTGTGCCCTACATTTATTTTAAGTGTTTTGAGTTTCAAACACACGCACCAAATTACAGTAATACTTATGAAGCCAACACAATACTATCTAAATACATATATACAAGACCAATGGGGTCTACAGGGTTAATGCACAAAATGGGTCCACAACCTAAAAGGTGAAAGAAACAGGCAGTGCAAATAGTCTTTACCCCCTTCTACATCCAACACACCCCTAACTAATAGACAGTCCAGGAAGGTGGGTGAGGCAATGCAGAATAGGTTTCCACTATTCGAAGAGGGTCTCCACTTGATGGCACAGTCGATTCCAAGAGTTGGGAATAGTTTTGCTAGTTCGCACTAGCATTGGAAAGGAGAGGGGCCCCCAGTGGCCACTTGTGTGTAAAAATGGATGGAGGCGCTAGGGGCCAGGTTCAAGTGTGGCAATTTGGCGGCTCTGTGGTTTTCAGTGACGAAGATACAGCAATGATTCCCAAACGGGACAGTGGCGATTTCTCTGCTCCTGGTCTACGGATCAGGCCAGTTTTACTGCAGCAGGCATCAGGGGCAAGAGGGGCACAAATGCAGCACACCTGCAAAGGTTGTTACCACGGCTGGGCAACACGCTAACCACGTGTGCTCTGGTTAGGACGCACTCATCTCACTTCAGACCTGGGAACGCCAAGTGTACGGAATTCGGTCTGAGGGTGCCGTGAACAATGAGCGAGCGATATACCAAGTTTCGAGGGTCTCCTCAAAATGGCGGCAGAGACAGAGCAAATGTCCTGCGTAAACTGGTAAGCACATTGGTTGGCCCAGGGACATTCTGTAAAAGCTTACTTGCAGGGTTTGATGAAGGTGCCGAGAATAGTTATTCCCACTATTCCAATGGGTCGAAGCATCTTCACAGACTTTCTAGGATGACCAGATGCAGAGGGGATCCAAGGGACGACAGCGGGCTCAGGGTGCCAAACCTTCCAGTGGGTCACCAGCGGTTCCTCGACTTCGCTTCTTAGCTTTAGGATACTTGGATCCTATCCTTCGTTCAGTGAGAACTCCAGAGATCGACATGGCATGGGTGTTTCGGGACTTCTCTTATCCAGAATCTCCTTTGCGCCAAAACGAAGAGGACCCAATGGGAGATCTGCTCACATACAGGCATACCCTACATGGACCAATGACGGACCACGGTGGTCCCAGGAATTCACAGCACTCCAGACTCTCTGGCACCCAGGATGTGTACTGGGGGCAGACACACCAGCCCACATCCTGGAGGCACACACACAAGGAATGCAGAAGCCCGCGAAAGCTTGGCGTTTCGTGGGAAATGTATGTCCAAATAAGGACTTACCCGGGTCAGCTCGACCTGGGGAAGGCAAAGGGGCAAGATGGCCAAAGACAGGACAAAGAACCTCATGGCATGGCCATTTGGGAGCCACGCTACCTATTCATGCCAAACACGGTAATCGCAGTTTATCTGGCAGGAAACTGTTAAAATTACATGAAAAGATAAACTGCCACCAGCCCTGTCCGTGACACATCTGCACATCTCCTAAAACACCCTTCGAGAGTATTTAGGGCCTTTGGAAATGACTAAGAGACCAAAGTGTACTGTACGGGAAGGTACATTGTACACTTGTCACATGTTGCAGAAAAAGTTGCAACATTATAAAAGGACTAAGGGAAACACAGTCTCCCAGTACTGACTGTCTTAAGGGCATGTCAGTTTCCCCATTAAAAAAAGCGAAAGCCCAGAGGAGTGCAGCAGAAGGCTGCGTTCCCCTGGCAAAGTCAAACTATGGTGTTAAACAGCAGCAAAAAGTTGGGGGTACACCATTAGAGGGAAAATTACACATAAATGGAAATCTTTCCTAACATGTGCCTGGGCAGGAATGCTGGCACACCCTCAGATTTGCAAGAGCATGTGCAGCTGTCCTATGGTGACTTGCATTTCATCCAAATGCACCTTTGTGATGCCCACGTGATTTATATCACAAATAGACAGTACACCCTCGACAATTAAACAATTAAACGTAAGTGCACACTCAACTTTCAATTGGTCATGTATAGCTTGAAGGAGGGATAGAGTGGTAAACCAGCACACTAATGAGGGACAGTGAACAACTCTAGCTGTCCCTGGTAGACCCATCCTCTGTTCCTAAATCAGGAGATTCTCCACTCTGTGGCACAATTGACTGCCACTCAACCTTTTCAGGATTCAATCATACCTAATTTTGTTGTTGTTTTTTCCAATCACAAGTAGCAGACATAACACATAACTAAAAAGAGCTACTATGGTCTACAGGGCTACAATTGTATCCTTCTGGACAAACGGTTTCTCTGTCTAGACAAGATTATCACATAAAAAAGACTGGGAAGACGCGAATTAGATCAGTTGGCAGCACTTTAACAATCTATGTATGATACCAAGGCATACTCCACCCTTCCTGGGATCTATGGAACACCACAGGGAAATCATTGGATTTTCCATCTGTCCTTTTGCTGCAGTAAATCAAGTGATGTTTGGATTTCAGATGAAGGATTGCCCTCCAGCTAAATGCTGACAGTCAATCTTCCACTTCACTTCCAAAGTCGAGCTGTGGTAGTGGGGAAAGTGGCAGAAAGTGGTGGTAGTTTCATTGCAGCCTTTTTCCCACCTTTTTCCCCTGTACAATCGAACATATAATTAGGCGTGTGTGTTGAGTTCCCAGGTTCTGTGGCTTCATCACACTAACAATAATAATCTGTGAAATCGGTATCCACAGTAGAACAGATTAAGCACAAACATCTGTTTGACAGCCTGTTTCACATTTACACCAGTGCAGAAAAGTGAGCAAATGCTTTCATAATACGAAATGGAGAAAACGGGTTTTGTCACAATCTCTATTATCTTACATAGAATTATTGCATGAGGACAAACATGAATCAGATTGTTTTTTTATAATAGGTTTGTTGCATAACACAAAACAAAACGTGTTTACTACCTTTATTTTCATGATATGCAGCAAACACAGTTAATAACAAACCTGCTTCAAACTAGCCCTTAAAATTGAGAATACTGATTGGAGCTAAACCTGTTTGCTCCATTCCATATTATCTAAACAGCAACATTGGTGAGAATACATTTGATCCACCTTTTTGCACAAGTGCAAAGCTTTAATAATCTGGCCCTTGATCGACTGACTTTCATATATGAGCATCCAGGGGACAGATTATCAAAGATTTGCACTTGTGCAAAACAGTGCAGCAAATGCATTTAGCAACCATTTTGCTGCTCTGATATCAGAAAATGGAGCAAACAGGTTCAACCCCAATCAGTATTATGCAACATTATTTTCACCTGGGGAAAATTGGAGAAGGCTGTTTTATTTACTGTGTTTGCTGTGCAACATGAAAAGACATGTAGTAGACACCTTTTGTGTATGTTATGCAGAAAATATGTGAAAAAAACAGCATGATCAATGTTTGCCTCAGTGCAAAGGTTTTGAGTAAACATGTACTGTGACAAAATCGTTTTGCTCCATTTTGCATTATCAAAGCATTTGCTCACTTTTTACCACCAGTGCAAACGTTAGATTATCTGGCCCCAGCTGTTCAGATTGGAAGAGCAAGGCATGCGTGGGTGCGTATGGCGCCTTCACGACACCATTCGATAGTTAAAGTGAAATGACAACATTGTGAGTTTTAAAGCTTGGCAACGCCTTCCCTGGCGCTAGTCAAGTTTAGAGAAACGTGTCAGTGCGTCATGGCAGCTGTTTGCTTATGCCAATATTTAATTGTTCGGATCTAATCTTCAGTCATGAATCGTTCTTCCTCCTGGAAGGGTCGAGAGCCAGCAAATCATAGTAACAAAGCTGTGGGAGGCAAGAGTCATATATGGGGGTTGCCATCGCCTATTAACCAGCTGCTCTTGGGGGTCATCCCAGAATCACAGCAGGGAAAGAGGAGTTCCAAAGGGCAGACCGTTTCTTCCAACACGATCCGTTTCCTTTTAAAGTCATTCTTTCTTCTATCCACTGTATGAGGACAATACGATTCTCTTTTCTATTTTCTGTTGTGGATATTTTCTTGTTCCTGATCTCTTTCGCCTGCTATCTAAAATTCTAATGTGTGCAGCGACGCTGCCAGCATGAGCAATCCTGCTTTGCGTAACAGTGACAGCTGCTAATCCTGAGTGACACTTTTGCCTCATTATTCTAATATGAAGGAAAGACTTACTGTGTGTGGCTGTGCTTGCGGCTCGGCATAATTGGCACGACTCTACCTCTGCAAAGAGTTCAGTGGGTGAACAGTGAGCGCCATTATCTATCTCAGGTTTAAAGCCGCAGACTAGGGAAGGCGATTCCGCACCACGCAAATGACTAACCGTGTGGGTTACTAACAGCGGGAAAAGGTGGTGATTAAAACATGATTTTTTAGGAAATCTATTTTTAAAGGGCAATTACCCTCCCCCCAAAGAATGAGAATGCTATAACTTTCGTTTCTTGTGGCAAATCCTATTGATTAGATGAATCTACCACTCACAAGATAATATCCTAAAGCACATTCCATGGGTTTAAATATAATCGGACACAGATGTCAGAGGGAAGACCATAGATGTTAGCACGGGTGGGAATACATCTGGGCCATGATTACACAAGCCCGGGATGAACCCAGTTATTATTACAATCAATGTATTTATTGACCGCTGCCCTAGCTTCCGGAAGAAACAGAGCGCTCTGCAATCATAGGAGGAAGAACACAGCACAGTGAATGAAGCAGCGAAACAGGAAGCGGGGGTCCAACAACAGGGGAGGGGAGGGTGGCCAACTTGGCATCAAGGGATCAACAACCAACCAGGGGAGGAAACGGTGGGAGCAAAGACAGGCTGTGTTGTGTGGAGCCTGGACTTGTGCCTCTTTATCCAAAAGAAAAGTTACAACCTATTTCCTCGATTCTGCCAACAAGATAACTAACATTCCTGACTCCTGTGAGGCCGGGCACCCTTCTCATCATTGATTCTTTTCTCTAGAGTGGGGACAATGGCACCACATGATTCTCAGTGCCAGCATCCGATGTGGTTTAAAAGGGACCTTGAAAACGGCTAAATGTGTGGCAGAGATCTTGCCCTTCTGACTTCAGCCTGGCGCTCTCTCAAACGCAACATATTTTCAGCCCCTGTTGCTGAATGTCCTCAGATGCCAAAACATAGTCCCAAGTGCAGGGGTTTTAATGGGGAGGGGTTTGAACGTGTTATATATTTCATTGTGCCAGCATGACAAGTTTATTAGAAGCGTCATGATAGACACTGAATGGGTGTGAGGCAGAGTTTTTTATCTGACATGTGGCAATGTCTTCATTGGTTTATGGTAGGTAAGATATTGCTATGCCTCTTGCCCAATAGGAATAGTTGGAGCATTAATGAAGTGGGAACAAGCACCAGGAAATGTAGTTGTTTCCCAGGAAGCCTTGACTATTTGGTAAAATTAGCGTAACAGGAGAGCATGGACTTCCACGTGTATCAGAGTGAAGCTCCGACTAAATCCAATGTTTCTGAAAGATGGATCTCTTTTGTAGCATTTCCAGAATTTAAATCTTGTACATTCATACTTGTATTATATTGATAATTGTATAGCTCTTTTGCCAAATTTCTGTACAAACATTACAGAAAACGGTACATCAACAATACACACTGGACATTGACTGTACATTGTAAGGAAAATTTGAAGAGAAGATGAAAGGCGCATGTCTAGAGGGAAAAGGTTCCAGTGTTGCGGTGTAAGCAGGAACAAAAAAACGAAACGGGCGGGAGGGGGCCCACAGAGGTTTAGGTATAGAAAGTTGTAGATATTGAGAGCAGAGGAACCCGTCCGGGATGTAGAGAAAGACAAGGTCATACAACTAGGAGGGGGAAAAGCCATGAATATGCTTAAATAAAAGCAGAGGTAAAGCGTCAAAGACCAGGGTGACATGAAACAAGAGAGTTAGGAAGAAGAAAAGGGGAGCTAGAGGAGCATGATGGTAAAAAGATTAGAAGAGTAGAGTCAGGAGTACATAAAGAAGGTGATGAGGAGTTCAGTGGCTTGAAAGGAGAGAAAGGGATGAATGCAACACATATTGACAAGATGATAATGGCAAATATAAGCAGTAGTGGAAATATGTTGGGAGAATGAGAGAAAAGGATCAAAATTGACTTCAAGATTATGTACAGAGGATACGAAGGGAACAAGAGTGTGACAATAGTACCAACTGAAAGGGCGTCTGGGGGAAGGAGAAGAGGTAGGGAATAATAGAAGTTTAGTTTGAGGGAGGACTAAACGTAGAAAATGGGAGGACAACTAAACTTTGGATAATTGACAGACAGGCTGAGACGGTAGAGAGGAGAGAATCAAAAAAAAAAAAAGAAGGAAAAGGAGAGAAAGATTTGGGAGTTGATGGCATAAAAGTGACGGGAGATTTAATATGAGTCAATACGTGCAGAAAGTGGAATAATATAGATGGTAAAACGTAGAAGGCCAACTATTGAGCTTTGGAGACACTGAAAAATAAGGGGCATGAAGGGGAAGTGTGGTAATCCCAAGAAACCAAGTAAATGTGGTCAGAGAGATAGACCTGAAACCAACACAGAACACCACTGGAAAGACCAAGAGACGCAAGAGAAGAAAGCCTAGTGGAATGATCAACTGTGTCAAACACCACAGAGAGATCCAGGAGAATCTGAAGGCAGACAAAAGAGATTCAGGGCTTAATTCATACACGCGTATTATAATGGAAAAAAAAACCTTTGGAAAATGCTATGTGAAGCAGGCCCTGAGAGACATGATGCAATGTCTCTGTGAAGTATGCAGGGCAGAATCCAGGTTGAACAGAAGAGTGCAAGGGGAGAGCAGAGAGGAAGAAGGCGACCTGGGAGTAGATGACTGTATTATTTTCGAGAGAAAGGGGAGGAGTGAGATAGGACAGAAGGTAGAAGAGGAGGTTAAGTCAAGAAAGGACTTTTTCAGAATAGAGACGATTATAGCAGGTTTAAAAGAGGAGGGAAAAGAGGAAGAAGCCAGGGAAAGTTTGAGAAGGGAGGTGAGTCAGGAAGTCAATGGGAGGCTACATTAATTGTATTAGGGGCAAGGGAATAGGGTCAATAGTAGAGGCATTAGGATGTGCAAGGGAAATAAAGGAAACAAGATCCGAATCAGTCAGGGAGGAGATGGACGAATGAGATGAGGTGATGGATGGACGGCTAGATGGAGGTAAGGACAAGGATGGGGTACATTGGGAATGGGTGAAGGAGGGGCACAGAGAAGACACTTTTGAAGTAAAATAGTTAGCAAAATTGTTAGAAGAAAGAGGAGTGGAGACAGAGGGATAAGGAGGGCAAGGAGAAATCATTTTGTTAAGAATTTGTAATAGACAATGGCGTTTAGAAAGAGAAACAGTAATGGAAGATAAGTCATGCTTTTTATCAATTAGGAGTAGAAAATCATAAGAAGAATGAAGAGTAGAAAGCGAGATCAGCGGAATTACAGATTTTCTTTCAATGGCGTTTTACCTTTCGAGGAGTGGAGCTACGGGGTATGAGCGAAGGAGGTAGACAGGGTTGTGCAGGTTTGCCACAAGGGAAGTACATGGACAAACAGACAAAAAGCGTAGACAGACTCGAGAGTGAAATGAAGGGAATGGTAGAAGGAAGGGAAGAGGAAAAGGGGGGAAAAGTTAGCAACATTGAAATGCTGTAGATTACTCGGTAGAATAAAGACTGAGAAGGTTTGGGGAAGGAAAGAAGAAGAAGGGAAGGGTAGAATGAAATAAGGGGGTGGTCTAGTGAATAAATAGGGTGGGCATGTAAAGATGTTTAAGTCAAGCAAGAAGATGTAGAGACAATAATGTCTAGAGAATAACCAGAGTCAATACAAGGGGATTAGGGGTTGTGATGAAGCTGAGACGAGTCAAGAATGGGTAAGAGAGTGGGAGAAAAGTGGGTAGCAGAAAGTTGAATATTAAAGTCACCAAAGAGGTAAAAGACAGAAGAGAGAGGATGTAAAGAGGAAAGAAGAGAATGTAAGTCATCATAAAAGCTTGAGAGAGTGCCATGTGGTCAATACAAATAAGAAAAACAAATGAGGACTATAGAAGGAGGCAAAGTGAAATTCAAAAGTAAAAAAAGAGGGAATATAAGTTACAGGGAGTATAAAGTCCAATGGGAATGGTACAGAATAGCATTGCTTTTGCCTTTGCTACTGATGCGGGACTATGGGGGGATGGAAGTGGAGGAAAGAGAAGCAGGGATAGAGGTGCTAAAACAGGTAATCAAAGTATCATGGAAGGAAAGAAACTGCAGGTTGAGTCCAAAGAAATTATCCAAAACAGGGTGGGTTTTGTTACAGATTGAGCAAGTACACCAGTGGCCATCAGAAACAGAATAGATGATAGAGTGAGAGATAGGAGGGTAGATAAGATTGTTGAGGGTATGGGAGTGGGTGGCGGGACATGAAGAGGCAAGAGACGTACAAGAGAGAGGAAAATAAAGGACCCATAAAGGACCCATGAGCAGAAACTAAGGCAAGGTTAAGTTGATAAGCTGGATGCGGCCTACTAAAAACGGGGCAAACAGGAGCTAATTGTGTCTTTAGATGGGTCACCTTTTGATAGGGATGCTCATGTTGAGGACACCAGGAATAAATGAAAATAAGGATGGACAGAAGACCCATGACCTTCCACGTGAGTAAGAGGCATTGGTCTGGTAGTAGCTGTGCAGGGGGCAGATAAGACTGTAGGTGAGGGCCAAGAGCAGCAAAGCCCAGATGATGGAAGGGGCAACATGAATGACAGCCCTGATTGAAGGAGCTGGCAGAGTCCAGAAGCTGGTCTGTCTCATGACCAAACATGTGAGTATGCCAGGCAAAGGCAGTGCATGGGCAGATATGTGCACAGGGTAGGGCCAAGATTGACACAACCAGAATTATGGTGGGGGAACCTTGGGCAGCAACCAAATGATATGTGGTCCAAGACCCAGTGATGGCAGGAGGCAGCAGACTATGGAAGCTGGTCCTTCATGTGACCTACCACGTGAGTAAGCCATGATTGTCCAGCAGTGGCAGTGCACATGCAGATGAGACAAAGTGCAGAAAAGCCACTATGATGGAGAGGACACCTTTTGTGGCTGTCCTATTCTCCATGGACCAAGAGTATTGATGGAAGAGCTGGTAGAGTCAAGATGCTGGACCATCAAGGAAGCCATCGTTTCAGTAAGACCAGATGTTCCAGCAGCAGCAGTGCATGCGAAGGGGAGGGAACAGTGAGAGCCAAGAGTGGCAAAGCTCCAATGATGTTGGGGCCACCTCAGGCAGCAGCCTTTTACTCCATGGACTAGAAGAAATGATAGCAGGAGGCGGCAGAGTTTGGAAACTGCTTTGGTACATGGCCGATCAGGAAGAGGAAATACATCTACATGTAGCAAGTGCATCTTCAGTGAGGAGGAACTGCCACAAAGACACTATCCTGATTCTACTCCAAGGGAGGCATGTCATTAATCTTCTGAGGTCGCAAATTGTGGGTAAAATTGACAATAATAAGTATCACCAGTTACCAAGTACTCTTCAAATGGATTTCTGGTGAAATCAGCGCTATTGATAAACACCAGAAATATATTTGTTTTATTACTGTTATTTGTGCCTGATGCAACCTTTTTTCACTTTTGAGGTGAAACTGCTGCACTTCAAAATTTAATTCTTAATTGGTTGAATGCCTGATAAATTAAAACAACCCCCCGAACAAAGTTACACATTTTAAGTTGCCTATATATCTATTTATTTAATGTCTGTTGGATTTCTTATTTAGGGTTATCATTTTCGAATCAATGAAAGCAAAACATAAAAATAGCATTTTGGTGCTGGACTGCCCAACAAGGCTAAAACACGTGTCTGAGGTTGCTGTTGGTACTCTTGTTCAGAAGAGAATTGCCATAGCATGTTGGTGCTGGACTGCCCATGTGGGCGGGACAAAGACTGATATGCAAATGCATATTTCCCTCCTATGAAAGGTACAGTGAGCTAAAGTGTGGCTGCGGACTCTCCAGTGGGTACCTTCCCAAAGGACAGGTAATTTAGCCATGTTCGCTCTCGCAGAGGGGGCCTATGACTATTGTTTGATAAAAATAGCAACACCAATAAAGAAAAGTATAGAGAAAACGTTCCCTATGCTTTCAGCATTTGCATTTTAAATATTGCTGTATTTTTCTTGCCAATGTTGCTTGCTCATCGTGTACTCCTAAGCTAGTGAAAGGATCAAACACCAGACAGAATATCCCTATTCAGTTTGTAAAACTTCTGATGTCTCCCACCCTCAGAATGAACCCGCAAAACCCTGGGTGCTGCCTACCATTGGTGTGGGCCTTGCTGAAATGATTAAAAACCATCACTATATAAGCATCAGTACATTCTCTAGGCAGTGGGTCAACAGACACCCTTATTATGACAGTGATCATATTATTCTAGCTTTTTGAGTTCTTAGCAAAAGCCACCTTACCTCTTATCCCCACTGTCATGATACTCAGAGATTCGAGTTCAGGTTTGGGTTTAAGTGTATTGCACTTCTCAGTGCAAGCACTGCCAGATACTCGGATGGGCATGCATCCATATGGTGACATTGCTGAAAGCCACAGACATCATAAACGTGGCCCATGCAAAGGAGAGGGATGATAAAAGGAGCCTTTGTATAGCCTGCTTTAACTTTCTAGGGAACGTGTGTGCCTGCCTTTAAGGAAGCCACCACATTAAATGAGTAGGGAAGCGAAAGTGGCAATCAACAGTGTCAGTGTAGAGGCTTCAAGGTGTTGGATGGAGGCAGCTTGTCAAAAGCTCAGCACTGGTAGATCCTACTGGCTTTGAAGCATAGCTGGATATTATCACACTCCATTATCCAATCATCCACACCTTATGCAATCTGTTCACAAAACCACTCTTTGACAAACTGGATGCCCCCGGCATAGCATATACCAACTATGCCAATAATACGCAGGTACTCCTCCCTCTCACAGGCTCATACGAAAAAAACGCTGCAGCCCTCCTCCACATATACTCCACCATCCAAGCATCGATGGCGGCCAATGGGTTGTGTATCAATGAAGACAAAACCGAGATTATCCTTACAGGACCCAAAGAAACATTATCCAAACTTGACCAACAATAGTGTAAATTCACTATTGACAACTCCATAATCCTGTCTCCTCCTCTGTGAAGACAGTAGCGGTCTTCCTAGATTCCACACTATCCATGACACGACAGGTCATTTCCATTGCCTATGCCTCTGCCCACACTAGTAAGCTAATAAATGCAGTAAAACCCTTCTTATCCAGCCAGAACTGCCTTACTATAGCTCGAGCCACCTTCGGGGCTAAACTTGATTATTGCAATGTTCTCCTAGCAGGCACCTAAGCTAAAAATCTAAATAGATTTCAATAGTCCAAAATAACGCCCTCAGAGCTGCACTCAATATCTCCAAAAGAGACCATATCACTCAGGCTAGGCGAGCCGCTCACTGGCTCCGCGTAAAGGAAATAATTACATTCAAGACCCTCACCTTAACACATAAATGCTTAAGCCTCTCTGCCCCTCCTTACCTATCCGAAACGATAGCCAGAGATACCTCTTCTAGTCCCAAAAGAACCCGCTACACCAACCAACTGTGCATCCCACCCATCAAAAGGACTAAATCTGGCGGGATTGGCTTCCCTCACATAGACCTAAACACTGGAATGCCCTACCCAACGCCCTTAGAGCAGAAACCTCCCTATCAGCTTTCCATAAAGCGCTAAAAACCACGCTATTCAACTAACAAAGCTCCTTCACCCCCTCCTAACCCCTCCTCGACCCCCATGCACTCCTCATGTATTTAAGTTTATGTTATGTATTGTCATGTAACTAAGTATGCACTATGCAAACAAGTATGTTGTCTGTAACAGCGCCACAATGCCCATAGGCTGCGGCACGCTTTTAAATGTTAATAAATAAATAAGTACAATCCAGGGCAATCTTAATTCCATTCCAAACTGGTACAGTGAAAGGGGCAAGATTCACAAAGTATTGGCACGTAGGAAACGCTGCACCGTGCAGGGCTTGTGGTGACCCAGAAGAAACAATTAAACACTAACTGCTATTTTGTCCAAGATACAAGGATTTATAAAACTGCTACTTACTACCAATATTCAGGTTGGCAAAAGTCTGCCAGGTCGACATTGCATTACACCTTTGAAAAAGTACTGAAGACGTATGCAATGTACACTTTGTATCAAGATTTTTGTATCAAGTTTGGCTGAGGCAGGCCAAGTTAGAAAGAACCTCAAATAATAGAATCTCTCCATGGCAATGACAGTGACCAACGTCAATAACTGCACATATTTATGAATACTGTTAACTTTTAGTAAGAGGAAATACATTTCCTGGAACTACTTTATGATTGGACTTGTGATAACCGTGTTTATATTTTATACGTTGTTGGTTGTTTAAATTGTCATGTACTTCTAAAGTTTTGAACCGAATAAAGTTTTATGAAGGAGAATGAGACAACATTTGAATTAGTTAAAATTGAGTTCAAAAAGCTTAAAATGCTTCAAGAAATATTTTACCCTTTTGAAAAAAGCATGCAATATTTTGTGTACTTATACATACAAAAAGCAAATAAAAGTAAAGTTGACTATTATACAAAATAATAACACTCCAAAGTAAGGTTTTCTATTGAAGGAAAATATACCCCACCCTTAGCTTAGAAAACCAACTAAATAATGTTTTCATAACTAAAATAAAAACTACTATGTAGGGGTTCCCTAGCAAGTAATACGATTCAAACAAAACAGATTCCAGACTAAGGGGGTCATTATCAGTCAGTCAAAAATACTTTTATTTGGTTTAAAACTTTCACAATTTAATAAATACATGTAAACGTCAAGCCCCTGAGCATTTGACTATCTTTAAAAAAAAATATCAAATACAGCTCAGTAAATTAATATATACATTATTCATGTGAGAGGGAGTACATAGAAAATTATACAGTGTAATGCTATTTACAAATCAATCAATACAAATCAATCATATTTCATTCAAAGCTCTCAATTCAAGGCGAGGGGTGAGTGCGGGTATGCGAAAAACTGCTTGGCTGAAAGTTACCCAGCTTTAGAAATATGCAATAAGATAACCTCCAAAGAGCGATACTTCTTAGAGATATTGCTTTTGGGCTACTGGGAAGTTGATGCAGTAATGGGCAAGAATAGCAAATGCTTGCAGCCTCGGGCACTAAGACGTCATTAACCATAATACCAGAGCTGTTTTTCAAAATCCTGTTTCTCAACAGCCATGCCCTGAAAATGTAACGCGCAGTTCCAAATACCACATGGGGGAGCAAACATTCTCTTAAGTACCTAGTGGCAACAACTGTGTGTCAAATACCTGAGTTATTTAGGATAGGTCAAAGGTACATACCCCTCAAGCTATGAGTTTCTTTGAAAATTAATAAAAAGTGCATAATGCTTTCTGGATGGGAGCCACACATTGGGCACAGGTCAGAGTAACTCCCCTGCCATCTTTTGGTCATAAAGGCAACTGGTAGGGCACCAAGCCTAAATCGAGCATAGAGAGATTTCTCCCTTGGCGAGAGAATAGTGTCCATGTAACACTTAAAGCTTAATTCCACTATTGATTGTAGGTAATCCACTCCGAATTTCAGCTTTGTGGCATCGACTATCAGCTCTTCAAGCATTAGCCTGTTTGCCTTAATTTTCAAAGTGTTCAGATCCCATACATGTGGTAACTGGGGTTTATTCCAGAGTTTGGGCATATCCAGTTGAAAAGGTGTGCCTTCACATGTATCAGCCATTTTAGCCCCCCCCCCTTTAGAATTCATGACTTGGGATAAGGCATTCCTATATTTCTACAGCCCCTCTCGATTCCAGACCCTGGCCCAGAACATTATCGGTTTGAATGAAATCCACTCTGAGGGCCCGGTATTGTCATGTTCTAGATGAACCGTGGCCGATGGGGCTGACACAGGTTATACTTCTTCAGGAATGTATTCTTACATATGGATAAATCAGCAGTGTTAGCATGGCCCCACAATTCTGCACCGTACGTAGACAACAATATGGCTTGTCTGTGGGGTAATTCCAAAGCGGGGGAGATAGCACCTCTGCCGTGTTTAGCATGGAAAGACAGAATTCCCCCAGAGTATTTCATTACAGAGAGTGCTGATTTAGTAACCTGTGGCTCCCAGCTACCAGAGTCCTCCCACCTCATTCTGAGATAATCAAAATCAGAGACTTGTTCAAAGGGGGAATCACGTACACTCAATCTTAATTATCTCTTTTTGGCCCAAGGTGGCTGGAAGACTATCACTTTGCATTTTGTGATGTTTAAGGATAACTGCAACTCAGCACATTTATTATCAAAAATTGTCAGAGCACGTTTCAGACCCTGTGGTGTAGTGGCAAAGAGCACTGCGTCATCCATGTAAAAAAGTGCCGGATATTTGGCTGCGTCCTGGGGTCATTATATGTTTGCTGGTATCCCGCTGGTACATGGACCTTCTGTTACCAGAGTCTAATATCCCGGTATGATCGGGATATTACAGGTGCTGGCAACATCAGTCATTACCCATTCCATGGATCCCAATAGGACTCCATGGAAGGAATTGCCAGTATTACCGGTACCGGTTTTACCGCTGCTGTTAATACTGGCTGTTACGCTCACCTGGACCCCACAGCGGTCTCGATCGGACCCGGACGTGTACAAGGAGGGGGGTTTGTCCTGACTGGAGAAGTCTAAGCTAACTGCAGTTTATTGTTTTTATTATTTGCAGTGTAAGTTTAGAGACTGTATACTATCTTTGGGTGTCACAATTTATATAGTTGCCAAAGATAGCAGTACATGAAAAACAACAGTAATCATCCACATGTGCTAGATCATTAGTTTATACAAGACCAGCTTTTATTAAGTGGCTGTCCTTATTTCTTTAAACATTTTGTGAAGGAATTGTAAGTATCATACAAAAGGGTGCACATATTTCACCCAAATCAAACAACAAAGTACAAAACAGTATAAGTGCAAAGCATGAAACAGAAAATGAAGTCGGTTCATACAAGCATGTGCTGTGTATTAACATTGATCCAAAACAAGACAGTAGTATAAAGGCATCATGTTGCCCCTAATACATTCTGTTTTTATATTTTTCTGATTGTAAGACGGTTTTACCCAATGGGTTAATACCAGGTTTACCCAATGCCACATGTACTGGTGTAACCTTAATAATCCTCAAAAAGGTATAAAGCCCTTGAAAGGGTCTTTCATAGCCAGGCTAAAAGGTGACCAAAAAGGGTGATTGATTGACGTCTCTGAAATAGATCTCAACTAAGATTTAAGGGGGATCCCGTCCCACCGGTATGGTGGAGGAGTCCCAGGACGTTTCGGCTTTGGTGGGTCACAGCCTTCTTCATGGAGCCAAGGAGTGGAGTTCCCTGTAAGGGATTTAAGGGGAGCTCGAGTTACTAAAGTGGATTATAAGATGCACCGTAGTTAAAGGGCATGTACATACATATGTCATTGTCACAAGGATTCAAGACCCTTTAATAAAAACTAAAGAGAAAATGTCTAGTTGACTTGAGAAGGTGAACAGGGAGTGGCCTTACACCGGCCTGGGTTCTGGATAGATGCCAGAGGTTAGTGGAAGTGGAGTAAAATACAATAAAATCATCCTCTATGAGTGACATGGGCTTGTGCCACAATATACTAGATAGAGGAGGAGCAAAGCACTTAGTTGCTCTGATATAACATAAAATAGAAAAATACTATTAATCCAAAATATCCCCCTCCATTTGCCCAATGATATAAACATGGAGTGAGTAAGTAATGGAAGTGCGAAATACCTTTAGGTGTTGCTGCAAACCAACCCCATTGTGGTTTGATACTGCTATGCGCCGTATGGATTAAAAATGGCGTGCTGGGGAAAGCCCAGCATGCTGGATCGGAAAAAGGAGCTGCAAGGGTCTGCCTGAACAGTGGGACAGAAAAACAGAAAAATCAGAAAAACGGCATAAATAGTGCCAGGTTTTAGCTAGATGGAACCTAGGGACCCAGATTATGACTGGATCATTGAATATCTCAGGAGCCAGATCATGTCTGGCTCCCCGGGTTTTCATTTACCTTTTCGTTCGAATGCTTGGAGGAATCCGGCACTCCGTCTGACCTCTACAGTCAGAAAATGGAGCTGTGCGTCATTGTACTGCACTGAGCATGCGTCTATATACAGATGCTGCTTTTGCACGCATGCTCAGTAGAAGAACACGGGCCGGCGTAATCAATGTACAACGGCCCCGTGTGTGGAGAGGAGAGCTGCCAAGGGAGCCTGAGCGAGGCAAACGGCTGCCCTTGAATGGTGCGCATGCTCAGAAGAGCAGCGTGCAGCCGGCGCGTGCGCTCAGAGGGGCCACATCGGACCCGGACAGCTGCGGTCTCCTTCAACGTGATGCGTAGTGCAGAGATGACTGTCTGGACTGGGCCGTCTCATCCTGTCTGCTGGACCCGAAGAAGTATTTTCCTGCAAGTGGAGACAGGGATTAACCACCTGTGTGTTTTTCGTGATGGCCTCCCAACTGTTCTCGCTCTCCCCCACTAATCACCTCCGATATCCCCTTAGTAACCTCACCTTATGTTCGTAAAAGATGAGCTCTCCATTCTGCGTTTCTTGCAGGGGCGCGTAGATACCAGTTACTTCACTGGTTTGAAGGCGTTGGGAGAGTTCCGGTAAGTATTGACTCTGAAGTCCCTGGCGGGATTGGTAAGTATCAAGTTCAAAGAGTTCAATGTGCCCAATGTTCACTCTTGTCCCCTTCCTTCTTTAAGTTGCAACTGAGTTTGTGAGAAGAAGGTCTCGTAGCTGCTGCTGGCGTTCAGGTAAGAGTCTGTGGCCCTCATTCCGAGTTAGGACTACACCATGGAGTAAATAGCTCCATGGTTGTCATCCATGGAGCTATTTACTCCATGGAATACCGGCATGGTGAATGGAGTCATTTCCGGTCCATTCCAAGGTTGGATGGACCGGTAATTCACCATTCACCATAGCCCTTCCCCATCCCCATTTCTGCCCCCATAGGGCTCAATGGGAATGGGGAAGGAGGTAATTACGGCACCGTAAATTACGGTGCCGTAATTTACTCCAAGGTCACTTTGCGGGTCCCGTAATTTACTCCTGCTAAAAGCAGGAGGTAAAGAGGGACCCGCAAATGGAACTCGGAATACAGAGGTAAGGGATTACCGCCATCGGTGCCCTTACATGCGCCGGTAATCCCTTACCTCCAACCTCGGAATGACCCCCTGTGTTACACAACGCTGTCCGGTAGCTATTGCATGCGTTAACGTGTTGTTTTTCTCCTTCTTTACAGATGCGGCATATGAAAATGTGGAGAGTTATGGAATAATACCGCCGGCGGTAAGTCTATGGTGGTAAGAGGTTGTATTTGTTGAGTCCCTTGGCTCACCTTGTTTTTTCTTGTGTCCCCTAGGTGCCGGATTATGGTGAAGAAATGATGGAGACAGTGCCAGATCGAAAGATGCTGTGAGAACTGGTGAGTTTGGCGCCGTGCTGGATCTGGCGAAGCGACGCGTGCAGGACTGATGTACTTTCCAGGTCCGGAGATGAAATGGTTCTGGAATTAGGTGAGGAATTTGAAATAAGTTTGTTTTCTAACCTTGACCTTTTCTTCTTCTTTATTCTGGATGCTGGCTGCAGGCACGGTGAGCGTCACGCTGCTGGATGCAGAATAATGCAAAGCATGTGCTGCTGTTCGGGTGTGGTTTGAATAGCCTCCAAAGTAGCTCCAGGTAAGAAGTTCCCTAGAGCCACGCCCGAGTAAAAAATAGTCCCTGTAACAAAATAGTCCCATCCAGGCCTCATGTAGGCTTGGACTCTTTTGCAGCATGGTCTGCATCAGCTAAGTAAAGTCTATGAGCCTGGCGCCTATGACACCAGGAATGATTTCTATGATGAGCCTGGCGCCTTAGGCGCCAGGACTGAACCCAGACAGCCCCTAGCTGTCTGCTGAGGTTTAAACAAATGTCTGGATGCCTGCTCCTGGAGCTGAGGGCCTTGGTCCTGATGGCCGGGGGTAGGCATCATGACACTGGCTCTTTTATGCGGGTGGGGACCCAACTTACCTCCAGCTCTGGGCTGGAGGTAAATGAGTCACTTCCCAATGGCAAACTTGAAGTTTGGCGGTGCAGGAAAAGTGGCGGTAACAGAATTACTGCCACTGTTCCTGCCACTTCACTTCTGCACCGGCAAACTTGCAATCAGGCCCTAAGTGTCCTCAAAAGGTTTTTTGGACTCCCCCCGCATCTGTCATGCCTCAACCTCTTGCAGCCTTGACCTCTTTTTCTCAAACTGAATACCTGATTATTTACTATGGTGTGCCTTGCGTCAGCTACTCTGGTGGACCAGAGAAAACATGTTCCTCGAGGAATTTCTGAGAGTTAACCTGAAGCATAATATTGTCATGAAAGTGAGGCATTAGCATCTAATAGTCATACATTATGCTCAGTGGAAGGTCCCATGGCAAATATTTGTTCTCGCTTTCACCAAGCTTATTAAAATATTGTCATGTTTCAAGACTCTTGAGCAGGAGGACAACAATGAATGTTTATTATGACACCACCTAAATGTTGCTTGACTTTCAAATCATGAAAGTTGACTCCCATTTTTCCTAACATTGTCTCACATTAGAGAATATTTGATGTTTGACTAGAATTTCAATAGCTCTTTTTGCAGACTACTGCGGTCTATGTAAACATTGAAAGGGGTTTTTCCAAGCAGGAACAACACATTTCTTGAATGCACCATACTCTGAAAAGAAATAATGTGATGTAGGGGCATGAAAACATCAACCTTTGCATCTGCCTGATTTATGGCCTGACAACAGCCCTTGTAGTCTTCAGGAATGCAGAGCAGGAACTTTTGAGGGGATTCTTGTGGAAGAATTCTGCTTTTGCATGTCAAGAAACAGGAGTTACAATATGGCTCCTGTGTGGTGCCATTAACATCTACTTCACTCATTTCCTCCTGTTAATTAAGACATTTCCCAGACTGCAGCTCCACTTTTGTAATTTACTGAAAGCTAAAGGACACATGCATTAATTAGAAAAGTGGCAGACTTTTAAGAAATGCTTGCAGTGATCCTGCTGCATACGCTGACCCCACAAGGTTTTTTTTGCAGCTTTTACAGCTGTCCAGTCTTTGAAACCAACTCAGACTGGTGATGCTGAAAACTGGAGATGAGAATGTCGGCTTTCTACACTTCCTTTAACTCGAGCTCATAATCGTCCCTCAGAGGTCTGTGGAAAAATAGAAATGTGTTGTTTCAAGCAGGAACAACATATTTCTTAAACACACGATATTCTGACAAAGAAGAAACATGGTGTATGTACATGAAAGCCTCAGATGTTGCATATGCCAAATTTACGGCATGACAACAGCCCTGGTAAACATCAGTAATGCAAGGCAGGTACTCGGAGGGGATTCTCCTGTCAGAGCCCTGATTTCACATGTAAAGAAACAGGAGATAATATATGGTACAACTGAAATACCGTTCACATCCACTGCACACATGTCCCCTTGTTAATTAAGGCATTTCCAGACTGCTGCAGCACCACTGTTCTAATTTACTGAAAGCTTAAGGACACTTCATAAATTAGAAAGTGTCAATCTTTTAAGAAATGCTTGCAGTAATCCTGCTGCAAATGCTGCCCACACACCAAGGCATTTTGGCAGCATTTACAGCTCCAAAGCACAACATCTCCCCTCCAGTCTTTCCACCCACCTCAGAATGGTGGTGCTGAAAACTGAAAGGGCTTTATCAGCTTTTGACTTTCCTTTTAACCCAGGCACACACTTGTGCGCTTTGATTCTTGATTGACGTAATTATGCTTACCAAATACAAATGATGACCCACTAAAATATAAAAGTGGTTTCTTGGAGCTTTATATGTGGATGTTGTTCCAATGTTTTAATAATAAGATGATTTTTTTTATTTAAGAAACTGGGGCCTCATAGTAAAGTCATCTCCATATCTCTGCATTGAGGTTTAATTTCACAAGTTCTAGTTTTCTTCATTTTCTTTTTATTGTTTAGTGACATTATGAAGTAACATTAGTTCTAATCCGAGAAACATTTACAGAACTACAGAACAGAGACATTTCTTTTTTTTATTTTTTATATTCAACCTGCAAATCTACCATACAGTAAACCACTGGAAGGAGCTCAGCAAAGAATCTTTTGATCTGTATGTTTGTTTTCACTTGCTAATCTGGCTGCTGTGGTTTGTGGCTGGGCTCACAGCAAGATGCAGAGAAATGCAGCGAGCATGCTTAGAACTGATTGATGCACCAACTGTGATTTTCTGAATTTGTCGTAAGCCTTACATGCCTAAGACGAGGGTAGAACGCCTTTGAACCGTTTTAAACTGGTATTTCAATGACAGAGAAACACTAGAAAATATGCTCAGTTTACTAACTGCATCCTAGGATCAATAATTGTATCAAGAATATATAGGAAATAATACAAGTAAGAGAATTTCCTTTTAAAATATGTATTAGAATCAAAAGGGACAACGTTCTATAGATCCAAGCACTTGACAGAACTTGCCCCAGTTTAAGTTTAAGATATGCTGTGGTTCTCAAAAGCTGTTGGACTACAAATTACAACAATGTACTCCTAAGGTCTTATATTTTGCACAATTGTTTTTGAATCTGTTAAAACCATTCTCTTGACTATTACCATCTGAAAGAGTTCTTAGGTTCATTGGGTTAATTACGGGAGCTGGCAACACAGACCAAGCTGCTTTCTCTGCCTGAGATAGCTGTTTGTCAGTGCCACCACCCTCATCCTCTGCCATGCCTCTTGGAGAGGGCCCATGTAGAGTGGAAAACAGCAGGAATCTTCCACAGTTTACTGCAGATCACTCTGCGGGAGCCCAGATTCAAAGTGGCACTACCAGTGTTCTGGCTTTCCTGCACACCCTGCTATATCCTAATTTACGTGGCTCTCCCTGAAGCACCTAACCCTCTTGCTATTTACAGGCTTTGTTTTCTTCCTTTTGCCACTTGAAGCTGCAGTGTATAAACCCATGTACTGGGGAGACGCCTAGACGCTCTGTTCAATTGGCCACGGAGAAGAGGCAGTCATTGAAAAGAGTAGCCTGCCACTGTGCTTGGTATGTGCATGGAGAAGGAGCCAAACAAGGGGCTTGAGAGGTCAGTCAGCCAGTGGTTGACAGGCGGATGTGTGTCAGTAAACTGAACCTGGAAAAATGGCTAGATCCATCTTATCACCAATAGTGTGTTATGTAATATAATGACTCCTTCTTCAAGCTTTGGACACATTTGTAGCAACATAGAGGGTTGGTTATTGTTCCTGTGACATACTGATATACTGAAACTTCTTATACACTAACATACTGAAATGGCACAAAGGAAGAAAGTGGGGCCCCTCTCCTCATTCCTTGCTCCAGCCCCTAACACATCAGCAAAGATTATGGCTCTGATAAATTAGGCAAATAAATTTGTCACATGAATAGTATCTTTTTTGCAAGGCTTTAACAAGAGTTAAACAGTGCTTAAACAGATTAGCTCTTGACAACAAGGACCTACTGAAATTGAAACGTGCAATATTCCAAATACAGCTCAGTTATGTGTGGACTTCTTTTCCATATTTGGAGGAAGAACTCAAACCCGTATGACCAATGAAGACCAAATAGTAATTTATGATATACCCAGAAAAGCACATGATGATGGGGGAAACATACAAGGCCCAGCGGAGATACACCCATGAGTTCTGCATGTCAGGATAAAGGTAACAGTCAGGCAGAGTCACAGCAATCACAAGATGAAAGGCAGATGGACCCCATGAAGGGAGGTGGAGATATGAAGGATGGTATTGTGGGATGTTTTTTCCCATGCATCCAAGCCCTACCATAAAACTGTGCAGTACTGGCATGGAAAACATCAGGATGGCCAGAACTCCCCAGAGAGTGCACAGGGAAAACATGAAGAATAGGCTGCCACCTATTTTTGCCTATGTTGTGAGCACAGGAGGGCACTGCCTAAAACCACCATTGGGCTACACACACAGTAGCCTGAAACCATTGGGAATGGCAATGCTGATTGCCAAAAAGCAATTCAGAACTGTGGGGAATTCATTTTCTTAATCCCTAAAATGGTTGCATTACCAGTACTCACCAAAATCAGAAAGCCGGCGTTTTAAAACCACCAGACTTTTGTGTAAAACTGAACAAATGAAACAAAACCAGACCAAGGAAAGACTTGCTAAGAGGTGGATACAATGTAAAACTATATTCTGAAATGACTTGAAGGAAGTAATTATTTAATGTATAGGTAAAAATTGTCAGTTTGATTTGAATGTAGAAAACTGGGAACAAAAAGTGACATTTAGCTGAAACCTGGCATAATGAAACTGGATTCTGCCTGACAACTACCCCTGACAGGAGTTGAAACCTGCTCAGCCACTCTTCCCCTTGCCAAAAGGAGTTGACACATCTCTGATTAGATTAGGGGTGGAATACCTGGGAACTGGAAGGGACAGAACAATGCAACTCCCTTGACTCAGGCAAATGTTATATTGGGGGCGTCGTAAAATAGCTTCCTCTTGGGAGAAACTGGGGGGCAGCTGTGCCTCTGTGAACAAGCTGGCTTGGGGGAAGTGGATAAACCAGTTATTCCACCATGTGATGTGGGAAGCCACATCCCTGTTTGACCAGGGCATCATTTTAAAAAGATAGATAACTCATAGTGCGGACTTGTCAGAATTATATAAGTAATATCATTATTTTTGTGATTTTTCGGTGCACATTTTAAGAGGTGTTAGGACCCTGTGGTGTATTCTGGGGGGTTGCTAGCGGAAAATAGGGTCTTACTCCAAATGTCTGCATGTTAAAAATCTGACACTTTATCATCTGTAAACCATATCCCTGGTGCACATTTGTGTAAAATCTGGAAAGGTTTAGAGGTCGTTATCTGGATGAAAAGGGGAGAATTCTGTCATCAGTGGACACAACATCGTACAAAGACAGGGATCGGATGGTTTGGTGCTACAGAAAATATGTTAACTGGACCTATAATATTAGAAAAATGGTACATAGATAAATATGTATTTGGGTCAGAAATAAATGTGTGTGCAATCTGACAAGGGGAGGTTCCTCTGACCATAAAACCTACAGCATCACTCTGACTCACATTTCCTTCCCCCAATCAAGGGAGAGAGGAGGAATTGGCCAATGATAAGTGAGAGGGGCAGGATTAGTTATGACCAACGCACACACACACTTTCCAAAACACATAAAAAGAGACTGCTGGGACAGGTAGAGAGATTCAATTCCATTTGCTGCGGAGCATGCTGACCGATGACTTCACATCCAGAGATCCAGACTTCAAATCCATCAATCTCCAGAACCTGTAGCAGAAATTAACTCCAGAATTTGTAGCAGAGAGGCCTGAATCCACCAGCTGAATCCTCTTCAGTAGGCCTCAAAATTAACCAAACTATTCAACAGCCGGGCAAGCTGTTTGAAGTTTTGCCGAGAATTTTTGCAAGAACCTGTAGCAGTACCCAGAAAGCAGTGTTACATCCAGAATCCAGAGAGGCTAGACCAGCAGAGCACAGCTGACCCAGATCGCTGTGAGCAGAACCGGTGCCTGATTGACCCGCCGAGCAGACAGAACTGCAGCCGGACATGTTGACCAGATCCGTGACAAGGCCTAGTTCAAATTTATATTGTGAGTACCTAGCAGAACTGTGCAGAACCAATCTCTTAGTTAAAATAATCTAATCCAAACTATTTTAACCTAAGTAGAACTGCCTCCTAGAAATCGTGTCATCTGTCATTTTTAAAGCTGCACAACTGTCACCTGTCAATTCTGCAGCTGCAAGCTGTCACCTGTCATTTTGAGTTTTACTTAAAATACCAAAATCTACCTTTATTAAATCATCCGTATCTCTGGAACCGTTTGGGCTAGGAACGAGATTTAACTTTCTTCTGAAAGCTTAGAATCTACCGCGATTTGCGATTTTGGCTCAATTTCTCCACTTGTCAAAATAGCAGCTCCATTCTTTCTTTCGTTAAAATCCGTTGCAACTTGGTAATAACTCATAGAGCATTGCTAAAGTGAGCCTGAACTAATACCAACACGCATCTCCCACTCACCCTGAATCTCTAGAGGGAATTAAAAGCAATTTTAGCACCTTTTCACTTCCTTGCAAACCACATTAAAGTAATTTGCCTGTGTTTAAAACTCATCCCTGTTTTCTCTAAGCTTGCTGGGGGAACTGGAACTGTATATTGCATTATAAAGTGTGATTTGTTGGGATTCTTGAAGACTGTGTGCTCTCCTTCCATTTCTTGTATTGCATAGGGGGGGAGTGAATTGTCAAAAGAAAAAGTGATCAAATTACCTTTTGCTAAAATCATAACAAGTTATTTCTGTACTGCATTTTATTCCACCTTGCGTTTCCTTGAACCATATAAAGAATTCTTTCCCACCTTATTCTTCTGTTCCTATTCATAAGTTACCTCTTGCGAACTACTGCTCACATTCTGAAGTGTGATATCAGTTATCAATTGATTTATAAAGTGTGATAGATATATATTGTTGAATTGTCCAAATAAACCTTTTAATTTGCAAAACAAACCTACTTCTTGGCTCAGTGGGGTCAGGGGGATTTTAAGAGGGGGTGTTATACAAGGGTTGTCATCCAGAGTACTGAACTGATTATAAAAATAAATCAATAAGGGTTTTCCTCAGCATCCCAGACTAGGCATTGACTTAGCTGTAGTGTTGATTGAATATCGCTTACAGTATGGCCTCACCAGGTGAAACATTTTCTCCTTCTCTTGGAGGACTATTTCTTTCCTTACCTCTGGGATCTGATAGCAGTTTAAGTTGATGATTTTTCCAGGGGGAGACCGACTGTGATGTTGGATTCCTTCCACTCTCCCGGGTTCACAAATAAAGATATCCGGGAACTGGGCCAAAAGATCTTAGATGTCTTGCTTTTGCTGTAGTGGAATTTCAGGCAGTACTAAATTGGTTCCTCCTATCACTTCTGACAATAAACTGGCCATTACCATGGAGAAAGATGCACATGGGTCCTCTTTCCATTCCTTCAAAAGGTTGACTTGGTATATTTGGGTCTTATTTTGTCGATTCGGTTGGGCAACTCGATAGTTACAGGGGCCAGTTCTCTATAAGACCTCATATTAGCTATGTCAGTGGGACAGCATTTGAAGTGGGCAGAAGTACCAACACCTTTTTCCCAACAGAAAATGACTGTGGTTTTGCCTTTTTATTATGTTGGGCTTTTTGAATTTCCTGTACTTTCACCAGGTGGGAATGTACTATATCTCTCACCACGGTCATATGTTCCTTAATCTGCTGGGCATTTTAAGACAGATGTATTATGGTTTCTACCCGTTCTTCCCACGTCCCACTTAACATGTCTATTCTGTCTCTTGGATCACGCCCATAGAGGAGCCATTCTGATTGCAAATAATGCCCAAATAATCATCATATCCCAATTATGGCCATCAGCTCCATCCTGGCCTTCTCTGTGTCTCCTTGGTACTTTCCAGGTTTCACAGTCTCTCGTCCTGGTTGGTGGTGTCTCTCTGATACGCAGTCCTTCTTTGGTTTTTATGGCATACGAGGAACCAAGCCTTTGTGGAAGTCTATACCGCTGCAGTTCCTTCTTGGTATTGCTGCTTGCATTTTTCCTGTGCTCCACCTCATCTCAATACTTGGATTGCCTATGTTACTGATGTTATTCTTCATCTCAGTACTTTCCATAGCCTTGGGGTTGTCTACTTAACAACAGTACATAGGTCTACTCTCTACAGAGAGGTTAGCAGAAGAAGGAGATGCTAGAGTGTGTGGGGGTCTGATGTTCTGATAAGGGCTATACCCTAGTTGGTCGTCCTTCTACCTAAGGAGGAGTGCCCCCCATGAGAACCTCCTGCATTATATCACCACCAAGGGTACTTTCGGGTAGTGACCTTGCCTCCCTGGCCTCAATGGAAAGGGCACCCGACTAGGGAGAAGTGACGGCATGAAATGATTTGTCACAGTAATCAGAATCACCTGTGAGGGAAAGGACATGGCTGATGTTAGGGTTCACATTTTGAGTTTTTAAATATGCTGTCACCTTATTTTATGGGAGGTCACACTGTAATGTTTGATGTGTGGTCACATAGTCATGGATCAATATGCAGACATTCCCATGAAGGATTGCCTATGCACGCACATGTCAAAACTGTCATTTTTGAGTGACTTACCAAGCAAACAAACGCCCCATAGTCTCCAGATTACAACGGGGCACACACCCTTCATCACTGGATGTCGTGCGCAGAGACCGGGAATTTGACATACACATCAGGGAAGACATCCCTAGCATCACACATCACCTGCATGTTGACAGAGTGTCAGCAGTGGCAGTTGTGGCAGATATTGGGATCCAGCTGGGGAGGGCAATCTGGGTGCAGTGTACCTTTGTATATGAGATTGTCACATGGTGATGTATTGGTGGCTGTGTGCAGTGATGCATGCCACTTCCTGATATAATATGGACACTGGCTGGGCTGTGATGTGCCAGCTGTTACGCCACAGGACCTCTGGAAACAACCTGTTGCAGAGAAATGCAGGGTTTTTAACAGTTTTATCTGTTGCCACAAGAACAGGCAGTAGTGAGTCAGAGATCTCCCTCCCACTCCTGCAACATGTCCAGAATCAGGTGAGGAAGGAAGTGATACTATTGCAAGTCCTCATTTACTTTCTTAATGTGGCATGACCATTCTAGCATGACATCAAATGTAAAGCAAACATGTTAAGTCTTATTACACAGCTACACTGGCCTACATTTAGTAGGGCAGGCTGCATTTACCCCCTTAATATGGCATGGCATTATACACTTGGCATCAAGTGTTATTATGTGGATAGCAAAGATGATAAATGTTGCTATTTGGCTAGACCAGCCTACAGGCTTGGAGTAGCCCATAGAGCAAAAGTGCAATGCTCTAAGTGCCAGCCCATATTTCTAGGCTGGGTCTGATTTTTTTGACAGAATGGAACACTATTTTGGGGAGAGTCAGCATATGTCTTTACACTTGTTTTAACCAATGCTACTTAGCACACAAGCTTTCCAATGCATTATTTGCAAAATATTTTAGCAAAACCACCCCTTTGGATAGTACTTAAACAGTCTGATCTGGGTAGTAATTGATTGTAATGTGTGATTTTGGGCCACTTTTTCATGGTGCATGAGAGGATGTTATACCCCAGTCCTTTATAGCCCTACTTCCCAGTTCCATCTTCATCGATTTCACCTTTGACAGCTATGTTATAATGCAAAAAACTAGGTTTTTGGAATGGAGGTTCATACATTCGAGTGTGGGTTTACCATTCACAATGTTGTAGGTTCAAGTCCTCTCATTGGCATGAGAATTCTCAAATAAGTTGGTCGACTTGTGTGTTGGGAGGACATAGGTATTGTTGTAAAGTATTGTTTTATCTTTATTTCCATTACAAATTGCTGAGAGAAGAGAATCTGTGGTTATCAAAAACAGCCTTGCTTGTCCCCAAATTCATCTTCATCCATTACACCTTTGACTGCCATGTCATAATGCAAAGAGCTGCCCATTTTAAAAAAAGACTGAGGGGTTCAGAGGTTAGAGCATGGGTTTACCACTGGCCAAGAGGCAGGTTCAAGTTTCCTTGTTGGCATGAAAATAACCAAAATTGTAAGTTGGCCCTGGTTTTGGGAGGAAATAGTTACATTGTTTAATTATTAATGAATTCTTACTGTTATAAAAATATTGTTTTATCTTTACTTCCATTAAAAATGGCTCATAGAGAGCGAGATTAAGAAATCAGGGCTCCTGGAGAAAACCCTATTCTGCCCAGGAGGGCTTCTTGAGAAACAAAGATACAAGCGAATGGGTTGGTAATGGCTGGTGCACTCCCTTCCTGCTTAATCACCATACACACAGAAAAAGACTTTGAATATTGTACCTGTATATAGCAAAATTTAGTTTTTTGTAATATATCTATTTACAAAATGTTTGGTACAAAGTAAAGCATCACATGCTTCCGAGACAAGTCATACAAAATATCACAAGACAATAAACAATAGGTAAACACATTGCTTGTGCAGTAAACAGGGAACAACTCTCTATTGTTGATATGTGACGACAGGGGTGAAAAAAGGTGAACATTTAGAACAAAACTACAAGAGGAATTTTTATACAAGACAGTGTAAATATATAACACTGTAATTCAAATTTGTCTACACCAGGGTGTTTCAGCCTTCTATAGGGGCTGGATATGCCTCATATCTGATACAGCCTTCATCAGGACGGGGGGGCTGTATGATCAGGATTTTCGGAAGGTACTGTACCAATTCAATACCAACAGAATTCATTCTGGAATGTACCAGACTGGCGATGCCTGAGAATGTCTTTTTATTCCAGGACCAGTTCTACAAACAAATCAAAGGGGTAAGCGTGGGGGCTACATTCGCCCCTGACATTGCAAATCAGTTTATGGCCAACTATGAGAAAATCAACATATTCACGTATGAGAACCCTTTCCTATCTAATATCTCCCTCTGGAAACGTTACATAGATGATGTTATAATCATCTGGAATGGATCATCTCGTGACTAGAGGATTTTCATCAATGGATCAATCAACGCACCCCACATATTAGATTCACCATACATTGGGACCACCATCAGATTGATTTTCTGGACCTCCACATATATAGGACGGGAGACCACTTGAAAACCAAACGATACCGAAAACCGACAGATCGGAAACAGCCTACTACACTTCCAGAGTTACCATCCATTGGGCCTGAAATATAATCTGCCCTATGGCCAGTTTCTATGCATTCGCAAAAACTGCACCGAAGTAGACAGGTACAAAAAACATGCAGAAGACCTACAAACAAGGCTGGGAGAAAGAGGCCACCCCCGTAAAGCCATAAAACAAGCAAGAAAGAGGGCGACATACACCCCAGAGAGATTTGCCTTGAAAAGAAGGCCAAAAAGAATTGGGGTGACTGGTCTTTGTCACCACTTTCAGTCCGCTTAGCAACCTGGTACAGAAAACTATAAAGAAAAATTGGCATCTGGTGAAACAGGCAGGAACTTTGAGCAAAGTACCCTGCTTTGCCTTCAAAAGGAACAAGAATTTGAAAGACTCCCTTGTGCATACTTATCTAGAACCAGCACCACGAGTCAACAACACTTTGTGGAACCTCCCGCCCGTCGTGGGACACTACAAGTGTGGGAAATGCATAGCCTGTGCTCTCACACTACAAAAAAAGTCTTTTGAACACAAGAAAATCAAGTGGACGATGAAGGACCACACGAACTGCAACACGAAAGGCGTCATTTACATCATACAATGTCCCGTGGACTCCTTTATGAAGGAAAATCCATCCGCTCCATTAAGATGCGCATTTCAGAACACCGTTCCTGCATCAGGAACAAGGTAGCTGATTAGCCCCTAGTAGAACACTTCAGTGAAAAGAACCATAAAGATACAGACCTAAGGTAGTTTGTCCTTCAGAAAGTGACACCCTCCACTAGAGGAGGAGATCTTAATAAGAAAAGAAATGAGGATCCAAAGGTAGGAGCCCTCCCGTCCCCTGCACACTATTCTAAGTCCATCAACTGATGGTTCATCAAAGTCAAGTAAGTTAGTTATTATTATTCCATAATATATATATTATATGAATAATGAGAATGAACATTCATTTGGTTTGTAAAAAAACCAAAGAGGTTTTAATTCCTAGTCACAATTAGTTAACCATTAAAGATTCAATTGAAAAAACCAAGTTAGCTGTCAACAAGATACAATGATAAGAAATGATAGTCCATATATACAGATCAATGGTGGCTGACGTGTTTCGGGATAAACATCCCTTCTTCTTGAGCCAAATGGGTTAAACTGAAAAACATAAATAAATGAAAACTGTTTCAATCCTATGAACTTCAAACCTGTGAACTTCAAATAAACATAATGCCCCTACCAAGGTGCGATGACCTTCTACATAGCATCGAAAATTTAGACAAAGATGTATTAATGTATCATACTGAGCACAATTACATAGACATTCTAACATGTTAATCAGCACTATCCTGCGTTAGGAATCCTGTACTGTAGCCAGTGTGCACCAGTATGCTCATTACATGCCCCAAGAGCGATCAATATCTATTCCAAAATGTTTTAGAATAATGTAGCACTCCATCGTAATATTAAAAGTTGGCATACCTTAAATATGTAATGGGTGAAGTATATGTCTTCCCCTGAAAAATGGTGGAATGGTGTGTTCCAACTCTTCACACACCGGTAAGGGAGACTGCTCCTCTCCTTAGTATGGAGCGCCTAAACAGAAAATTGGGAAATGTAGCAGTGACCTGCATGGTCTATATCCCTGAGTTGTAGTACATATTGACCAATCTCAAAGATGCGTGTTAAATATAAGCTGATTATACATTTTAACATTTTAACATCGGCTGTCACTGAATATTAGCAGATGACAAGGAGAGGAAATCGCCATACCAAGTCAAGTGGCTTACCTCTAGAGTTGAAAGGAATACAAGGATTGTGACTCAGCTTGCTCGGCTATACTGATGTGCCAGGTAATGATGACACAGAATAAACTGTGTTGTTCTGTAAAGGGGGGAACGTAAAAAAAACCACGGGGTGACCTATATAGCTAAAGGGACCTAATTGAACTGTGCTCGCATTAAATTAAACTGTGTTTTCCCTCGCTCCTCTTTAGCTCTGCAATGTGAATTCATACATCCACATTCGCGTGCAGAGAGAAGAAACTTCTTTTTTGAAATGCTGCCCGAGGCCGCGCGTGTTCCAAACAGAGGGATGCGGACCTCGTCTGCTCTGCGGTGGGTTTACTCGTAACCCTGGCAATGCTCACAGTTGTCAGCAGACCCTGTCTGTCTGTATGCTTGTGAAACAGTAAAGAGAGCGGACTATTGAAGAGCCCTCCGTGTAAGGGGCTAGCTGACTGGTGTGCATATGGGCGCCATCTTGGAAAGTCTGAAATGCTCATAAGTGAGCTTGCATCTACCATTTTAATAAATAAGCTTACATGTGCCTGCATTGAATATTTATCTAAAAATTACGTGGAGGAAATAAACAATAATTAAAAAATAAATGAAAAATGTGACCGTGTATGTTATTATGAATGGCTATGATTAGAGAAGGGGCTCAGGGAAATGGCAGATGACTACCTTGATGCACGTATATGTGCAATGCACTAAGGCCACAGTAGAGATTGTTCTAACAAAATTACATAAGTACTATATGTTCACAGAAGTGCATACATTAAATCTGTAAATTGCTCATAGACACGAAATTGTGAACAGTGGGCCATTCAACACACCCCGGACTGCTTATTACTTAACAACTGTTCCACTGTGAAGGGCAGTACATTACTTCCATTATATTTCTTGTAGGGCATTTTACATTTCTAACAGTTCAATCTTCCCACAAAGGAGCAGGAAGTTGTGTATGGGGTATTATCATGTGGGTTTACCCCCAAAAAAAATAATTTTGCATGGAGGTGACACAACAGAAAGAAATATACATGCAAATTGAAAACAATAAGGAATAAAAGTCTGTCAATTGTTAAAGGGTCAGATAAAGCACCTCAGGGAGAACTCTCCATTGAGACCTTGTGGGTTTACTGTGTCTAGCTGGTGTATCCAAAACTTTTCCCTCCAGGAGAGGATAGATTGATAGTCTCCCCCTCTGTATGGTTTCTTGACTATCTCCAAAATCTGGAACTTGATTTGAGCTACTGTATGTTGGTGTTCTGTGAAGTGTCTTGCCAGTAGGGACGTTATGTTCTTACATCTGATGTTGGATTTGTGCTCAGTTAGTCTCTCTTTCACTGCTCTTGTAGTCTGACCCACATATATGTTCCCGCATGGGCATTTGATTGCATAAATAGCCCCTGTTGACATGCAGGTGGCGAAGTCTCTTAGTTTATATTTCTTGCCAGATTGGGGATGTGTTACACTTTCGCCTTTAATTACATTGTTGCAATGGGAGCATCCCAACCATGGAAATGCACCCTTCTTTCTTGTTTGCAAAAACATCTGTTTCTCTTTGGGAGGTTTCTCGGCTCTCACCAGTTTGTCTCTCAAGTTTTGGCCTCTTTTAAAGGCCATCATTGGAGACTTGGGAAATAATATTTCAAGTAATGGGTCATTGTGTAGGATTCCCCAGTGTTTTTTAATTGCTCTCTCCACTTGAAAACTCTGACGAGAGTACTTTGAGATGTAGTGCAATGGTATTTCTTTGTTCTTAATCTTCAGTGTGAGTAGTTGTTCTTTGCTCACCCTCGATTTTCTCTCCTTTGCTTCCTCTAGAACAGAGTGTGGGTAGCCCCTCTTTGAAAATGTGTCCAACAATTTAGTGCATTCGACATCAAGTCCCGCTGGATCAGAAACAATCCTTTTCAATCTCAGAATTTGGCTATAGGGTAGACTACCCAGCATTCACTTAGGATGAAAGCTAGAGAAATGTAATAAATTATTGACGTTGGTTGGCTTGTGATAGACATTCGTCGTGATTTGATTGTTTTTAATCTCCAAGCAGATGTCTAGGAAATGTAAGGATGGTGTTCCTACTTCCATCATAAATTTAATGCTTTGATGAACTGAGTTCAAAAAGTTGAAAAAGGTGGTCAGTTCCTCCTTGGTGCCGCACCAAATCCCAAATATATCATCGATATAATGTTTCCAAATTAATATTTTGTTTTACCAGTCTGCATTTGCCAATACATGTGTGTGTTTGAATCTGTACATAAAGGGGTTCGCGTACACAGGGGCCATCGCTGACCCCATAGAGGTTCCTGTGACTTGGAGATAGAAGTTTCCTTGAAATCTGAAATAGTTATTATTCAATATCAGGTTTAGGAGCTTCACAATCAATTGTGGATCACCTCTCGTAGCTTGTGAATTCAATAGCAGCCATTCCACTGCTTGAATACCTTCCTCATGTGGGATGGAAGTGTACAAACAGCACACATCCATACTGAACAGTATGCAATCTGAGCTTAATGCTCTAATTTCTTGAATGCAGTTCAAAAAGTCTGTAGTATCCTTAAGGTATGTTGGGATGTCCTGGATGAGTGGTTAGAGTAACTGATCGATGTATATGGACAATGGATCGAAGATACTGTCAGTACCCGCTACAATGGGTCTTAACAGAGGATCACTTTGGTTTTTGTGGATCTTCGGCAATCCGTAGAACACAGGTGTGATAGGATGATGATTGATTAAAAATGTGCTTGTTTTGTTACTTATCCATTCATTGTCCACGGCTTCCTCCACTATATTTTCAATGAGCGATGTTATTGTCATGATTGGATACCCATTCAGTTTGGTATACGTAATGGTTTCATTAAGTAGCATCAGGCATTTTCTTGTGTAATCATCCGTGTCCATGACATCTTTTGCCAATACTTCCACATGATCTAATTGGCATTTCTTTACATTATTGGGTGTTGATATTTGATAATTTATCTGTTTCAAATCAGAAATAACCTTCTTCTCAAAGAGATTTAGGATTGAATTCTGTATGTGTGGATCGAAATTGCTTTTTGCATGTATTTCTAATGTTTCACCCTCAGAGTGGTGAATTTCCAGATTTTCATCTGACTCAAAAAATATTTTGAGTCTAAGTTTTCTTAATAGCTTATGGAGGCAAATCTTCTCCTCAAACAGAGTCGCGTTATTTGTCCGAATAAATGATAGACCACGGTTCAGCATCTCAAGTTGGCCACTGGTGAGAGTTTTCTTGGAGATATTAACTACCAGGTTTTCACTCATTTGTTTTGCTTTTTTTGTTTTGCCTTGCCCTCTCCTCGTTTTTCTCTTGATTTGTCACGTAGGCCTAAAAAAGCCCCAGTGTCGTCTGGTCTTGGTGAACCTGTAGTTGGTGTTGTTATCGATGGTTCCGCGAGGTGTAGTCCTCCGTTAGATGGTTGTACTGGTATTCTTCCTGTGTCAACAACTGAACTCTTAGTGCCTGGGTGTGTTGGTTCACCTATGCTACTCGAGCTACTATCATTACCAGAGTTTGATGAGTCTAGATTCCTAGGTTTCATTCTGTTAAGTTTCCGGTGGTGGTAATACTCCTGCCAGTTGTATATAATAAGACCCTTACACAACTAGAACAACGGTGGGTTCATAAATTGGATACGGTACAAGCTGGTCTTAATATTTCTGTTGAGTGGAAATCATTTATGTGCCTTATGGCTGGTTGATTACTCAATTTATAGAATGTATTTCCATCTAGCCATCCCATGCTAGTATTTGCCACTTGATTTTTCTGAAGATGACAGCAAATACAATATGAAGTGCATGTACCCTAACTGCTTTGTGATTCTGTACTATGAAAGCCTAGTAGGATATGTGTGTATACACTACGGTTTTCCATGTTACCACCCACAGTAGGCTGTTGGACACAAAACATGAACTGTACCACGCAATATGTTGTAAACTACCACTGAATGTTTTTCCTCTATTATTTTGGATTGAACATATTATCTCTCTTTCCTTTTCAGTGCTAGTAGGCCTCTTGACTCTGTGCCATGAAATCCCAGTAGGAAACTTATGTAGACACTACGATTCTCCATGTTACCAGCCGCAGTAGGCTGTTGGACAGAGTACATGAATTGTACCACGCAATATGTTGCAATTACCAATGCATGTTTTTTCCTCAATCGTTTTGGATCTAGCCTGTATGAGACAATGGGCCTCATTACGACCCTGGCGGAAGACCATGGTGCTATTAGCACCATGGTCCATGTCGGATTCCGCCATGGTGGATGGCGGATTTACCGCCCCATTCCAAGGTTGGCGGGCCGGTAAATCCCCATTCACCATGGCCCCTTCCCCATTCCCATTTTTTGCCCATAGGGCTCAATGGGAATGGGGAGGGCGCTAATTACGGCACCGTAAATTACGGTGCCGTAATTAGCACCAAGGTCCCTTAGCGGGTTGGACTTTAATGCCTGCAAAAAGCAGGTGTTAAAGTGTGAATCTGGCGTTAAGGGTTTAACGGCGCCGCAGCCTTTTACGGCGCCATTATCCCCTTAACCCCAGGGTTGTAATGAGGCCCAATATGTTATCTGTCTCGACATTTCAGTGCTAGTAGACCATCCATCCTTGATGTAGAGATAAAGTGGCATTTTTCCAAACTGATTAATAGGCGAATAAGATATTTTGTTATGGTTTGCTTGAATTGTATCACTAGACTGGCGACAATGTGGCTCCCACCACACACACGGCCCCTTGTCATAACTAACCAGATTTGCGGTCCATTGACTGCTCTCGACCCCTGGAACAGCCCACACCGGCAGTTGCTATGGCAACGATCTGATACATGCTTTATTGCTTTACCACAATATGACACCCACTTAGGGCATCCACCATAATTGCATTGCAAGTGTTATTACACCTATTAGAGACTCCAAACAAACAAAATTCACGGTACGGCCAAGCATACCATTCTAAATTGGCTGCCGTTATTTAGATACACATGACCTATCAACAGCGTTAGCAGCACTGCTCTGCGAGGTCCACGACGAACAAACCAGTCGGCATCACGATCGCCTGAGAGACTGTGACACAGCACTAGCTCCTGCGCACTTTCACTCGCCGCCTCTGACTCGCGTACATAAAGACACGTGCAGAGGTACTCTTATGCTCATACAATATAGCACTGAAAGACACCTGTCACAACCAATCCCACTAATAGTGTGCCCCCTTCTAGGACACGATGTGAAGTGGATCCATCCCATCCTAACCATGCATAAATTGCCCTCTGAAGTCCACAGCAACCTGCGCCGAGGTAAGCCAACGCATGTACACTGTCATGACTCTTTTATACATAATTAATATATGCTATACTCATGAATGGATAATTAGGAGAAAACACTAAGGTCACCTTTTGAATCTCCATTAAAAGGAGTCCAATGTGACTTTGACTGCTGAGAACTTTCCCGATAGAATATCTGTGGCCATTTCTTCCCCACAGGTAAGCTGTGTTGAGTAATTATGTCTCACACATATAGGCCCTCATTACGACTCAGGCGGTAAGTGATTGAAATTACCGCCATGGCGTAATGAGCGTTAACGCCATGGTCCGATGGCGATAAGAGCACCACATTACGACCCATCGCGCACGAGCATTACGCCATGGCGGTAACGTAAACTACGCCATGCCGTAAACAGCCCTTACCACCCTCGTTAACAGCGCAGGGTGACCTACCGCCACCCATCATTGCGCCGACCGTAGTCAGCGGTCACCGTAATTAGCGGTGACCGCAATTAGGCAGAACCGGAAATAGCGTAATCGCGGCGGAACGGGAAACAGCACAGCGGCCATCTTAAAAAACACAATCCATTGCCATCCTACCCAACCACACCACAACCAACCCTCAAACCCTGACATTCCCATAACCCACCCATTTCCACAGCCAACCATGCCTAAAGTTGTCAAGAAGGCATGTGACAGGCAGCAGCAGGAGCGCTTCAGTCGCGAGGAACTGCAAATGCTTGCAGACACGCTCCAGGAGAAGGCTGATGTTGTCTTCTCCAATGAGATGACCCGAACAGCCATAGGCCGCAAAAAGGAGGTGTGGGAACTTGTGGCACAACGTGTCAGTGCTGTTGGAACCACCCCACGCACCTCCAAACAGTGCCGCAAGAGATGGGACGACCTGCGGATCAGGGTCCGGGGCATTATGTCTGCCAACCGTAACCTGGCCCTGGGAACTGGCGGGGGAGCAGACTCCCCACTGAAGATGCAGCCATGGGAGGAGACATGTGCCTCACTGATTGGCATTGAGTGCATCGAAGGTGTCGGCGAGATGGAGAGAGGGGCCCCGAGATCTGGAGACACAGGTAGGTGCCTCATATCCAGCCTTGCAAGACACCCTGATACACTTGCACGTGACAATCACAATGTGGCAGACGCAACACATCAGCAGATGAGCCACACCCTGCGCACATGCAGCATGTACACTGTACAGTAGGCAGACACACACCTGCATGCAAAACCGAACCTAAAGGGAGGCAACCTGTATGTCACGGGCTACTAACTCCACCATCTATCCATTTCACTCTTCACAATGCCTGCTCAATGTCCGCTGAACCATCAATAACAGTCACCCTCCTCTGCTCCACCACAGGCTCGCAATCGGACACTGGCAGGGACGACAGCACCAGCACCCCAGCCAAGAAGGCCAGGAAAGTGGGAGAGGGGAACCATGCATCCACCTCTGCTGGACCCAGGCAGAATCCACGCCAGGCTGAAGAGCCCAGGGCAGCAAAGTCCCCTGAGGAAGGGGTCGTGACAGCACCTGCAGCCCAACCACACCCACTGTTGCCCACTGAGGGCAATGCGTCAGCAGGGAGCAGTACTGTTGGGGAGACTGCAGCCATCGCTGCCTGCTCCGACAGTGATGTGGAGGATGACACCGGACTTCACCACAACACACAACTGCACTCACCACACCTATCCCCAATCAGCCATCATGGAGATGACACCCTGGGCCCATCGCCAGCTAATTCATGGCCAGCAACTCCAAGCCCAGTGGGAGTTGTGGAAGATGGGAGTAGTCCCATTGGTCCCCCATTGGCACCCCCCATTGGGCCAGAATTCCAGCTGTCGCTGGAGCAGATTGCCAACAGACAGGAAGCACTGGGCACACTCCTCACGCAGCATGTAGCAGAATGTGTAAGTACCAGTGCAGCCATGGAGAGGAGTGCTGATGGCATCAGGGCTGCCATCCAAACTGCCAGCAGGGACATTTGCACCGAACTTGCTGCAGGGCGGCAGATGATGAGCCAGCTCATCCAGACAATTCTGGACACATGCCGTACTGAGCAGCCCGGTACATCCTCGGCTGCAAGTTCAGCACAAGCCTCTCCCGTCCGCAGGTCATCCAGGACCCTGAGGAGCACAGGCAGGGGGGCCCCAGGTTCCGGGAGAGGGGGCAGTCAATAGTGTGCTGAACTATACTCACTTCACCACGGGCACTGTCACATGTTTGCAGGGTGTTCAGGGGGGAGGGGGAGGGGGGTATTGGGTGTGTTGGAGTGTTCAGGGGGGAGGGGGAGGGGGGTATTGGGTGTGTTGGAGTGTTCAGGGGGAAGGGGGAGGGGGGTATTGGGTGTGTTGGAGTGTTCAGGGGGAGGGGGAGGGGGGTATTGGGTGTGTTGGAGTGTTCAGGGGGGAGGGGGAGGGGGGTATTGGGTGTGTTGGAGTGTGCAGGGGGGAGGGGGAGGGGTACTGTTATACCTATTCAGTAGTACAATACACTTTTTCTTTTCTCACTAACTAAAAGTGTGGACATTGCTCATTGCGTATGTGTGCTTTATTGTTACAGTCCACAGTGTTGACATACCAGACACACACAGTGCCCCAAGTGCCATCCATATGTCCCGCTGTGTGTGCTAGAAGTATCGGTCAATGACATTCTGACGCATAATATGGCCCTCCTGTGCATCGCTGCCTCCCTGAGGTGCTGCCCCATCCCCATCATCATCATCCCCATCATCAGGTGGTTGTGGTTCTGCGTCAGGGGGCAGAGGCACGTTTCGTCTGATGCACATATTGTGTAGCATGACACATGCCATGACGATCTTTGCAACCTTCTCATGGCGGTACAGGAGTGCCCCGCCAGACCTGCTGAGGCAGCGGAAACGTGCCTTCAGTAGGCCAAAAGCATGCTCTATCACCACACGGGTACGTGCATGGTTATGGTTGTAGTCCTCCTCATGCTGGTTCGATGGGTTCCGGACTGGTGTGAGGAGCCACCTCTTCAGGGGATAGCCCGCATCACCTGTAAAATGTGAGAAAAGAATGTGTCAGGAACGAGATTGATATGTGAACATGACGCACAACCATGCCTTGATTCTGACTGTTACTGTGCACCAATTGGAGTTGTGGTTATGGATTTACACTGTGCAACCAGTATGTGTTCATGGCTCTCATGTACTGTTTTGCGTGCTAAAACACAATGCAGGGGGGACGATTGCCTTGTGAGTGGCCATCCACTGTGTCCGTTCAGGCCGTCATTCATGTGACCTTGCACGTGTCCTGTGAGCTTGAAGCTCACATGATAGCAACATCGATGTCTGGCTCATTATGACCCCAGTGAGCATTACTGGTGTCAATGGGGACAGTTTGTGGGTCTTGTAGTGGTGCATTGATGTCCCTGTCTGTCATGTGCCTCCTTTGTGCGCAGTTGTGGGGGACAGGCCTTTCAGTAGTTGCTGCATGGTGACGTGCATGTTGGTGTTATTCTTTAGGGTCAATGCGGCCACAATTTGCACAATGCACTTGCAAATGGTTGTGTCGTTTTTGGGATGCACTTTCATTCACATGTTGGGATGATTAGGTCAGGCATGATGTGTACACTTCTCTGTTGACGTCAGTGCTGCCACAGGGAATGATCTGGCTACTGCTAGTTGCACCCACCCCCCTGTATCTGCCAGATGTAATATGCATTGGTACGTCATTCAACACCCACTTTGAATTTCCATGCTCATGTCATTAGACTCACCGAGTAGGTAGGATCTTGGGCCTGCATGTCGCTCCATGTAGCGTGGTATTGTTGAGTTCCGAAGGATCATAGAATCATGGGTTGATCCGGGGAATCTGGCACAACAATGTGTGATGATCCTGTTGGAGTCACAGACCATTTGCACGTTGATTGAGTGGAAATGTTTACGGTTGCGGTACGGTACCTCCATGGCATGTGTGACCACCAATTCAACATGGGTGCAGTCAATGGCACCAATGCAACCAGGTATGCCGGCCAGTGCATGGAAACCCACTTTGCTGTTGGCAATCTCCTGGGCAGACCGTGGTAATGAGATGTGGTCATCTGTGTGCTTGATGAGGGCATTGAGCACTTGCATCAGTGTACGCGAGAATAATGGTTGTGATATGCCATGCAAGTGCCCCACTGTGTGCTGGTAGGTGCCTGTGGCCAGGAAGTGGAGCACCGACACTACCTTCAGTAGGGGGGGGGGTGGCAGTGGGTGTATCAATCATGCTGACGATGTCGTTGTGTATCATGTCCACAATGGTGGTGATGGTGTCCCGGTCCAGTCGGTACAGGGTGTGGATCTGCTCAGCGGTGAGGTTGAATGGGCTGGGTCTGATGCGTGGGATTGGGGGCTGCCTGCGTGGTGGCACTGGCTGTGCTGGTGGGGCTTGCTGGGCCTGCCTTGCCCTCCTTCTCCTCCTGCGTCTCCTCTGTGCAGCCTGTTGTTGTTGTTGTTGTTGTTGTTGTTGTTGTAGTTGTGGTTGTTGTAGTTGCTGTTGTAGCACTCGCATTGCTATCAGGTCCTCCAGCCCCAACATTGCTAGTCCTATTGGTATCATTGTGGAGTGTGACTGGGTGTGGGAAGGGGTGGGGTGTGCTCTTTTTGTACTTCCTGTGTCTGTATTGCCTTCACCTGTGCTGTTTCTGTGCACCTGTGGCAGCTGCATTCACTTTACATGGCCCTTTACGGTTGGTTCGCGATGGAGTAATTTGCACCATGGCGGTAAGGTACTTAACGGCCTGGGTGATGGCGTTAGGGGCATGTCCGCTTGGGTCGGCATTCCCGCACCTTTCCGCCATGGCGCTAAGTACGGTGTGGATGTTTGCGTGCGCGCGCCCTTGGCGCAGTCAGCGACAGCGTTAGCTACGATGCCGCTAGTGACATCGTAGTTTACGGTCACGGGTCGTAATCGGCCCGAGCGGAAGACGATGGCGGTAATCGTTTACCGCCATCGTTTTTCGCTTTGCGCCAGGGTCGTAATGAGGGCCATAGTGATTTAATCACCTTGTATAAATATTTCGAGCTCAACACTCCCCTAACTGTACTTCCTTTTACCTTTTACAGTACCTTCCGAACATCCTGATCATACAGCCCCCCATCCTGATGAAGGCCTTATCAGATATGAGGCATATCCAGCCCCTATAGACGGCTGAAACACCCTGGTGTAGATGAATTTTGAATTACAGTGTGATATATTTACACTGCCTTGTATACAAATTCCTCTTGTAGTTTTGTTCTAAATGTTCACCTTTTTTGACCCCTGTCGTCACACATCAACAATAGAGAATTGTTCCCTGTTTACTGCACAAGCAATGTGTTTACCTATTGTTTATTGTCTTATGATATTTTTTATGACTTGTCTCGGAAGCATGTGATGCTTTACTTTGTACCAAACATTTTGTAAATAGATATTATTACATAAAAACGAAATTTTGCTATATCCAGGTACAATATTCAAAGTATTTTTCTTTGTGTACAGTGATTAAGCAGGAAGGGAGTGCACCAGCCTTTACCCACCCATTCGCTTGTATCTTTGTTTCTCATAGGGAGCGAGACCAGCACCTTTATTATCCCAAACACCATTGCTAGTACCCAGATGTATCTTCATCCATTACATCTTTGACCAACATAACATACTGAAAAAATGGTATGCTTTGTGTGGAGAGACCCAGTGGCTCAGAGGTTAGCACATGGGTTTACTAATGGCAAGATAGGAGGTGTGAGTCTTCCATTGTCATGCAAATACACAAACTAGTAGCAGGACCTGGGAGGAAATAGGTCATTTTTTTTTTTTTTTACTGTTACAAAAATGTTGTGTTATCTTTATTTCCATTGCAATTGGCATAGACAGAGAGACCAGCACATTTCTTTATCCCAACCGGCATTGCTAGTTCACAGATGCATCTTCAGCCACATCAATTTCCACTTTGACTGCCATGTCGCAATACAAGAAACTATGATTTTCAAAGACAGACCCAGGGGCTCAGAGGTTAGAGCATGTTTTTACCAATGGCACGGTTGCAGGTTCAGGTCTGTTCATTGGAATAACAATCTGCACCACCAGAAGCCAAGACACGTGCAGACTTTAAATCTGTCACTGCAAAAAGTAAAGGATGAGAAAACATGTCTCCTCTGTCTAGATCCCAAGACTATGGAACCTCATCCCGGCAGAATCATACTTACCCCCACACATATACAATTCATAAAAGAACTCAAGACCCACCTCTTCAAGAACTCTCTCCTCCTCATTACCTAGGTCATCACATTGTCCCTAGCACCACCTGATTTGCTAGATGCCATCAGCCCCTCTCCTCCCTGCCACCCTTTACAGCTGTACACCTTCTCTGTGTCCCTATGTATAATACCCCGCTGTAAATCTGTGCTGTTGTTACTTCTGAAAAGCACTCCCTTATTCATATGTACTGTTGTTTACCTCTGTAAAGTGTTCTCTTGCTTCTCAAAGCTAGGTCCATGCTCAATAAATACCATAATAATAATAATAATAATAATACTCAAATTGGTACATTTATTTATTTATATATTGGGCCTTTATAATGTACCTATGCAGCACATGGTGTTTCAAGGTGCAACAAGACAGGTGGGGGAGAACAGATGACAACAAACAAAAATGGTCCTACTAGGCCTTTTGATATTCAGATTGTGCTAGTGCAGAACAGAACGTGCAGGGAAGTGGGGTGGAAGGGGGAAGTGCCAGTCAGATCAGCAAGTGCTAGTGCAAGGAGGGAAAAGAAGTGCAAGTCAGAGTGGAGAGTGCTCAAGTGCTAGGGGGAGGAGAAAGTGGGAAAGAGAGCCCCTGGGCTAGGCTAATGCTATGGGGAGACCAGGTGGACAAGTTCCAGGGGAATGTATAAGAGCATGGGAGTGGAGGTCCACAAGCACTCAAGGTGGTGCAGGACCAGCCAGACTAGTGCAGGCGAGGGAGCCCGGGAGGGCAAGTACAAGTTGGGGGGATGGTCAGGGGAGAATACAGTGCCGGGGTAGACTGGGTGAGGAGGGCGTGGTGGCCTGTATGAATGAGAAGGAACCTGGCAGCTAGTCACAATGCGACAGACGGGGGACATTAGCAGGGAGTGGGAGAGGGAAGGAAGAAGAGAAAAGGAGGGTCTTGAGAAGCTTCGGTGAACTTAAGGACATCCGGCTCAAGTTTTATAGGGGCAGGGAGGCCTTTCCAGAGAAAAGATCTTACGGAAGAGAGAAATTGGCCCCCGACTCTCTGCTTGGAAAAGCATCTAATCTACAGAGATTTGGAATCAGAAGACCGAAGGGCTCTAGCAGGGAGGAATTTAGGGGTAGAGAATGGATGTTGCAGGATCCCAGGCCCCAGAAAGCCTTGTGGATGATGCAGAGTGTCTTGAACTTGATCCTCACAGCAACCGAGAGAAAGTGGAGATATTTTAGGGCTGGAGAGATGTGGTCCCTGGGCTTGAGGCCAAGGATAAGTCTCGTAATCCTATTCTGCATTAGTTGAAGGGGACAAAGGTAGGAATTGGGCAGATTGAGGAAGAGACTGCTGAAGTAGTTTAGCCTGTAGAGGACCAGTGCTCTGGAGACATTGGCCCTCATTACGAGGTTGGTGGTAGTCATGGCGCTATTTGCGCCATGACTACCACCAATAACGGTACTGTGTCCGGATTGGTGAAATGGGGACGTACCGGTCCAGTCTGACCTTGGCAGGACCGGTAAGTCCCCATTCACCAAACCATTCCCCATTCCCATTTGAGCCCCTATAGGGCTCAATGTCAATGGGGAGGGCGCAAATAACGGGCCGGCGTATGCCAAACCTGTTATTTGCGCCTAGGTCCCTTAATGGGTCCCGTCCTTAACACCTGGTCAGACCAGGCGTTAAGGAAGGGACCCGCTAAGGGACCTCGTAGTAGGGTGGTAAGGGATTACCGGCACCGGTCTCCTTACCAGTGCCCGGTATCCCTTACCGCCCTACTCGTAATGAGGCCCATTGAGTTTCTGGGGGGAGATGAGGAAGGGGAGAATGCCTCTGATGAGGTGCAGCTGAAAGTTGGCATTCTTGGCAAGGTCTGTCATGTGAGGATAGAAGGAGAGATACGAGTTGAAGATGACACCAAGGTTTTATGCCTCACAGGAGGGTGAGGGGAGGGGCCCATAGAGGGTGGCCAGAGAGTAGGATGGAATGAGCAAGCTGGTGTCCCAATTAGAAGGATCTCAGTCTTACTGGCATTAAGGCAGAGATCGTTAGCAGTGCACCATGCCTGAAGAGCTGACAGTCAGGAATGAGTGAGGAAGAAGAGGAGGCAGTGGAGAGAAGCTTGAAGGAAAGCTGCATGTCATCAACATAACACTGTAAGTTAGGAGTGAAGGTGGAAATCAAATGGGCTAGAGGGGCAAAATAGATGCTGAAGAGCCATGGCGAGCGGATAGAGTGCGGATGGACACCACAGGCAGAGAGTGTAATGGAGGAGAGAAAAGGACCCAGTTGAACCTGGAAAGGTCGGTCAGATAGGAAGGAGGTCAACCAGTCCATAGCCAGGTCAGTGATTACAATTGAGCTGCGTGTTCAGAGGAAATCAGTTGAATATATGTATTCCCATTACAAATGCCTCCAAGAGAAAGTACAGCACCTTTGTTCATCCCATCACAGATGCATCTTCATCCACAGCCATGACATATATGAACGTCATGTCATAATGCAAAACGCTCTGGTTTCTGAAGGGAGAACATGGGTCTACTAATGGCATGGCTGTATGTTCAAGATCCTTGTTGGCATGAAACTACTGATACCGATAGACCTGTGTGGTGGGAGGAAAGAGGTAGATTATTTTTATTTTTTAACATTTTTTTACTGTTATAAAAATATTGTTTTCACTTTATTTCCATTACACATTGTTCACAAAGAGAGGCCAGCACTTTGTTTATCCCAAATGATGTTGATAGTTTATAGACGCATATTCATCCACATCCCAATGTAATTATTAAAAACACGTTGTTTTTCCCAAAGTAGACCAAGTGGGTGAAAGGCTAGAGCATGTGTTAACAAATGGCAACGTTGCAGAACCATCAATGGGATGAACATACTACACCTGGTAGGTTGAGCTCTAAATTAGGAGAAATAAGTATACGTTTTTTTGTTGTTAAAAAATGTTTTGTGTTTTGCAATGTCTCTTCCTTATCTTCCTCTTTTACTGTGATATGTGGGTTTACAAGGGAATCCAGCAGCTAATGAATGTTACCTTTAAATACAGCTAGCTGTATATCACCACACAGAGTTGAGAGCAGGTCCCTTGCCAGATGTACTGCATCCTCATCACCTGTCCAGGTACGAGCCAGATTGTAAGCAAGCAGGTACACCATAGGGAGGACTACACTCAGGGATGTGTTCTAATGGCTAATGCGCTTGGCGTCCTCTTCAAAAGGGTGTAGAACAGAGAAGTAATTAGACAGCAGCTGATGGCATTGCACTGTTTTCATAACCTGTCCAGCATGTGCAAAGTACAGTTTAATGGGTGGCCACTTCAGCCTTCAGGTTGTTCCTTGGCAACTTTTGGCCCATATGTAATTGGTGCAGTGCAGGTTTAACGTGCTAAGGCCAGCTGAAATGGCAGCTGATTGTCTTGTCCTACGCAACTATTTCTGTCAACAGACTGATAGGGTCAGCATGTTAGCATGAGGGGAATTACATGCCCAAAGCACGGGCTGTACATTGTCTTGTCAAGTCACAAGGCATCAAGGACATTTGATCCACTGTCTGCTGAAACAAAGCCAAATGCAAACTGCGGGGTCTTAGTCCTTGTGTGTTGACCTCCTCTAATGTCTCCCAGATGTCTACTCCCCTGTGGTGTCTGCTCTGAAACCCTTTAATGCTCAAGGTTGCCTTATCCTGAATTGCACACACATGCTATCCCTTTCAATGACTCTGAAACTGCAATTGGTGCTCGGAGGAAATAAAGTCCACTCTGACAGCCAAGTAGTCAATGTTCTGTCCACGGGTCCACTTGTCCTTGGTAAAGTGGACCTTTTGCTCACTGACTAGCACTGACTAGCTTATTGTCTACCCCACAGTAGTCCAATGTATTCAACAATTCCAGTACCATATTGCAAGACTAAAAACAATAATCCAGGAATGTCTTAGTGGTAATAAACCTTCCTATAAGGTTCCACAAGTTAATATGGCATGAGAACTGACTGTTGCCATCTTTAAAGCCAGGTTAGCATGGAGCATGAAGCATGAACTGTCTTTCATGGGTTATTTTGACCACATCAAAATCTTCACTAACACTGTCTTGGGGTACAGGTGTATAGAGTGGTGTCCTACACCAAGCACTGAAACAGCTAATGTATTTTCAATGGGAATTAGTGCAGAATGGTGCAGGTATGCAACTTGTCTTATGTTACAGGGTGGGATGCACCTCTGATATTTTGATTTCTTCTCATGTTTGGTCACTACCTATCCTTGATATACTGTTTTCCAGAAGAGTGTGTAAGTGGACACATGTAGTTGTTGGGCACTCTCTACAAAGTACTGCCATACGTTTGATTTAATTGGCGGGATAGCACACACATTTGGTTAGTGTGGGTATGATAATTCTGGTGGTGTCGGGGAGGATGAGCTCTGGATAACACATAACTATGTGATGTGCTTTCTGATCTGTGAGGGGAAGGTTGTTTATCCAAGAGACTGTATTCATTTTGGAAGGCACACTTCTATTAATCCTAGAGTCTCTGCACCTGTGGCATTAGCTTGCTTTCGCTCCTCAGTATCACTTCAACCCAAACCACAGTTTGTTTTTGTGTGGACTCGATGGAACACAATATTTGTGTTGATCTTAATCCATCTCCTCATCATTACTGTCTGACACAGTGACAGAGGCAGGGACCTTGGCATTTGCTACTCATTTTCTACTCAATCTGTTGATTTTCCCTGATGTTCAGAAGATAGGATCTACAGTGCTATGACTAAAGTCAGGATGTCATGCCCATTCAAAGTCACTTTGGTACTAACATCACAGTTGCAAAAATAGATGCTATGATAGATCTGTGTGTCTAAAAGCTAACAATTTGTCATCAGTATATCATTGTGAAATGTTTATGTTGATGCTATGACCAAGACTCTGAAGCACTTTGAGACCACGGTGACATATCATTGTATTTGTTGTCTGGGTTTTCAGCCAGACCATAGATGTATTTGGCCATGAGATGGTCGTTTTAATGATTTACATATGAATTAAAATTGTGTTTTTTGATACCCACCTGGACGTGATCAATGCAGCTGAGTGATAATAAGAATCACTTATAGGAGTTACCACTCTCCTGACAGTGTGTAGGGAAGTTGGGTAGCTAGTGGTGTTTCTGGCTCCTATAGACAAAAGATAGGATCTACACACTGCCCACTACTTCACTGTGGTAGCGGACAGAACTGAACGTGAAAACTCCTCTTTCAGTCTCTTTGGAGGTTCCTTGTCCTGGTGCAATTCTTTTGCATTTTTAAATACTGGTGGGTGTACCCCAGAGCCACTTGTGACAGGGGGTGTTATCCTCAATTGACCAGGTGCAGTTCTCGAATACCCATTACACACCACAAGTGCAACTGCAGGAGTGAAATGACCAGGTACAGCATATCTCCGACTTCATCTGGCTAGATTGGTTGCAGACAAGTTCTTCCAAATGTGGGTCAACCACGGCCTCGCTAAATCGCTGCTGCTCCCTCCATGCAAATTAATGTTAGAGTGCCTCACTAACAAACTGCCATCAGCGATTCCCTGCTCCTTCCACTAATTATCCAATGTGTCCCCGAATGGCGCATATCTCATTCACTCTTTTCAAGAGATGGAGGCAGGTGTCCCTCTCCTACCCATGTCTCTGTTGATGGCCCTTGTGGTGTTCACAGACTTCAAATCACTTAAAGTCTCACTACCTTTTTGCTATCATTCTCCCTAAGACCAATAGAAAAGCACTCCAGTCAATTATGCCTTCCCTAAACATCCTAAGCCTGCCTTAAGCAACAACCCTGTGCCTCTTTGAAAGCTGCCTGAGACTGAATGGGAGCTTCCAGCAGGTGCCCTGCTTGAAGCCATGTGGACAAACTTGCTAAACACTTTTCCAAAAGTTTGTCTGGTATTCTTCCTTTACGAATGATCGAAAATTCTGGTGATTCACGCTTCATACATGTATAATCAAAAACCAGTGGCTGCAAAGTCACACACCATTATCACTGTAGTGGTCCAAAACTTTTAGATGTCCTTATTGGAGCAGAGGAATTAACCTATGTGTCGCAATCCGTATTCGTGTATTGGCACAGAGCAATTCTACATGAAGCGACTATTGAACAAGTTGAAGGAGACCCTTATTCTTTTCTATGTTTTCTATGCATGTAACCTGGCACAATGTACATTGCCAGGGGGCACTCTATAGGAAGTGACATTACTGATACTCAATAGCAATTATGCAGCCTTTGTTTTGCTGTTTTGGTAGACCACAGAAACCAACACATCATTCCTCATACATGGAACTCAGGTGGACAGCGCTGTAATTCTTGTGATCAGTATACAATATACTTTGCAGCAGATCTCATGCAAACACGCTCCTTGCCATAAGCTTTCTCTTTAGTGAGTGATATCCTGTTTGTTGGCTATGCGTGTTTTTTATTTTGTTAATTGCTCAGTAAGGCAAATCATTTCAATGTGACCTGAGACACTTGCTTCACAGTTCTTACTGAAGACGAAACACAATGATGTTTTGCAATCTTGCAAATTGAAGGCTTTGCTTTTTGAAAGTCATCTCAGTTCTGTCTCTTGTGGTCTTCCCCGAAGAAGTCTCCAACGGCAGGATATTGACAATTTCCACCTCATGTAAGTGCTTTTAACCTTCAATAACGACATTTGGCAAACCTTCCTTTCCCGTTTCCTCTATTAGAGCATCGTTCTCTACTCCGTGCCTGAATGACACATCTTAGCTTTATTGTTCCTTGAAAGCGATGAATGGAATTATTTAATGGAAAACAGAAATGGTGCAATAAGCACGAAAGCAAGATCTTAGTAAAGTGAAAGAAAGGCATTTCCATTGGTTAGCAAGTACCACACATGGCAGAATGTCGATGCCTGAGTCCTGTGATGATATACCTACAGAACGCAATGCTGAAAGTTCCTGTCAAGATGAATACTTTCTAAACAATGCAGCATTGCTTCATCCTATATACTAAAGGAGTTGGGGTGCCCTATTGGGAAGAAGCTGGGCACTAAGAACACTAAATAACACAAAGAAACAACAATCGATGCAAAAAAGTTGGTACTCTTCACCTTAAACATTTGTTAACTTCGTGAGATACCTTTTTGGTCGGGCCAATATACCTATCTCTGCCCCGAGCAACATCATATTTATGCATGGTTCAAGGAAATGAAATAAATGCCACAACAGCCATCACGTTTTTGATAAATGATTATTAATATTTGCACACTAGAGAAAATATATACACAAATAAAAGTTATAATGTGCCAGACATAAAATGTAAAAACAATAGAGGTAATACAGAGCCTCGTGCAATCCTATTGTTTGAGAAAAAAGTAATGAAGAACCACATTTTAGAAAAGATGGTAGTACCAGTGCACAGAAACCCAGTGCTGGAGGGAAAAGAGGAATAGAAGTGAAAGAATTTAAAAAAACAAGCATCCCTGGGTTAAGTCAGGTCGAGAAAAGAAGATAAATGCAAAAATATATTTCATTTTTTTGTCAAAAAGTTTTTTAAGGAAGCTTGGTTTCAAAATAAAGTCTAGGCCAAGTCTCCTTACAGAAAAGGATTATCTACTCTGGGTATTAGAATCATACACCAGAACCCTCTTTGTGTAAACTACGAATCTAGTGTGTATACACATAGCCCCTGTGTTTCAAATTTCAGGTTTGCTCAATTTTTACACATATAAATACCAAATACAGGTTTATAAATAATTAAACAAATCCATCAGTTTCATAATTCTTGCAACTGTATTGATTTGGTGTGTTCTGCTCGTTTATAAATGTCCATAATTTTAAGAGATTGACTCCATAAGTTCCATCATGGAAAACCCCACATAGGGTCTGCCAACACACATAAAGGGAATGCTCTCAAGGGAGAAAGAAGAAGAAAGACTCGGCTTCCAGACAGTTTGTTACTTCCCAGAGAAGGTGAGATATTTCATCTGTCCAACCACTGGAAGCGGAATCCCTTTAATATTGATCGCGTTTCGGTGGTCTTGAACTGCCACCTTCATCAGTGCGGAATCATAGTACCCTGTTGCAACAAAGGGGAACAAGAATGAACCACGTTTGCCAGTGAGTTAATGATGGCTCCAGATTCCATCATACTTTGGGTACCATGAAGTGCTCCATGTGTTTCCTAGACACAGGACCCACATTTCAGATGGTGATATTAGGAGATGTTTTCAAAACGAGGTTTCTTCCACCCACCCCCTTGTCTTACCCCCTCACCCAGCGATGCACCCCGCCGCATGTACTCTGCCTTTTCATTATATTATGTGTGTCACCAAAATATCCCTCCAGATGCCCACATTTGGCACATGCACATCGCCGGTGCTTGGGAGCAAGTGCAAACACATGCGGGGCATTTATTCCACACTCATGTGTATATTTGGCCCCCGTACCACGGTAAGGCCGATTGCACACAACACTATACACACATGCATTTACTTGTGCTGGTGCTCCTAAATGAAGAGGCACAGATCGTCACTGACACTCGGCTGTATTTACAGCCCATGATCCACGTTCCTTCTCCACGCCCACATTTGGCGTCATTTCTGGTCACTCACCACTCAACATTGATTATATTCACTTCTTTGTCATTTTTAATTAAGGCTCACCTAGCCAACTTTCAAGCACGCCTATGTTTTGCATGCTTGTAAATTTCCTTTTTGTTTGGTCCCTTTTGCAAACGAGGAAGGACCAACTCATGTCTTCTCTCGCTCCACACACACCCCCCTGGACGGACCAATCCGTTTTCTCTCTCCAGCCACTGCCCTTTCCCATTGCCGTCAGGGAGGTTGACACTTCCGGGTCAGGTGACATAGAGGAGCATATCCCCATGTTGCCTAGCGACCGACCCTAAGAGCAAAGCTTTCGTTCCTTTCTCCTGACGCCGCTGGCAAAGGAATGACACAGCGTTTTCTTGCTCGCCACCTTCATTCTGAAGTCAGCACCCTGCGGGAAAGCACAGAAACCTTTTGAGGTAAGCACCTCGAATAGAGTCTTTACCACAGCTGTTCTAGCCCACGGATGGCCACTGCGCCCCCCTTTTCTACACCAAAACCCCTGCCCACCAACCCCCATCCCCCCTCCTCCTCCCTATTTTATTTATCACCATAAGAGGAACATAAACCTTCTAAACTGCCGTATTTCACATCTTGTTACATGTGCAATCTCCTGAGCACCTGCAACTCAGAGCGGCCCTATGCCACAAAGCGGCCACGAAATATCATCCGCTCCTTTTTCCGCCTGGACAGTCACCACGTAGAGGACCTCACATCGCCAGACACAGCCAAGCACCATAACTCACCAGGCGTACCAGGTGTCTAAGCTACCTCACCGCTGGATCGTCTGGGCAACGGGTGCTAGCATGCAGGCTCATTCTCACGGTCTCGGAGACTGCTTCACTACCCCACTAGGTGAGAATAGATAGTCTCCCCTTTTTTTCTCTTCTCCCACCAGAGTGGGGGCTCCAGCACTCTTGTGCTTCAGACAAGACTTGTCAATGTTTACTTTTTCGGCAGACTTGATCTAAACTGAATTTGCAAGCCTGCCTCTTGCAACCCAGCCTCAAATTGTGTTTTCTTTGACTAGAATTCCAATCAATTTTCCTTTGTTCCTTTCTTGTCCCCCTTTGTTGCAATAGGGTACTATGATTCCGCCCTGATGAAGGTGGCAGTTCAAGACCACCGAAACGCGATCAATATTAAAGGGATTCCACTTCCAGTGCTTGGACAGATGAAATATCTCACCTTCTCTGGGAAGTAACAAACTGTCTGGAAGCCGAGTCTTTCTTCTTCTTTCTCCCTTGAGAGCATTCCCTTTATGTGTGTTGGCAGACCCTATGTGGGGTTTTCCATGATGGAACTTATGGAGTCAATCTCTTAAAATTATGGACATTTATGAACGAGCAGAACACACCAAACCAATACAGTTGCAAGAATTATGAAACTGATGGATTTGTTTAATTATTTATAAACCTGTATTTGGTATTTATGTGTGTAAAAATTGAGCAAACCTGAAATTTGAAACACAGGGGCTATGTGTATACACATTAGATTTGTAGTATACACAAAGAAGGTTCTGGCGTATGATTCTAATACCCAGAGTAGATAACCTTTTTCTGTAGGGAGATTTGGACTAGACTTTATTTTGAAACCAAGCTTCCTTAAAAAACCTTTTGACAAAAAACTGAAATATATTTTTGCATTTATCTTCTTTTCTGGACCTGACAACCCAGGGATGCTTGTTTTTTTAAAATTTGTTCACTTCTATTCCTCTTTTCCCTCCAGCACTGGGTTTCTGTGCACTGGTACTACCATCTTTTCTAAAATGTGGTTCTTCATTACTTTTTTCTCAAACAATAGGATTGCACGAGGCTCTGTATTAACTCTATTGTTTTTACATTTTATGTCTGGCACATTATAACTTATATGTGTGTATATGTTTTCTCTAGTGTGCAAATATTAATAATCATTTATCAAAAACGTGATGGCTGTTGTGGCACTTATTTCACTTCCTTGAACCATGCATAAATATGATGTTGCTCGGGGCAGAAATAGGTATATTGGCCCCGACCAAAAAGGTATCTCACGAAGTTAACAAATGTTTAAGGTGAAGAGTACCAACTTTTTTGCAGCGATTGCAGTGCTTCATCCTGTCATGCATTGTTGTGGTATGACTACCATGAACAATCATTTACAGTAACACCCTAAATCATTAACAGTGAAACCTTTACAACCAGAGCAACACAGTACTGTGCGCCATCACATGAATGTGACTGTGGTGCTGTCATTCTGCAACAACCGCAATCCAAGAAACAGATGCAAGGTCCCGATTGAAAACAACCACAGTGAAAGATTAGTTTACCCTTAATCCCTCCAATGCAAAGGACTCACTACCAACTGTCTACTTAAAATGAAAAAGACAGTCAAAAGTTTAAAATGATTAGATGCTCAGTTTTACCATACTGTATATCCACAAATGTGAAATCCATAGCAAGTTTCCAGATTACAGGCACAAAGTAGATGCCCGAGTACATTGACTTTCACGCTACCCCACAAAATGGCAGCTAAAGCTAAAGCCAGCCAACATGGCGTGAAACGATACTGTTTTTCTATTATAATGAAGGGGCTGCAGATGAAGATCAGGTGAACAAGCCAGCAGCTAGCGCAGAGGTGAGCTGGGAAAGCAATGTTTTGGGACAATATGTGGAGCGTGTGGGGTACAAGGGAGGTAAACAGAAAGTCAAAGAAGTGGAGCAACCAGGCGTGGGGCGGGGTAAGCGTAACTGTGAGGGTCAAGGGGTATGGTAGGCCAAAGTACAGTGCATAGGGGCAGAATAAAATCGAGCGGAACATGCCACCCGATAAAAAGTGATGTTTCATTGGCAACAAGAGAAGAGAGATCAGTTGAGACAAGGTTGGGCAGGAAAATAGAAACCTGGGATAGACTGTGGAGGATTGGGCACGTAAAATTGGGAACCTCTCTGTGGATTCTAATCGCTAAAATCGATGCCAGAAAAAAAGCATTGGAAGGGAAGTATTTGGTCTACCTGACTGCATCCAAAACACTGAAGTAAAAAATGTCATATGGCACTTGTGCACACATTCCCTCAAAGCCAACACTGCTTCAATTGCCCATGTGTTCAAGCACATCCAGCCAAGTGTCTGTCAGAATGGGAATGGGCTTGGTGAATTGCTACCAGGGCAAAGAATCAAATGGTGAGGAGCCCGCCTGCATGGTGAGGACCACACCTGAATATCGAGATGTATTGATGTGACTTACAACAATAAAGGGTGACATCAACTGTGCCAACACTGCTTCCATTGTGCATGTGTGCAAGCACATCCACCCAAGAGTCTGTCAAAATGCGATTGGGCTTGATCAATTGCTACCAGGGCAAATAATCAAATGGTGATTAGCACACCTGAATCTAGTGATATATTGATGTGACTTACAAAAATAAAGGGTGCAAGGGAGAATTACAACCCTGCACTGGGTTGAATACAATAAAGACAAACAAAATGTATCCACACACTGTGGATCACTCGCGCCCCCTACCCGTGCCCCCCATTCATCACACCCAACTATTAATATGGGTTACCAGTCAATCCTTATAAAGGAGTTAGTCAATTCCCAAATGTTCCTTTAAAGGAACCTCCACATATTTAAGAAAAAGAAAAACATGTTTTCACTGTTAATTAAAAAAAATCAAAACATGTCATAGTAGAAAATAATTGCTACAAGGGTCCAGATTACATAAACGTGGCACTAAATACCAAACTGCACTTGTCATGGTGCAATGATTTTCTAATATGTCCCAGTGTTTTTCGAAACAGGGCACACTTTAGCCTAGTGCTAATATTGTGCAACTTTGCACTGGCATCCAGCATTCTTTCGAATACTGCACATTCTCATTCTTTTCCACAAATGGGGTCCTCTTCAGATCGTGAGTATACCAATGCTGAAGCAGCAGCATTAACTTTAGTACGGCTGCTCCCAAATCCTTTTTTTGCTGTAAAGGGACTTTTATGTGGCCACTTTTTAGAAAGTACAATATAAGGCGAATAAGATTAGCACAATGTATTAAATGTTAATTTTCTAAAATCAAGTATTGCCCATGAAATGATGTATTGTTAACGCCAGATATATAACCAGGATATGCTTATATCTGTAGCGGTACTTCATAAGTGTGCCAGGCAAACTATTCTGGTAACATATAATTTAAAATATAGTACTTCCTTTAAACACATAAGTGTTCTTCCTTTAAATTACACTGAATATTTATGTGATCAGAAATGACAATAAAACAAGAATTTATTTGACACTTCCCTGCCCATAAAAGCCGAACGCCAGCAATGTGCATTTTTCGTATACTGCTACTTCTCTATAAACACACAGACCTGCATGGTCGGTATACTACTTACCATGTTTACATGGTAAATCATTTGTTAGGAGAAGATTATTAGGGAAGTGGGTTGCACAGTCTTCACTGAGTGTTCAGGGATTCAGTTTTCAGATCCAAAGCAGTGTTTTTCGAACTGTCCAGGCCCATTTGTATCCAATGGAATAAACTAAAAACCAGAAATATCTCCTGTTGTTGGCAAAAGCGGTTGTGCAAGCTTTCAGCCAGCAGAAGTCGCAGTTTGGACAGCTTGCTCCCAGTGCTTTTCTTGGGGCCAGTATTTACCTATGAGTAAAATGTGTCACAAGTAAAGGGACAAGGATCAGTCAGAGTGGCACAATGAAAAAGGTGTATGGTGTGCATGTGACGACCCCTGGATAATTGACTGAATGACCATTGATGATGAACCCTGGCATGCTGACAGATGAATCTGCTGCTGGTATACAGTGGCCAGTCAGGAACATTGTGGTTACATCTGGTCACATGGAAAGAAGTCTGGATTTCACAGAGGCCCGCAGTTTGGCCAGATCACGAGTTGGGTGGTATTCCGGCTGCGATGCCACCCAACTTTATTAGCGTTAGCGCCCACCTGTCCAGCGGTATTACCGCCAGGTCACAGGTTGGGTGCTAACTGTTAGTCCCCATTCACCAATGGGTCCACTGGACTACTGAACTCAATGGGGAATTTTCAGTGCAATTACCACGCACTAATACAGCTCGCAGTAAATGTGCCAAAAATGTGCATTTTTCCAGTGTATTTACCTCCAGCTCTGACCTTGGGGTAAACACGCCAGACTCGAGATTGGACAGTCCCTTGAATGCAGCAATAACAATGTTACTGCCGCATTTAAGGGCTACCACCCAACTCATGATCAGGCCCTCTGCTTTGAGTTATAGATTTAGCGGAGATGCGTAAGCAGAGCCTTAATCTTCTTCAGGGAAATTATCATTCCAGTTGCTTCAGGATGAGAAAGGTGCAGAAACCTTTATCTATATTGCACACTTGGGAGATGGATGCACATCTAGCTTCGAATCAGATGCAATGCACGATTTGCATGTTGCCACACTACCAGAAGGTCTACCAGACTACATGGTAGGCAGCCAGTATTTGTGTGACAATATAGGTTACCCCCTTTGCATGTTTGGAATCACTAGCTGAAATAAATATTAAGAATCCAGAGGAATGATACCCCAAGATTAGGTGTGCCTAAACCTAGTGGCCAATGGTGCTTGCTTGCAGATCTACAGAAATTAAACAAAAAGGTACCTGTTTCAAGGTGGCCCCTTTCATTTATTGATCAGGGTCTAGCACAGGCTCACGGGTCAAAGGTGTTTACCACAGTAATCCTTACACCTGGATACTGGTGTGTGCCACTAGCTTTAGATATTCAAATTTGTTTTCATTTTCTTTTGACAAATAACAATATGCGTGGTCCCGGACAACCTTTGGGTTTGTCAATAGTGGCTGTGTGTTTTGGATATTCCTGAACAAGGCACTCCCAGATGCAGCTGAAAGGGGGACAATTGTATATGTGGATGATGTGCTAATCAAAAATGAAGATCTGAAAAGCCACTTCAATGAGATTAGACATGTGCTTAGTCAGCTACAGAAAGCTGGGGCAAAAGTATCTTTACGGAGAGCAAAGTGGTGTAGAAAGAAGGTAAACTTCCTAGGTCATGAAGTGACAGAATATGGATTAAACCCACAATAGAAAAAGGTGGATGTGATTCATAAACTAAAAGATCCCACTACTTATTAAAAAAAGTTTAAAGAGCTTGTTAGGAATGACAAGTCCTCTACGTGGTGACTGTCCAGGCAGAAAAAGGAGCAGATGATATTTCGTGGCCGCTTTGTGGCATAGGGCCGCTCTGAGTTGCAGGTGTTCAGGAGATTGCACCTGTAACAAGATGTGAAATACGGCAGTTTAAAATGTTTATGTTCCTCTTATGGAGATAAATAAAATAGGGTGGAGGAGGGGGGCAGGGGGTTGGGGGGCAGGGGTTTTGGTGTAGAAAAGGGGGGGGCGCAGTGGCCATGCGTGGGCTAGAACAGCTCTGGTAAAGACTCTATTCGAGGTGCTTACCTCAAAAGGTTCGTGTGCATTCCGGCAGGGTGCCGACTTCAGAATGAAGCCGGCGAGCGAGAAAACGCTGTGTCATTCCTTTGCCGGCGGTGTCAGGAGAAAGGAACTAAAGCTTTGCTCTTAGGGTCGGTCGCTAGGCAACAGGGGGATATGGTCCTCTATGTCACCTGTCCCGAAAGTGGCAACCTCCTTGACGGCAATGGGAAAAGGCAGTGGCTGGAGGGAGATAAGGGATTGGTCCGTCCAGGGGGGTGTGTGTAGAGGGAGAGAAAACATGAGTTGGTCCTTCCTCGTTTGCAAAAGGGACCAAACAAAAAGGAAATTTACAAGCATGCAAAACATACGAGTGCTTGCAAGTTGGGTAGGTGAGCCATAATTAAAAATGACCAAGAAGTGAATATAATCAATGTTGAGTGGTGAGTGACCAGAAATGACGCCAAATGTGGGCGTGGAGAAGGAACGTGGATCATGGGCTGTAAATACAGCCGAGTGTCAGTGACGCTATGTGCCTCTTCATTTAGGAGCACCAGCACAAGTAAATGCATGTGTGTATAGTGTTGTGTGCAATCAGTCTTACCGTGGTACGGGGGCCAAATATACACATGAGTGTGGAATAAATGCCCCGCATGTGTTTGCACTTGCTCCCAAGCACCGGCGATGTGCATGTGCCAAATGTGGCCATCCGGAGGGATATTATGGTGACACACATAATATAATGAAAAGGCAGAGTACATGCGGCGGGGGTGCATCGCTGGGTGAGGGGGTAAAACAAGGGGGTGGGTGGAAGAAACCTCCTTTTGAAAACATCTCCTAATATCACCATCTGAAATGTGGGTCCTGTGTCTAGGAAACACATGGAGCACTGCATGGTGCCCAGTGATATGATGGAATCTGGAGCCATCATTAACTCACTGGCAAACGTGGTTCCTTTCTTGTCCCCCTTTGTTGCCTCAGGGTACTATGATTCCGCCCTGATGAAGTTGGCAGTTCAAGACCACTGAAACGTGATCAATATTAAAGGGATTCCGCTTCCAGTGGTTGGAAAGATGAAATATCTCACCTTCTTTGGGAAGTAACAAACTGTCTGGAAGCCGAGTCTTTCTTCTTCTTTCTCCGTTGAGAGCATTCCCTTTATGCGCGTTGGCAGACCTTATGGGGGGTTTTCCCTGATGGAACTTATGGATTCACTCTCTTAAAATTATGGACATTTATGAACGAGCAGAACACAGCAAATAAATACAGTTGCAAGAATTATGAAACTGATGGATTTGTTTAATTATTTATAAACCTGTATTTGGTATTGATATGTGTAAAAATTGAGCAAACCTGAAATTTGAAACACAGGGGCTATGTGTATAAATATTAGATTCGTAGTTTACACAAAGAGGGTTCTGGCGTATGATTTTAGTACCCAGAGTACATAACCCTTTTCGGTAAGGAGACTTGGCCTAGACTTTATTTTGAAACCAAGCTTCCTTAAAAAACTTTTTGACAAAAAACTGAAATATATTTTTGCATTCATCTTCTTTTCTCGACCTGACTTAACCCAGGGATGCTTGTTTTTTGAAATTCTTTCACTTCTATTCCTCTTTTCCTTCCAGCACTGGGTTTCTGTGCACTGGTACTACCATCTTTTTCTAAAATTTGGTGCTTCATTACTTTTTTTCTCAAACAATAGGATTGCACGAGGCTATGTATTACCTCTATTGTTTTTACATTTTATGTCTGGCACATTATAACTTATATTTGTGTATATATTTCTCTCGTGTGCAAATATTAATAATCATTTATCAAAAACGTGATGACTGTTGTGTCATTTATTTCATTTCATTGAACCATGCATAAATATGATGTTGCTTGGGGCAGAAATAGGTATATTGGCCCCAACCAAAAAGGTATCTCACGAAGTTAACAAATGTTTAAGGTGAAGAGTACCAACTTTTTTGCAGCGATTGCAGTGCTTCATCCTGTCATGCATTGTTGTGGTATGACTACCATGAACAATCATTCACAGTAACACCCTAAATCATTAACAGTGGAACCTTACAACCAGAGCAACACAGTACTGTGCGCCATTACATGAATGTGGCTGTGGTGCTGTCATTCTGCAGCAACCACAATCCAAGAAACAAATGCAAGGTCTCGATTGAAAACAACCACAGTGAAAGATTAGTTTACCCTTAATCCCTCCAATGCAAAGGACTCACTACCAACTGTCTACTTAAAATGAAAAAGACAGTCAGAAGTTTAAAATGATTAGATGCTCAGTTTTACCATACTGCATATCCACAAATGTGAAATCCGTAGCGAGTTACCAGATTACAGGCACAAAGCAGATGCCCGAGTACTTTGACTTTCACGCTACCCCACAAAATGGCAGATAAAGCTAAAGCCAGCCAACATGGCGTGAAACGATACTGTTTGTCTGGTATAATGAAGGGGCTGCAGATGAAGATCAGGTGAACAAGCCAGCAGCTAGCGCAGAAGTGAGCTGGGAAAGCAATGTTTTGGGACAATATGGGGAGCGTGTGGGGTACAAGGGAGGTAAACAGAAAGTCAAAGAAGTGGAGCAACCGGGCGTAGGGTGGGATAAGCGTAACTGTGAGGGTCAAGGGGTATGGTAGGCCAAAGTACAGTGCATAGGGGCAGAATAAAATCAAGCGGAACATGCCACCCGATAAAAAGTGATGTTTCATTGGCAACAAGAGAAGGGAGATCAGTTGAGACAAGGTTGGGCAGGAAAATAGAAACCTGGGATAGGCTGTGGAGAATTGGGCACGTAAAATTGGGAACCTCTCTGTGGATTCTAATCGCTAAAATCGATGTAAGAAAAAAAAAGCATTGGAAGGGAAGGATTTGGTCTACCTGACTGCATCCAAAACACTGAATTAAAAAATGTCATATGGCACTTGTGCACACATTCCCTCAAAGCCAACACTGCTTCAATTGCCCATGTGTTCAAGCACATCCAGCCGAGTGTCTGTCAGAATGGGAATGGGCTTGGTGAATTGCTACCAGGGCAAAGAATCAAATGGTGAGGAGCCCGCCTGCATGGCGAGGACCACACCTGAATATCGAGATGTATTGCTGTGACTTACAACAATAAAGGGTAACATCAACTGTGCCAACACTGCTTCCATTGAGCATGTGTGCAAGCACATCCTCCCAAGAGTCTGTCAAAATGCGATTGGGCTTGATCAATTGCTACCAGGGCAAAGAATCAAATGGCGAGGAGCACACCTGAATCTAGTGATATATTGATGTGACTTACAAAAATAAAGGGTGAAAGGGAGAATTACAACCCTGCACAGGGTTGAATACAATAAAGACAAACAAAATGTATCCACACACTGTGGATCACTCGCGCCCCTACCCACACCCCCCACTCCTCACACCCAACTATTAATATGGGTTACCAGTCAATCCTTATAAATGAGTTAGTCAATTCCCAAATGCTCCTTTAAAGGAACCTCCACATCTTTAAGAAAAAGAAATACATCATTTCACTGTTAATTAAAAAAAAATCAAAACATATCATAGTAGAAAATAATTGCTACAAGGGCCCAGATTACATAAACGTGGCACTAAATACCAAACTGCACTTGTCATGGTGCAATGATTTTCTAATATGTCCCAGTGTTTTTAGAAACAGGGCACACTTTAGCCTAGTGCTAATATCGTGCAACTTTGCACTGGCATCCAGCATTCTTTCGAATACTGCACATTCTCATTCTTTTCCACAAATGGGGTTCTCTTCAGATCGTGAGTATATCAATGCTGAAGCAGCAGCATTAACTTTAGTACGGCTGCTCCCAAATCCTTTTTTTGCTGTAAAGAGACTTTTATGTGCCCACTTTTTAGAAAGTACAATATAAGGCATATAAGATTAGCACAATGTATTAAATGTTAATTTTCTAAAATCAAGTATTGCCCATGAAATGATGTATTGTTAACGCCAGATATATAACCAGGATATGCTTATATCTGTAGCGGTACTTCACAAGTTAGCCAGGCAAACTATTCTGGTAACATATAATTTTAAAATATAGTACTTCCTTTAAACACATAAGTGTTCTTCATTTAAATTACACTGACTATTTATGTGATCAGAAATGACAATAAAACAAGAATTTATTTGACACTTCCCTGCCTATAAAAGCTGAACGCCAGCAATGTGCATTTTTCGTATACTGCTACTTCTCTGTAAACACACAGACCTGCATGGTCGGTATACTACATACCATGTTTACATGGTAAATCACTTGTTAGGAGGAGATTATTAGGGAAGTGGGTTCCAGAGTATTCACTGAGTGTTCAGGGATTCAGTTTTCAGATCCAAAGCAATGTTTTTCGAACTGTCCAGGCCCATTTCTATCCAATGGAATAAAGTAAAAACCAGAAATATCTCCTGTTGTTGGCAAAAGCGTCTTTTTGTGCAAGCTTTCAGCCAGCAGAAGTCGCAGTTTGGACAGCTTGCTCTCAGTGCTTTTCTTGGGGCCAGTATTTACCTATGAGTAAAATGTGTCACAAGTAAAGGGACAAGGAACAGTCAGAGTGGCACTTCAATGAAAAAGTTGTAGGGTGTGCATGTGACGACCCCTGGATAATTGACTGAATGACCATTGATGATGAACCCTGGCATGCTGACAGATGACTCTGCTGCTGGTATACAGTGGCTAGTCAGGAACATTATAGTTACATTTGGTCACATGGAAAGAAGTCTGGATTTCACAGAGGCGAGCAGTTTGGCCAGATCACGAGTTGGGAGGTATTCTGGCTGCAATGCCACCCAACTTTATTAGCGTTAGCGCCCACCTGTCCAGGGGTATTACCGCCAGGTCACAGGTTGGGTGCTAACTGTTAGTCCCCATTCACCAATGGGTCCACTGGACTACTGGACTCAATGGGAAATTTTCAGTGCAAATACCACGCACTAATACAGCTGGCAGTAAATGTGCCAAAAATGTGCATTTTTCCAGTGTATTTACCTCCAGCTCTGACCTTGGGGTAAACACGCCAGACTCGAAATTGTACAGTCCCTTGAATGCAGCAATAACAATGTTACTGCCGCATTTAAGGGCTACCACCCAACTCATGATCAGGGCCTCTGCCTTTGAGTTATAGATTTAGAGGCGATGTGTAAGCAGAGCCTTAATCTTCTTCAGGGAAATTATCGTTCCAGCTGCTTCAGGATGAGAAAGGTGCAGAAACCTTTATCTATATTGCACACTTGGGAGATGGATGCACATCTAGCTTCCAATCAGATGCAATGCATGATTTGCATGTTGCCACACTACCAGAAGGACTACCAGACTACATGGTAGGCAGCCAGTATTTGTGTGACAATATAGGTTAACCCCTTTGCATGTTTGGAATCACTAGCTGAAATAAACATTTAGAATCCAGAGGAATAATACCCCAAGATTAGGTGTGCCAAAACCTAATGGCCAATGGTGCTTTCTTGCAGATCTACAGAAATTAAACAAAAAGGTACCTGTTTCCATTTATTGATCAGGGTCTAGCACAGGTTCACAGGTCAAAGGTATTTACCACAGTAATCCTTACGACTGGATACTGGTGTGTGCCACTAGCTTTAGATATTCAAATTTGTTTTCATTTTCTTTTGACAAATAACAATATGCGTGGTCCCGGACAACTTTTGGGTTTGTCAATAGTGGGTGTGTGTTTGGGATATTCCTGAGCAAGGCATTCCCAGATGCAGCTGAAAGGGGGACAATTGTATATGTGGATAATGTGCTAATCAAAAATGAAGATCTGAAAAGCCACTTCAATGAGATTAGACATGTGCTTAGTCAGCTACACAAGGCTGGGGCAAAAGTAGCTTTACGGAAAGCAAAGTGGTGTAGAAAGAAGGTAAACTTCCTAGGTCATGAAGTGACAGAATATGGATTAAACCCACAATAGAAAAAGGTGGATGTGATTCATAAACTAAAAGATCCCACTAATTATTAAAAAAAGTTTAAAGAGCTTGTTAGGAATGGCAAGTTACAACAGGAAATTTATTGGGAATTATGCAGAGATTACACAAATTTCAATGAGATTACTGAAGCAGGGCGTACCCTGTAAATGGGAAAAAGAACAAAATGAGGCAGCAGCCAGGCTAAAAGAGTGTCTAATGAAAGCACCATGTGTGGCATATCCAATGAAAAAACAGGATTTATTTGCAGAAATAGGATGTACAGATCAATGCATGTCAGCATTGTTATATCAAAAACCATGATGTGAATAACACAACCAATACATATGCTATCAAAGCAGTATCACAGGTAGAGGCCAAATTAAATGAATGCGATAAAGCCCTTCTAAACATTGTCTGTGCATTTGAACATTTCCGCCAGATAATTCAAGGGGAGCAGGTGATAATTGAAACCAATCACCAGCCTCTACAATTTTTGAAAAGTAAGAGAAGCAGATCACGGAATTTGGTCCAGTCCAGAATGATTTACTGGACATTAGCACTTCAGGGATTTCCTGTGGAAGTGGAGTATGGACAAAATAAAAAGAGTGCAGTTGCTCAAGAACTAGCAGAATTGCATAACTGTGCAGCTGTATATGCACCTGATGACACAGAGCTAGAAACCAGTTTGAAGGAATTTGAGCAATCCCCACACAAAGCATTCAATGAAGAAACATATAAAGATTTAGCAACTGTGTATGTAGATGGATGTGCATACCATGTAGAAAGTGACACAGAAAAAGAGCTTGTAGTGGGAATAGGTTTGAATGTGACAACATTCTAAGAGTAAGCGTGAGGACAGGACCCAGAAGTAGTCAAGTGGCAGAATTGGCTGCTATTTATATGGCAATATCTACAATGGTAGAAAATAAACTCAAAGAAATAGTTCTAGTAACTTATTCTGATTATGCGTAAAATAGTTTTGTAGAGCATTTACCTGGCTGGAAAGTGAAAGACATGCTCACCGCTAACAAGAAATCACTTAAACATGGCAAGATGATTCAAGCTATAGACAAGCTTGTATCAGAAAATGACCTGATAATCCGTTGGAGGAAAATACGTGGTCATTGGAAAACACCAGGTGAGGATAAGGAGGGAACTAATAAGGCAGATCAGTCCGCCAAAATTGGAGCTGTAATGGGGGAGTTATTTCCTATTGAACACCTGTTTGGTGAAATACAGGCAGATGCAATAACACGCTCCAAGACCCCAAAAGCAGTTGATCAGCCTGTGGGACAATGGAGTTTTGATACTCCAGATCAGGACCTGATCAAAGAGCAAAATGAAGAACTTATTGTAAGCCTATTTTATAACCAGACGCAGAACAAAACCCTCTGACTGAAGAGGATTGCAAAGGGAAAGAGGAATTGAGAGTGTTATTAAAAAACAAAACAAAAATTAGATTACAAGACGGAGTGATGATTAGAGAATCTGTGTCAGACCAAATCCAATGGTTAGTGCCTTTGTCATTTCGGGGATTGATGTTGCATCATGCCCACATTCCCATAACTGCAGGATACAGAGGTCCAAAAAAAAACTTTGGACATGTTAAAAGATGACAGCTATTGGCCACACGTGTCCCAAGATGTTGACTTCCACACCAGAGGGTGTTTAGTGTGTGCACAGTTTCAACCTGCGTAACCGACTCATAGAGCACCATTGATGAAAAGGGGTTTGACACTCCCATGGTTTGATTTACAAGTCAACTATGTTGGACCCATACGAAGATCAGCAAGGGGACACAGGTACATGCTGTCAGTTAGTTGTCTAATGTTCAAATGGGTGGAGTGCACAAACAGCATTGCATTCTGTAAATCATATTTTTTCAAGATTTGGTTTACCTTAAAGAATAGAGTCAGACTGTGGAAGTCACTGCATTTACCAGCCCTAACAATAATTCCCTTGACCAGAAACTGCATTAAACAAGACCACAACAACGGCTGTGCTTTTTGTTTGCTTGGCACATGTGTGGCGGGATTGAAGTAATGCCACCCAAAGAATGGCTGCATTTGCCTTATTGCTATTAAAGCACAAGAACATGATCTGCAGTCAAGATGGCATTAAAATGTGTTCCTCCTTTCATTTTAAACACCACAAAGTTTTGCTCCATTAAACACAGCCCTCATGTGTATTTCATCTGATTGCCATGTAGTGAGGCAATACATTTCCAGAACGGCATTGTTTTCACTAATAGAGTCCATGAAGAGCAAAGAATGCTGTTTTCAGTCAACACAGCTTGGATTTCCTTTTGAAATAAAACAGTGCACTCACATTACTGCAAAGGAAAGAAATAGAATGGCTCTCTCTCTTGTTTTGTGTCAATTACAAAGAAACCATTTACAGTATCTCTTCGTGTAAAGGAACCTACAGTCTAATGTAAAAGCCCTCCAGAAGGTTAATTGACAAGGAACTGTGGGCGGCAGAAACCGCATTTGTGAAATTGACCTGAAACAAAATAAATACACATGTAAAACAGTGCTTTTGCAAATAAGAAAAATGTCATTTTAAAACTAAATGTTAAATGATGGCTGTTGTTAGCACAGAAACATGATTCTATATGAGGGTGGAGGGGCTGCAAAGCCATGCACAAGATACTTTTTCCCCCCACAAGACTTCAATCAGCTTGGCTTGGGCCCAGGAAATCTAGTCAAACCAGTTTGGCAGGAAGGCTTACCTCCCACTTTCGCACCTACCAGTGACCTGATGCTGCAAGGAAATGTGCTGGGACTGACAGTGTGATAATTACTTTACTAGACTGGCAGGCAGGACTGCCCAAAGAGTCAAACGAAGGGAGTGAAGCCCAGTGAGGACAGAGAGGTGTGATTTCCTTCTACTCCCATTCCCAGCACCCACTGTATAACTTCAAATAGTGTCATAAAAACCTTTTGTGCGGAATGACCTAGGAGGAAGACAATTTGGTTGTGAGGGTTGCAGGACTTCCCACACAGTCAGTCCATTGACTTTAGAAGAACAGTTGTACATTAAGACATTTTTCCTAGCACCCTGACTAAGCAATAATTCAATATTATGCCAGTATTTCATGGGATTTTTGGACCAGCACAATGAGACCCAGTGCATGTGTCTGGCACTTGGTGAAATGGAGTGGCAGGAAAAATGCATTTTGAGGTGAATTATAAATGGCACAGGCATGAAACCTGGTAATAATATGCCAAATAATAGTGGGCATATGTGTAGTTAATGACAGAATTGTAAATAATATGTTTCTTCTAATAATTGTGAAATTTTGCCCAAAAGCAATGCTACATGGCACAGAGTTGGCGATTGGACTGTCCGATTCCCTATAAAATATGTAATCTTTTTATGATGGTGACTAGTATAGATTTGAAGTTTTGCTCCATAACTTATTTTTGTAAAAAGTAACTTCGGGGAAACAAAGAAAGTCATGAATGCATACACATAAAATTATGTAATTTCCCCTGAACCAATCAGCCCGGAGTGAGGAGGGAACACCAGTAGCCTGGCCTATCCCAGTAGAGGGGTAAGTACAGAGTACTCCCCCCCCAGATTGTACAGTTCTATGATGTCTCTCTGGCTATATAAGCAGGAGACAGGGAGACACAAGGGATTAAAGAAATTCAAAACTCAAAAACCAAATCCAGGGGCAGCTGATTCCATCCAGGCAGGACCAACCAGATCCAGGCTGAACCACCCCTCCAAATCCAGCCATTTCCAATAATCCAGGGAGAAAGGAGGAAAGGCAGCTGTTCTATTTTAGGAGAGCGCAGTGACCAGACCTTGCCCAGCTGACCCATCCCACTGTCCACAGTGACCAGACCTTGCCCATCGGATCCCATTCAGGAGAGCCCAGCTGTCCTGTAACCATATCTCTTTGCCCCCACTGTCCCAGTGACCAGATTCATTGGCCCCACTGTCCAGAGACCTTGCTGGCTGTCCAAATTACCAAACTCAAGCTTACCTTGTAAGTATCACATCATCCAGTACCCAAAATAACTGCATATCTCGCTCTTTTACCCTTGCATCCTATTAAAATCCTATTAAAATCCCATACAAAAATCCCAAATTGCTAGTATCATCTATTCACCTTTCTTTAGAAGAATCTATGGTAATTTATATCTGTTAGCATATTCCTTTTACAATTATTTCAGTTATCTGTACAAGTCCTTAGTACCATTTTGAAATACATAAATAAATTCCCCTATAAGGAGGTGCATAGTTCAAGCTGGTTAAATTTCAAAATGAACCCCCTTGCGCGCAGTGTCTTTCCTTAACAATATAAGCATTAAAATATAGCTGCGGAAGAACCTGTCATTGTGCAACCAAAACTGAATTTGCCCATGTATTGTGCTTTTCTCTAAGTTCCGATTTGCCTTTTTCCCATTAAAAACCCAAATATAATCCCATTAATAATATTCCCTTTCTCTCAGAATCCTGTCCGTTATGTGTCTTTGAGACCGATTCATGGAACAAATGTGCGCCAAAATTTGTGGTGCAAGCTGGCCCAAGAGTGAAAAAGCAAGCGCACGCTGTAACGCTCACCTGATTCCCTCGGAGGCGCGGGTCTTGACTGGGCGGTGAAACCGTCTTCAGCGTTAGGCGTAGGATTCGTTTGGCTCCCGGATTAGGCCCCTTCTTCACTGAAAATTTGACCCGAAGGGTGAGGTGTCTGCAAGTAGAAAATCTAGGTATTAGTGGCTGGAAGGTTGGGAGAAGTTCCAAGCCCCTCTCTCCCTCTCTCCCCGTGGTACTGGGTTGTAGTCGCGCTCACCTTAAATAGGTGAATGCCGGGCTCTCCATCCTGCGTCTTGTGCAGGGGCGCTGGGTCCAGTTACTTCACTGGATTCGAGTTCAGCCTCTTGATTGCAGAGGGTGATTTGAGAGCGATGCCGCCGTTTTCTGTACGAGCGTGACTTGTAAGTATTAAAGTTCTTTTTAGATTGCTCTCTTTTAATGTCTATGTCTTTTTCCTTTTCAGTTGCTGCCGGTGCCAAAGAAGATGCCCTCCCAGTTCGTGGCAATGAACGAAGCAAGAAGATGGAGAATAGGATGGCACGTAAGAAGAAAGGCTGCTCTAGGGCTGTAGAATGCACCTTAATGTCTCTTTTTGTCTTTACAGGTGATGGAATGCGGCGCGAGCAGAGTTGGGGCGAGCGTAACGCAGGTAAGTCGTTTTGCAACTAAGCGTTAGTAACCAATGTTCTCTGTCTTTGCAGGCCCGATGCCGGACGAGAAATGCAGAAAAAACACCTTGGATGCTGCCGATGGATCGGGTAAGTTGAAGCGCCAACCTTGCTTTTGCCTAACCTGTGCCTTTTGTTTTTGCAGGAGTTGCTGAAGACTGCAGATTGGTTCCAGCAGGTAATTTTCTTATTCACAGGATCCGGAGCTGAAGATTCCCTGGAGCTGACACGGTGAGCGTCCTGCTGCAGATGCAGAATAACACAAAGCACGTTGCACCAATCGGGTGTGGTTTAAATAGCCCACAGGAGTGCTTAGGTATCTCCTTCCACAGCCTCGCCCAGGAAAAAAGACTTCCTGCTTCCAGAAGGGTTCCAGCATCAATGATCCAGGGAGTGGTGCCTGCCCCACCCAGAAGAAAAAGTAGTCCCTACCAGAAGAGAATGAAACATCATTCTGCTGGTAAGTAAGCAGCATGGTCTGCTGCAGGTAGGTCCACCCAAGCACTTTCACACTTGTTATGAGCCCGGCGCTTCCTGTGCCGGGACTGGTCCATTTTATGAGCCTGGCACCAGCGGTGCCAGGACAGGGTCCAAAAGGTCCCCATTGGGACTGGCTGGCGCCGATGGTATATGTTATGAGCCTGCTTCCAAGGGTGTTGGGTTGGTCCTGACTCCTTGGAAGCAGTGGTCATGACAGCAACCCCCCTCAAGGCCCCTCCCAAATTCGTCTTCCCCGGGGGTTTCGGTTTATCAGGAAAAGTTCGATGAAACTTCTTAACCAGACGGGGTGCATGAACATGTTCCGACGGTTCCCAAGATCTTTCCTGAGGGCCATAACCTTTCCAGTCAATCAGATAGTATAGTTTTTATTTGGAAATCTTGGAGTCTAGGATGTCTTGTATTTCGAATTCCAGTTCTCCGTCCACAAGAATAGGGTCTGGAGATTTCGTCAAACGGGTTCCAGGTTGCATGGGCTTCAGTAGAGAAACGTGGAAAACTGGATGTATTTTCATATGGGCAGGTAGACCCAATTTAACTGCCACTGGATTTATTATGGCAGTGATTGGGTAAGGTCCCAGGTATCATGGATTGAAAGTACGCGGTCCTTTGAGAGGTAAATGTTTGGTTGATAGCCAGACTTGATCTCCCACAAGATATTGAGGGGCCTCCTTTCGACGTAGGTCTGCACACTTCTTGTATTGTTCCTTGGCTCGCTTAAGGTGAGACGTGGCCTCTTTAAAGGCTTGAGTGATTGTAGAATACAGATGATCTACAGCTGGGGTCCCAAGAGTCTGATGTGGATCAAGATTTGAGGTGCGGGGGTGGCTTCCATATAAAAGAAAAAAAGGAGTCTTTCCGGTTCCAGCATGGACTGAATTATTATAAGCGTACTCCGCAATCCAGAGAATGTCTTTCCAAGTACTCTCCGATTGTTGTAACATACAGCGCAAATATTGTTCCAGGGTTTGGTTGGTCCTCTCGGTCTGCTTGTCGGTCTGGGGATGATGGCTGGTTGAAAGCCTTACATCAATTTGGGCTAGGCGACAACAACTCCGCCAGAAGTGGGAAATAAATTGACTTCCTCTGTCTGAGATTAAAACTGAAGGAAAGCCGTGCAACCGAACGATGTTTTCGAGGAACTCTTGGGCCAGAATTGAAGCTGTGGGTAACCCTTTCAATGGGATAAAATGAGCCATTTTCGAGAATAGGTCCACAATTACTAAAATTGTATTAAATCCGGAGCATGGTGGTAAATCCGTGATGAAGTCCATGGAGAGAGTATGCCACGGGTGTGGAGGAATGTCTAGGGGTTGTAAGAGGCCTGCTGGTTTCTCCTTCTGGCTTTTGCTTTGGGCGCACACACCACAGGAATTTATGAAATCCTTAATGTCCTTTCTCCAAGACGGCCACCAAAAATGCCTTTTTATCTTTTCTGACGTTTTGGCAATACCTGGATGTCCTTCCATTAAGGAGTCATGGTAACATGAGATCACCTGTTTTTGTAAATCGGTACAAGGTAGATATAACCTTCCTCGAAAGTATAGTAAGTTCTTATCCGTAGTGAAGTCTTTTCCCTTGAGTTGCCAGTCTTGCACCTCTGCTGGAGTCAGAAGTTTTTTTACTGTAACTTCAATGTCTTCAATGGATTGTGCATTAACCAAACCCAGGATTCTCTGTTCCGGAATTATGCGCACGGGTTCAGGATTGGTCGTGAGTTCATCTACTCCAATTCGGGAGAGGGCATCAGCTTTACCATTCTTGTTGCCAGGTCGGTAGGTTATCACAAAGTCGAATTCGGCGAAAAATAGTGCCCAGCGAAGTTGTCTAGAGGAAGGACCTTTGGCTGATTTAAGGTACAGTAAATTACGATGATCCGTAATGACGGTGACTGTGTGTCGGGCTCCCAGGAGATAATGCCGCCAGGCTTTAAAGGCGGACTTAATAGCCAAAAGTTCCTTATCTGTAATGGTATAGTTGATTTTGGGAGCCGAAAATTTGCGGGACCAAAATGCCACTGGGTGTAACTGGTTTGTCTCCGGGTCCCTTTGCGAAAGCACTGCTCCCATTGCGAGACTGGAAGCATCGGTCTCAACGATATAGGGGAGTTCCGGACGAGGATGTTTTAAATCCGGAGCCGAGGGGAATTTTGTTTTTAGTTCTTGAAAAGCTTGTTCAGCCTCTGTCGACCACTCGAAACATTTATTTTTTCTAAGGAGGGCTGTAATGGGTTGGACTACTCGAGAGAAATCTGGAATAAACCTACGATAAAAGTTGGCGAAGCCCAACATACTTTGAACACCTTTCACAGACGTTGGTGAGGGCCACTTAATGATAGCGTCCACTTTCCTTGAGTCCATGTGGACTCCATTAGGTGACAAAATAAATCCTAAAAATTCGACCTCAGTGACATGAAAAACGCATTTCTCCAGCTTTGCAAAAAGTCTGTGTTTACGGAGCCTCTCCAGTACTGCTGTGACATGTTTTCGATGTTTCGCCTCAGAGGACGAGTAGACCAGAATGTCATCTATATAGACAACTACACACACGTCAATGAGCTCTCTGAGGACGTCATTCAAAAAATACTGAAAGGCAGCCGGTGCGTTGCATAATCCAAAGGGCATTACTTGATACTCGAACAGTCCATATTTAGTACGAAAGGCCTTCTTCCATTCATCGCCCTCTTTTATTCGCACCAAATGGTAAGCTCCTCTGAGGTCCAGCTTTGTGTAGATACAGGCACTTTTAACTTGGTCAAGAAGTTCAGGGATCAATGGTAACGGATACCTGTTCTTAGTCGTAATCTGGTTTAGGGCACGATAAACTATACATGTTCTTAGGTCTCCCTCTTTTTTTGGAACGAAGAACAGAGCTGAGGAGGCTGGGGACTTCGAAGGACGGATAAATCCATTAGCCAGGTACTGGTCCAAATACTGCCTCAGGTGAAGATTTTCAGGTTCTGTGAGGGCATAAATTCGACTGCACGGAGGAGTGGATCCCGGAATCAAGTCTATCTGGCAGTCGTAGGATCTGTGAGGAGGCAGAGAATTAGCTTGATCTTTCTGAAGGACATCTTGAAATTCCCGGTATTCTGGAGGCAGTTGAGGGTTCTCAAAAGTAGTTGCTGCCAGCTTAGTAAGGGGCTGAGGATAACAGGTAGGAGCGCATTCTGGAAACCGGATTGTCTTTGCTCGCCAATCAATTTGAGGATTGTGCTTCTCCAACCAAGGGATTCCCAGGATAACTTGAAACTGCGGAGCCTTGATCACGTCAAACACGATCTTCTCTTGATGTCCATCTTGGCTTATCAATTTCACTTCCATGGTGGTATGAGTTACTGGTCCGGAAGCTATTTCCGTACCATCCACGGTGGTGATGACGTCTTTCACCGTCTTAGGACAAAGAGATAGATTCATCCTGGCGGCCAATTCACAGTCCACGTAATTGCTGATTGCGCCACTATCAATGTATGCTTTAAGGGCATGCATACGATTAGGTTGTTCTGGACTCACGAGGACCATGGGCATGATGAAATGTGAGGTCAAAGAACTGGTTTTAACGCTCGGCAAGCGGACCTCTACACTTGTCGGGCGAGGTTGTTTTCCGACTCAGAACCTTCGGCACCTTTATCAGAAGCTCCTACTATCTTCTTCCTTGGTTTCACTGGGCAATCTCGAAGGAAGTGTCCCGAGTTTCCGCAATAAAGGCACAATTGCAATTGTCTTCTTCTTTCCCTTTCCTTTTGGGTTAGAGGTCCTTTCACAACCCCAATCTGCATGGGTTCCACGGTATCATTTCCTTTAGCTGAACTCTGTGGTCTAGAAAAAACTCGAGTTTCAAATCTGGAACGATCGGCCTTCCGATTCTGTATTCTATGATCCAATTGAACCACCAGGTCGATGTATTCGGAACAGTCTAGTGGAGGATTCACCACCTGAGCCAGAACGTCTTTAAGTTCTCCGCGCAGTCCTCTGTAGAAAAGGGTGATTCTCTTGTCCACAGGCCATCCGGTTTCCACCACTAATCTGTTGAACGATGCAATGTAGGCCAGAAGATCTTGATTGCCCTGTCGTAGTGAAAGAAGTTCATTGTCCAGGGCCTGTCCCTGCGAGTGTCTTGCAAACAATTTTTCCATACTAGCTTGGAAATCCTGGAAGTTATGAAGAACAGGGTCATCTCGAGTCACTAAAGGAATAGACCAATCTGCGGCGCTGCCACTAAGATATGAGAGCACGAAGGCCACCTTAGCCTGGTCCGTTGGGAAAGCGGCGGGTCTGCATAAAAAATGCAAGCGACACTGATTGATGAACACAGCAAATCTTTTCGGATCACCTGAAAAGCGCTCGGGCAGAGCCAAAGGTACATTTCCTGGTAGGTTAATGTGCACCGGATTAGTAGAAGTCGTTGGAGCATGACTCCCACTCGGAGTAGGCAGAGGAGTTTGTCCCGCTTGGGCTTGCAGCAATTGTCTAGCCAAGTCGTCTGTTCGTTCCTTAGAGACCACTAACTCCCTCCTTAAGGTATTCGTTTCCTGGCGTGCTGCGTTTACTTCTGCCCTCAACTCCCCAAGTAACTGGGCCAATTGGTCTGTGTCTGAAGTTTCCATTGCGCCTGGGCGGGAAATATGTGGTAAGGCTTCGCGTTCTGTAACGCTCACCTGATTCCCTCGGAGGCGCGGGTCTTGACTGGGCGGTGAAACCGTCTTCAGCGTTAGGCGCAGGATTCGTTTGGCTCCCGGATTAGGCCCCTTCTTCACTGAAAATTTGACCCGAAGGGTGAGGTGTCTGCAAGTAGAAAATCTAGGTATTAGTGGCTGGAAGGTTGGGAGAAGTTCCAAGCCCCTCTCTCCCTCTCTCCCCGTGGTACTGGGTTGTAGTCGCGCTCACCTTAAATAGGTGAATGCCGGGCTCTCCATCCTGCGTCTTGTGCAGGGGCGCTGGGTCCAGTTAATTCACTGGATTCGAGTTCAGCCTCTTGATTGCAGAGGGTGATTTGAGAGCGATGCCGCCGTTTGCTGCACGAGCGTGACTTGTAAGTATTAAAGTTCTTTTTAGATTGCTCTCTTTTAATGTCTATGTCTTTTTCCTTTTCAGTTGCTGCCGGTGCCAAAGAAGATGCCCTCCCAGTTCGTGGCAATGAACGAAGCAAGAAGATGGAGAATAGGATGGCACGTAAGAAGAAAGGCTGCTCTAGGGCTGTAGAATGCACCTTAATGTCTCTTTTTGTCTTTACAGGTGATGGAATGCGGCGCGAGCAGAGTTGGGGCGAGCGTAACGCAGGTAAGTCGTTTTGCAACTAAGCGTTAGTAACCAATGTTCTCTGTCTTTGCAGGCCCGATGCTGGACGAGAAATGCAGAAAAAACGCCTTCGATGCTGCCGATGGATCGGGTAAGTTGAAGCGCCAACCTTGCTTTTGCCTAACCTGTGCCTTTTGTTTTTGCAGGAGTTGCTGAAGACTGCAGATTGGTTCCAGCAGGTAATTTTCTTATTCACAGGATCCGGAGCTGAAGTTTCCCTGGAGCTGACACGGTGAGCGTCCTGCTGCAGATGCAGAATAACGCGAAGCACGTTGCACCAATCGGGTGTGGTTTAAATAGCCCACAGGAGTGCTTAGATGTCTCCTTCCACAGCCTCGCCCAGGAAAAAAGACTTCCTGCTTCCAGAAGGGTTCCAGCATCAATGATCCAGGGAGTGGTGCCTGCCCCACCCAGAAGAAAAAGTAGTCCCTACCAGAAGAGAATGAAACATCATTCTGCTGGTAAGTAAGCAGCATGGTCTGCTGCAGGTAGGTCCACCCAAGCACTTTCACACTTGTTATGAGCCCAGCGCTTCCTGTGCCGGGACTGGTCCATTTTATGAGCCTGGCACCAGCGGTGCCAGGACAGGGCCCAAAAGGTCCCCATTGGGACTGGCTGGCGCCGATGGTATATGTTATGAGCCTGCTTCCAAGGGTGTTGGGTTGGTCCTGACTCCTTGGAAGCAGTGGTCATGACACACGCGCACACGTGCGATTCATGGAAGGCCCTGTGCGTGTTTTCTCCGGGATGTACGCCAAATCCATGGGTGGTGCACACGGGTGCACACGTCACTTCAACATCCCGAACACTGTGCATGACGCACAGGGCGAAAGCGGACAATGTGTAGCGCACACACCAAAAAGGGGGCGGAACACGTGGAATGGGGAACAACGTGTGAAAATGAAGGCGTAACTGGGGATGTACTGCTGAGAAATACATGGAACGCCCACACACGCACGAACAACATGTATTCATGGAATCGAATACGGGAAATCTGTGCCCGCCAAAAGACACGCACAGGCGTAAACACGTCTGCCACAAGAAGGCAGGCGGAAGCGTCCCCGCACAGTATAAAAGTGCGCGCAAACAACAAACGCGTATATACAGCTACAATGAATGTCCAATTTCTCGCAGCACTGATCATGGAACACAGTAGGAGGAGGAGAATAGCCAGGCCCCACATTTTTTTGCCCAGGACCAGCCTTTTTGGGATGCCTGATGACCAGGTCTATGGCAGGTATAGGTTTCCGCCTCATATCATCCTAGACCTAGTCACTGAGTGGGAGGATGGCCTCACATCACCCACCTTGTGCTCCCAAGCACTGAGCCCCTTGGAAATGGTGCTCAATGTACTGCATTTTTTGGCCACTGGGTAAATTTAGCGGACAACTGCCATAGTTGGGGGCATCTTGTTAGTCTAGAAAATACCCTACCATAGCATAGACGATATATTATGTTGGCCGAAAACCAACCGCATCGTATGACTAGCATCGTCAGTACAGAATTGTCAGCATAACCATAGAGCGTCCATTTTGTAACAGTGGAATTCACCATTTTGCAATTTTGCTTTTTCCTCGCTTCTGTTCAAATGTTTTGCTGAAAGTGAATTCTATTTCGTTCTGCTCATGTACAGAGCAAGGTCACAAGTTACATGTTGAGAGACTAGCCCAGAAGTGATGCACTGTTTCCCTTCCTGCCTCCCTCACAAGTCCTTGGAAGTAAGCAGAAAGACATTTAATCACTAAGCAGGTGCCAGCTAGTCTCGCTGGAACGGCAGAAACTGTAGAAATAGGCAGTTAATGGCTTGAATTATACTCTCTTTTGCGGCCCCCCTTTTCCTGGGCCCTGCTAGACCGAGCCAACCTTTAACTCACGAATAGAAACCAAGAGATAGTAAGGCTTGGAATGTGTCCCTCCGACGAACACAGCTTGCTTGCAGAACAAGAGCACTATGTTCCTGGTAACAAAGAATAGTGTCTGCACTTTCAGAGTTTGCAAATGTTGTTGAATAAATGTCTTTGAGGGTGTCACATTCATCTTAATTGTCAATCATCGAACCACTGCAAAGAAAGATACATTATTGGCAGTTTGGATGTGTCACTACTGATAATATGATGGTCATTTTGTATATATGTAACTGATGTAAATTGTTCACTCTCTTGCAAACCACGAGGTCTGGGTGACACACATTGCGGGACGTGAGACCCAGTCAGCCGACTGAGACTATTTGCTTTGCAATAAACCCTAGATTTTGGGAATTGAACCTCGTGTCTGGCGTATCAGTTAGTGTGTGGTGATTGTGCCTTGTTTCCATTCACGAGGATGCCCTAGAGTCCACGTCAAAATGGCACCAAACAAGGACCCTCCCCCACTTGCTCCATCGAGTACGTGGTAATTTGAAGAAGGCTGAAAAATCGAATCAAGGATGAGACCGTCGAGCCGGGATCTAGAGATGTTCGGGGCACCCCTGTGAAAGTGAAGAGAGACTACTTTGCAGATCTGTACACAACCGGTCCCTGATCGACGTGTTCAGCCAGCAAGCAAGAAGGCAATGGTCCCGAAACGAGGCAGAGTGAGCCAGATACGCAGACACAACGATTCTTGGTTGCATCATATACGGACGAATTTCGTCTCTTCGAGACGATTTGGTTGATCTGGTAAGTCGTGCCCCGATTCTAAGAGCCCTGATATTGGTTGAGTGTTGCTCCTGCAAGATCAAACGCACAGGGTAAGGTACGAAAAAGATTAAAACATGACTGGGAAATTGTCTTCCTGTTTAGTGGGATTTTTCCACTGCGGTAGACAATCTTTGGAAACTGGCCAGGCTGCGCCACCCGTGTGGTCACCGGCATATGAAATGTATGGAATAAGGGCAATAATGTTTTGTGAAATTTGGCAAAGGCAAACCCGACACGAAGAAGACTTGCAGTGGCCTAAAAATGGGAGTTGTGAGATGGCGCGTATTGATTATTTGGAATCAGTATTGCTGCGCAAGAAAGAATGCCTTGCAACATTTGACGTCATTAGAGACTGGAGGAAGGAAGCTATGCTCCGTTTGAGGAGCAGGGGGAAACATGCGCGTAAGCACAAATCGAAAGAAGATAGAGCGCTAGATCAGGAAGAAAAAGAATGGGATGAGCAAAGTAGAAAGGTGGATACAAGTCTCCAAATGGGAATAGATAAAATGTATCCCCAACAAGAATTGCATTCATCAGACGAGTTAATCAATAAGATTTTAAATGAAAAAAGGCAAGAATGTCCCAAAGGTAAGACTGACATAATTGCATTAGCACCCATTGCCCAGCCCATCCCCGTTGTCCAGCCTCCATTACAGCCGCAGCTACCACACCCCCTTCCAGTTGTACCATCCGCACCAGCCCCTCCTTTGCCCATAATTTCACTTCCTCCCACCAAGCTTGAATGCACTGTAATCAGAGAAGACAGGATGGGAGGAGTGGGGCCTGCACAAAGTTTGTGTGCTAGAATAAGCCGTAGTGTGGTCAGCAAAGAGAGGAAGAAGGAGCTGAGAGAACAGGCAGAAATATATATTGACGGGAATGATGAGACCTCAACGATGGAGTCGATGTACGACTATAGGAAGCTTAGTGAGAAACAGGGATTGGTGGAATGCATGGGGGAATATCTGATGATGAGATGGAAGCAATTAATTGGTATGGTGCCGCCGCAGAAGTTACGGGACTTGAATGACTTGAGCGTATAAGAGAAAGTGATTCAGAAATGAAGGAACATGTGGATAGGCTTTTTGAGTTTAAAAATAAACTTGATGGATTGTATTCTGAAATGTTCTCTATATCTGGGTTTCGAAACAAAGACGTAAGAAGAGGTAGGCAAGAGGCGGTACCATATGTGCAACAGTGATTTTTTCCACCTTCAAAGCATGCTAGTGAAGAAACAAAAATATGCACACAAAAGGTGCTTAGATGGATTACAGATGCTAGCATTCCTACAATGGAAGTGCATGAAACATTTGACCAATATACATTAGGCATGCAAAGGAAGGCATTCCAAGTAATGGTTGAATAATTACAGGACAAATATGTAGATAATAAGCAAAGTTGTCCACCTGAATTGATGGCAGTGTATAAAAGAGCATTTGTACGAGATACAGGAGAAACTGCCTTATCCCTTGATTTGGCAATAGTGCTACATATGAGAGAGGGAGAAGGAAAAACGAGTGTGATATTCCCCATGAGGGAGGTTCCACCCACTTTTGTGCCAAAAGTTGAAGTTCGTGGTATTAACGGGGCACCAACGCAGGTGACAGAAGCACACTATACAGCACAATATGTGCATGTCCCTTTCTCCAGACAAGAGGTGAATAATATAAAACAAACGATCCCAGATTTGAGAAAAAAATCCAGTGTGATTCTATAAAGAAATTGAGTCCTATTTGAAATCGTCCATTTTCACTGTGAACGATATTGACCTAATATTCCCATTAATTTTACCAGCAGATATATGGAAACAAATAAGAAAAGTAGATGATCAGGATACTTTCGGTGATGCATGGGAGAATTTAGCAAAAGAGGATGCGGACAGGAAAGCAGACGAGGAACCATCATCAAATATGGCAGCATTACCAGCACGGATAATACAGAGATTGAAGGTTATAGTTCCAGAGAAGAGAATTGTATGGGACAAACTAACTGCATGAGTACAAGGCAAAGATGAGTTGGCTACAGACTACTTCAACAAATTCGAGGAAGTGTTTACAGATTCTGGGGGTAATTCATAGAATCCAGTGCACAAGTGGTGCACGCGGCTGGCGCACAGTGTGCGCGTGCGACTTTCTGCGCCAGCCGCGTGTTCTAAAATCCATTTCTGCGCACAGCGTATTCATGGTTCATGGATTTTAACATCCAAAACCAGCCGTGGCGCAGAGTGGGGCAGCGACCCTGTAGCAGCACCAGTTACGCCCCCAACCCCTCCCCGTGTGCCATGTACAGCGCACAAATCCTGTACATGGCGCACAGGCTCACAACCACGAAAACATCTGTAAAACTCCCCGCGCACCCCTACGAATACACGTACCCCACTATGCGGGTAGTCTCACATGCGATTGGGCCTGTGCGAGTGGGGTACGTGGATAACTGGGGTGCGCGGGAAGTTTCACACGTGATTGGGCCTGTGCGAGCAGGGTACCTGGTAAACTGGGGTGCGCGGGAAGTTTCACACGCGATTGGGCCTGTGCGAGTGGGGTACGTGGATAACTGGGGTGCATGGGAAGTCTCACATGCGATTGGCCCTGTGCGAGCGGGGTACGTGGATTACTGGGGTGCGCGGGAAGTTTCACACGCGATTGGCCCTGTGCGTGCAGGGTACGTGAATTTGGGGGGTGTTTGGGAAATTTCACACGCGATTGGCCATGTGCATGCAGGGTACGTGGATTTGGGGGTACGCAGGACGTTTCACACGCGATTGGGCCTGTGCAAGCGGGGTACGTGGATAACTGGGGTGCGCGGGAAGTCTCACATGCGATTGGGCCTGTGCGAGCAGGGTATGTGGATTACTGGGGTGCGCGGGAAATTTCACATGCGATTGGCCCTGTGCGTGCAGGGTACGTGGATAACTGGGGTGTGTGGGAAGTTTCACACGTGATTGGGCCTGTGCGAGTGGGGTATGTGGATAACTGGGGTGCGCGGTAAGTCTCACACGCGATTGGGCCTGTGCGAGCGGGATACCTAGATTACTGGCGTGCATGGGAAGTTTCACACGTGATTGGCCCTGTGCGTGTGGGGTACGTGGATTACTGGGGTGCGCGGGAAATTTCACATGCGATTGGTGCTGTGCGTGCAGGGTACGTGGATTACTGGGGTGCGCTGGATATTTCACATGCGATTGGCCCTGTGCGTGCGGGGTACGTGGATTACTGGGGTGCATGGGAAGTTTCACACACGATTGGGCTTGTGCGAGCGGGGTACGTGTATAACGCGGTATGGGGGAACTTCCACACGTGCTTTCACTGTCAGAGCGGGGTACATGTATCCAGGGGGGTGTGCGGGGAGTCTCACACGTCAATTGGCAGTGTGGGTTCTCACAGGTGTGCCCTCTACCCCCTCCACAGACCCTGCAGGCAAACCACACCACAGGGGACTACCCAGCACCCCTGGTCATGTCCCGCAGGCAGTTCATCCACCATGGGCATGCCCCCAGACAGGCCACATGTCACCTTGCACTAGTGACCACCAACTCATGTCCCACTGCACCCCCACCCCCCAGCAGTGAGGGTCACCTGCCAGCAGGCCCCCACTCATGTCCCCTGCACCCCCACTCCCCAGCAGTGAGGGGCACCTGCCAGCAGGCCCCTACTCATGTCCCCCTGCACCCCCACCCCCCAGCAGTGAGGGTCACCTGCCAGCAGGCCCCCACTCATGTCCCACTCATGTCCCCCTGCACCCCCACCCCCCAGCAGTGAGGGTCACCTGCCAGCAGACCCCCACTCATGTCCCACTCATGTCCCCCTGCACCCCCACCCCCCAGCAGTGAGGTGCACCTGCCAGCAGGCCCCCACTCATGTCCCCCTGCACCCCCACCCCCCAGCAGTGAGGGTCACCTGCCAGCACGCCCCCGCTCATGTCCCCCTGCACCCCCAGCCCCCAGCAGTGAGGGCACCTGCCAGCAGGCCCCCACTCATGTCCCCCTGCACCCCCACCCCCAGCAGTGAGGGGCACCTGCCAGCAGGCCCCCGCTCATGTCCCCCTGCACCCCCACCCCCCAGCAGTAAGTGTCACCTGCCAGTAGGCCCCCACTCATGTCCCCCTGCACCCCCACCCCCAGCAGTGAGAGGCACCTGCCAGCAGGCCCCCACTCATGTCCCACTCATGTCCCCCTGCACCCCCACCCCCCAGCAGGGAGGGGCATCTGCCAGCAGGCTCCCACTCATGTCCCCCTGCACCACCACCCCCCAGAAGTGAGGGGTACCTGCCAGCAGGCCCCCACTCATGTCCCCCTGCACCCCCACCCCCCAGCAGTGAGGGTCACCTGCCAGCAGGCCCCCGCTCATGTCCCCCTGCACCCCCACCCCCCAGCAGTGAGGGGCACCTGCCAGCAGGCCCCCGCTCATGTCCCCCTGAACCCCGACCCCCCAGCAGTGAGGGCCACCTGCCAGCAGGCCCCCACTCATGTCCCACTCATGTCCCCCTGCACCCCCACCCCCCAGCAGTGAGGGTCATCTGCCAGCAGGCCCCCACTCATGTCCCCCTGCAGCCCCACCCCCCAGCAGTGAGGGGCACCTGCCAGCAGGCCCCCACTCATGTCCCCCTTCACCCCCACCCCCCAGCAGTGAGGGTCACCTGCCAGCAGGCCCCCACTCATGTCCCCTGCACCCCCACCCCCCAGCAGTGAGGGGCACCTGCCAGCAGGCCCCCACTCATGTCCCCCTGCACCCTCACCCCCCAGCAGTGAGGGGCACCTGCCAGCAGGCCCCCACTCATGTCCCCCTGCACCCCCACCCCCCAGCAGTGAGGGTCACCTGCCAGCAGGCCCCCATTCATGTCCCACTCATGTCCCCCTGTACCCCCACCCCCAGCAGTGAGGGTCACCTGCCAGCAGGCCCCCACTCATGTCCCCCTGCACCCCCCAGCAGTGAGGTGCACCTGCCAGCAGGCCCCCACTCATTTCCCCCTGTACCCCCACCCCCCAGCAGTAAGGGGCACCTGCCAGCAGGCCCCCACTCATGTCCCACTCATTTCCCCCTGCACCCCCACCGCCCAGCAGTGAGAGTCACCTGCCAGCAGGCCCCCACTCATGTCCCCCTGCACCCCCACCCCCCAGCAGTGAGGGGCATCTGCCAGCAGGCCCCCACTCATGTCTCCCTGCACCCCCACCCCCCAGAAGTCAGGGGCACCTACCAGCAGGCCCCCGCTCATGTCCCCCTGCACCCCCACCCCCCAGCATTGAGAGTCACCTGCCAGCAGGCCCCAGCTCATGTCCCCCTGCACCCCCACACCCCAGCAGTCAGAGCCAACTGCCAGCAGGCCCCCGCTCATGTCCCCCTGCACCCCCACACCCCAGCAATGAGGGGCACCTGCCAGCAGGCCCCCGCTCATGTCCCCCTGCACCCCCACCCCCCAGCAGTGAGGGTCACCTGCCAGCAGGCCCCCACTCATGTCCCCCTGCACCCCCACCCCCCAGCAGTGAGGGGCACCTGCCAGCAGGCCCCCACTCATGTTCCCCTGCACCCCCACACCCCAGCAGTGAGGGTCACCTGCCAGCAGGCCCCCACTCATGTCCCCCTGCACCCCCACCCCCAGCAGTGAGGGTCACCTGCCAGCAGGCCTCCACACATGTCCCACTCATGTCCCCCTGCACCCCCACCCCCCAGCAGTGAGGGGCACCTGCCAGCAGGCCCCCGCTCATGTCCCCCTGAATCCCACCCCCCAGCAGTGAGGGTCACCTGCCAGCAGGTCCCACTCATGTCCCCCTGAACCCCCACCCCCCAGAAGTGAGGGGTACCTGCCAGCAGGCCCCCACTCATGTCCCCCTGCACCCCCACCCCCCAGCAGTGAGAGTCACCTGCCAGCAGGCCCCCGCTCATGTCCTCCTGCACCCCCACACCCCAGCAGTGCGGGGCACCTGCCAGCAGGCCCCCGCTCATGTCCCCCTGCACCCCCACCCCCCAGCAGTGAGGGTCACCTGCCAGCAGGCCCCCACTCATGTCCCCCTGCACCCTCACCCCCCAGCAGTGAGGGGCACCTGCCAGCAGGCCCCCACTCATGTCCCCCTGCACCCTCACCCCCCAGCAATGAGGGGCACCTGCCAGCAGGCCCCCACTCATGTCCCCCTGCACCCCCACCCCCCAGCAGTGAGGGTCACCTGCCAGCAGGCCCCCACTCATGTCCCACTCATGTCCCCCTGTACCCCCACCCCCAGCAGTGAGGGTCACCTGCCAGCAGGCCCCCACTCATGTCCCACTCATGTCCCCCTGCACCCCCCAGCAGTGAGGTGCACCTGCCAGCAGGCCCCCACTCATGTCCCCCTGTACCTCCACCCCCCAGCAGTGAGGGGCACCTGCCAGCAGGCCCCCACTCATGTCCCACTCATTTCCCCCTGCACCCCCACCGCCCAGCAGTTTGAGTCACCTGCCAGGAGGCCCCCACTCATGTCCCCCTGCACCCCCACCCCCCAGCAGTGAGGGGCATCTGCCAGCAGGCCCCCACTCATGTCTCCCGGCACCCCCACCGCCCAGAAGTCAGGGGTACCTGCCAGCAGGCCCCCACTCATGTCCCCCTGCACCCCTACCCCCCAGCAGTGAGAGTCACCTGCCAGCAGGCCCCCGCTCATGTCCCCCTGCACCCCCACACCCCAGGAGTGAGGGCCAACTGCCAGCAGGCCCCCGCTCATGTCCCCCTGCACCCCCACACCCCAGCAATGAGGGGCACCTGCCAGCAGGTACCCACTCATGTCCCCCTGCACCCCCACCCCCCAGCAGTGAGGGTCACCTGCCAGCAGGCCCCCACTCATGTCCCCCTGCACCCCCACCCCCCAGCAGTGAGGGGCACCTGCCAGCAGGCCCCCACTCATGTCCCCTGTACCCCCACCCCCCAGCAGTGAGGGGCACCTGCCGGCAGGCCCCCGCTCATGTCCCCCTGCACCCCCACCCCCAGCAGTGAGGGTCACCTGCCAGCAGGCCCCCACTCATGTCCCATTCATGTCCCCCTGCACCCCCACCCCCAGCAGTGAGGGTCACCTGCCAGCAGGCCCCCACTCATGTCCCCCTGTACCCCCACCCCCCAGCAGTGAGGGGCACCTGCCAGCAGGCCCCAACTCAAGTCCCCCTGCACCCCCACCCCCCAGCAGTGAGGGTCACCTGCCAGCAGGCCCCCACTCATGTCCCCCTTCACCCCCACCCCCCACCAGTGAGGGGCACCTGCCAGCAGGCCCCCACTCATGCCCCCCTGCACCCCCACCCCCAGCAGTGAGGGTCACCTGACAGCAGGCCCCCACTCATGTCCCACTCATGTCCCCCTGCACCCCCACCCCCCAGCAGTGAGGGTCACCTGCCAGCAGGCCCCCACTCATGTCCCACTCATGTCCCTCTGCACCCCCCAGCAGTGAGGTGCACCTGCCAGCAGGCCCCCACTCATGTCCCCCTGCACCCCCACCCCCCAGCAGTGAGGGTCACCTGCCAGCAGGCCCCCACTCATGTCCCCCTTTACCCACACCCCCCCACCAGTGAGGGGCACCTGCCAGCAGGCCCCCACTCATGTCCCCCTGCACCCCCACCCCCAGCAGTGAGGGTCACCTGCCAGCAGGCCCCCACTCATGTCCCATTCATGTCCCTCTGCACCCCCACCCCCCAGCAGTGAGGGTCACCTGCCAGCAGGCCCCCACTCATGTCCCACTCATGTCCCCCTGCACCCCCCAGCAGTGAGGTGCACCTGCCAGCAGGCCCCCACTCATGTCCCCCTACACCCCCCACCCCAGCAGTGATGGGCACCTGCCAGCAGGTCCCCACTCATGTCCCACTTATTTTCCCCTTGCACCCCACCCCCCAGCAGTGAGGGGAACCTGCCAGCAGGCCCACACTCATGCCCCACTCATGTCCCCCACCCACTCACCCACCCAGCAGTGACATACCCATCTCATAACACAAACCAAAAGTCAACTATGTACATCAACACATGTCCATCACACACACACACACACACACAGGTTCCCATTGATTGAGTAAACCCACATGTCAACATGCATGAATCCAATGAGTGAATCCCACACATTGAAGTAAAATATCAAAATGTATTAATATGAAAACCAATTGAAAGTACTTAAAGCGTAATATAATGGCAAACATGAATGAAATGCATGTCCAAATAAAAATAAAAAAATCCTCATAAAAACCCAAGTAATCCAAAAGAAAAATGGCCAAAAATCTCTGTCTTCCAAACCAGATCCAAATGAAACGCAAAAAGGTAATTCCATTGATCCATGGTGAAATGAAATAAAAATGTCCAAATAAATCCAACATCCAAATATGTACAATCCAATTTTCAAGGGTCCATGAGCCCAACGAAACAAATGAAACCTATCTAATAACCTACCTAACAAAAAAACTATATACAAAAGTGTGGGGCATAGTCCAAAGGCCCCCCCCCAAAAAAAAGGAAACCTAACACTACTAAATATTTACAATGGCGACGGGCAAGTCCTGCGGCTTGCTAATTGATGTTTTCGGCCAGGGCATCATCGAACTCCATGTCTATTTGCTGGAGGCAGGCCTCTCTCCTGGTCCAGAGGTCTCGCCGGGAGGCACTCATGGCCTGTTCCAACTCCCTGCGAGTCGCCTCGAGGCACTCTGCCCACCTCAATGCCCGACGCATGGAGAACTCCGCCCTGAACATGGTGAGTTGCGCCTCTTCCGCCCGCTGCTGCTCCGCACCTATACGCTGGCCCAACCGCAGCCACACAGAAGACACACCCATTCCAGGGTCCTCCTGCAGTCTGGCCGATGCCTGCCCCCCTGATGTCGATGGCCCGAGCCATCATTGCTCCCACCTAGAGCCTGCTCCTGCTGCTGCTGCTGTCCATGTGCCCTGTCCGATGATGCCTGCACATCCTCCATTAGCTGGTCTCCAGTTGTGGTGTCCACCCCTGCTGGACCTCCGACTCCCGACTGTGGCAGGGATGGGATCTCCACCAAGTTGGCTGTATTGGTCAGGCCAGGTCCAAAGGGGGCCCTGGTGGAATCTGGGCCGGAACATGGCAGGGGGAACGACTGGTGCATAGTCTCCACAGAGGAGGAGAGGTCCGCCAGAGTGCGCGTCACATGTAGGAACCCACCGACCAGGGCCGCTCCCAACAGTGCTATGTTGCAACGCTGCTGTTCGTGATGGCGTGCGTTCTCCACCCAGGAAGAATGCACGTCATCACGAATGTCACACGTGCGCAACGCGACACCAATCAGGATGGAGCCCATGCGTTCATGGGACCCCTCGTCCGCAGGTAGATGAGAGGCAGATGACATGGCACTCTCCCCTACCTGCGGACGGGGCTGGGACGGGGCATCCCTGCTGGTGCATGGTGGTGCAGTCGCAGGGTCAAGGACAGTGGCATGCACAGGGCCCTACACGGTGACCTGTGCTGCTTCCTGACCCTGGCCCTGGACTGCACCACTTGCACCAGTGGTACTACCCCCACCAGGCCCCATGTGCGGCTCAGTAGCGGGCTCCTCCTCCTCTGTGGAGACCACCAACCTGGATGTCTCCACACCGTCTTCTGCCTTTGCAAGCCCCTGTGGGGGCTCACCCGGCCCTTCCGCCACAGCCGTAGTGGCAGACGCGGCACCAGCCTCCTCGCTCCCGGATGATGGCAAGTCCTGGCTGGGCCTTGCGTCTCCGCCCGGTTGAGGCATCCCCGCCGCTTGGCTCCACAGCGCCGTCTCCACCCTCTTCTTCACTTGACGCTGCGTAGAGGGAGACATAGAACACAAGCATCAGGGTACAGTACAATATTCCCTTAGACAAGAAGCAATAACACATGAGTGGCAGTGTCAAACGTCACTTCCATCCTGGCCCTCCACGACACATGGGTGAATGCACGCAACACACATGCAGAAACAGGCACGGAGCCTGCAATCAATGTACAAGGGCCTCTATTAACCAAAATGTTGCCTTCAAACTCACATGCATCATGGCTCACACTGATCCCATGCACACACATCACCGGAGGGTCATGCATCATGGCTTGTACACCACAGACACAGTGGATAGACACAGTGCATACAACGGTGACCACACTTCATGAGTGAATGTACACATCATCACGGACATGTGTCATGCATCTATGGCATTTCAAAGTCACACACACACTTCTCAGACACACACACATGTGCACCATACATGTACATGACAGCAGCACCCATCCCTCACACCCCCTCCATGTCCAATAAAAGAGACTGGCATGCTTTCATGTGTGCATTTGGCATACAGCTCCCCATGTTGCATTGTAACACATGCACCAACCATGTGGTTCACACATTACTGGTCTCGCATGCATGACCATGATGTCCCTGCATACATACACATCCATACATGGCCTATGTCACACATACAGGCAAGTATCAGACCACCAGCACACTGCAACATGCCCTGTCTGACACAGCAATGCTTGGCCACTTACCGCTCAACTCCAGACGGGTCTTCCTCCGAAGGATCTGGGCATGGAGGGCTGGGCATACGCGTTCCAGGTCCCTCATCTGGATGTCACTCATGCTGACCCGGCCCCACTCCGGGGAGCCGGGCCTTGTAGAGGGTCCCAGACCTGAAGTCCTCCCAGCGCTTCTTGACGTGCTTGATGTCGCGGGTTGCCATCCCCTCCGCGTTGATGGCAACCACTATGTCGTCCCAGATCCTCTCCTGTCCTTCCTTGTTTGCGCGTGATGTTCCAAAGAGGGCATCAAAATACCCCAGGACATGCTCCACCAGGACACCAACTTCCTTCACACTGGAGCCGGTGACCCTCTACCTCTCTTGCCCCGACTTTGCGACCCCCAAGGCAGGCATGGGTGGGCAACTGGGTCCTGGGTCCGGGGCTAGGCTGTGGAGCGATGGTATCCCATTCGGGAGTCTTCTGTTCCAGCAGGTGTGGACACATCAACTGGAACCCTGGCTGACGTGCAGGCACCAAATAGCACGGCACGTGGGCAGCAGACAGGCAGGCAGCAGCAGATGGCAGATGGGAGCGTGCTCGGGGCTCTGGGGGGCAGTAATTTGGCCTTCTGGGCAGGAGCATAGTCTTCCGTGTATTGTTGCGTGGCCAGCTTGATACGGAGTGATTTGGCACGTGAAAATCTTGCACGTCTGCGTGTCATTCGAGGAAAGGCCCTTAGCGCATGAGCGCGCCTGTGACGTTACGCGTGCGGGCGTTTCCCTCGTGACGAGGGCATACTGGTTCAGGGCGTGTGAAAAAACTGCATGTCCGCGTGTGAATGCGTGTAATCCGAGGAAAGTGCCTTTGCATCTGTGATGTGATGCAAAAAGGTGTTTCCCTCAAAACGGGTGCATGTTCATCATACACATGCAAAAACTGCACGTCTGAGTGTCAGCTCGTGTTATTGGAGGAAAGGGCCTTAGCGCGTACACGCGTAAGTGACGTTGTACATGTGGGCCGGTTTAAAAGGTACGTGTAGGACACCATTTCCTTGTACGTGCTTTTCGTGGAGAGCGAGTGGGTGAATTCTGTACTTCTTGTCCGTTCACACGCGATTACTTCACAGCGTTTCAAGTTCGTACTCCCTGTTACCTCTGACAGCGTTAATTTTTTTTTTTGGGCCTGTTTTCTCAAACAGCGTTCACTTCTTCTTTTGTCCTGTCTCCTCAGACAGCGTACAATTCTTCTTTTGGCAGGGGTGTTGTCAACACGCACACGTGTGTCTTTTTCACATTCTTTTTCCAGGCAGACGGTGAGTCGCGCACCTATTTACCAACTGTGCTTGCCCTGTGTGTCGCTTACCGCTTCAGAGGTCATTGTAGGCTGCGTGTAACACGCATATGCTTATTTTTGTGTTTCAGGGTGCCACAGCGTAGTGCAGGTTCATTTTTCCACACACGTAGTCTACGAGGGGTTGCATGCACGTTGATTTTTTTGGGGTGCCTGTGAGTTGCGTGAACCGTCATCTTCCCCCAGGGGTCACAGACAGCCTTGCTAGAGCACTAGGGTACAAATTCCATCTATTACCCTACCCCTTTCACCCCCAATTGCCCAGGACAATTGTTTACTGCTACTCCCATATGCACAACAACATCAGTGCCATGGTTGGGAGGCGACCAAGCGGTAAGGGAGGCAAAGGTGGCTGACCTCCAAAAGGTGGGTGTGGTGGGTGTTGTAGGGGACGTGGCCAGGATTTGCAGGGTGCCCCTAGACCCCCATGTGTGGAGGAGCAATCAGGGATGCCCATGTCCCCCCCCATGGTTGTGGGAAACGTAGCTGACACTATCCCAGCTCAGCCCTTGTTGGACCAGCCCATTGTGGCACCTGAACCGGCACAGGATGACTCACAGGCTGACTTCCAGGTCAGCAAGTCTATGCCATGTGTGGCAGTGCAAGTTGGTGTCACCAGGCCATGTGGATCTGGGGCAGCTATGTCATCTGCTGCCCCAAGTAGGCAGGGTGGGGAGGCTGCAGGGGCAGCTGCAGCTCGATCCACCCCAGCTCTGAGTCTCCCAGCTGGGACAGTGTCGGTCCCGGTCCATCAAACAGATGTTGCCCCTGCCAACATCACCCTGCAGCTAATGCCTGCACCAAGACCTATGGTCATTGTGCATTCGCACACTCCTAGTACCCAGTCCACCAGCGCTTCTGCCCATACTGACCAGAGTGGCGTAAGCCACTCAGGATATGCACCACCTTTGAAAAAGAGGAAGAAGGGTGCTCTGGCACTACAGGCTGAGACCCCAGACAAGGCTACACACTCCGGCAGGTCAAGGAAGCCTAGCTTTAATGACGCCGAACTTGATGCACATAGCCGCGAAATGGTGGTGACTGCAGGGTGCAAGACCACAACTGGTCAAAGTAAGGCACACTGGCAGACCATCGCGGACATCATTAGTGCCGTTGGATTTGTGAGGCGCTCAGTTGATGATTGCTACAAGTGGTGGAATGACCTGAAAGCAGAGCAAAGAACAAGCTGGCCTCAAATCATGCTTCTACTCTGGTGACTGGCGGTGGGTCTCCACAAGAGGACAACCAACTCACTGAACATGAGTCTGTTGCTGGAACCTTCGTCAGAGAGGAACAGATCCAAGGCGTGGGAGACCTACCAGATTACGACACATTGTCCGGTGAGTGCCCATGCATGTGTGTGTAATCCATATGTATGTTGTGTGGGTGATGGGTTCGGCTTGAGTGCCAGGTGAGGGTGTGTGCACCTGATTGGTAAGGGCCACTCATGTGCTTCCTCCAAAGCATTCAACCGGCCTTGGGTTTGGGTATGCCAGTAACACTTCTGCCCACAGTAGCCATTTAGCGCCACATTACTGCAGTTGCCCTTTAACTGTCATCTTGCAACAACATTGTTCAGAATTTTTCAGTGTTCATTCAGGCTGATTGTTTCAATTCTCCCACTTTTGCAACACATTTTTCAGCACTATTGTCACATATGTGACATGCTTCTGTCATTGATTACAGCCCACATTGGCCCACATTTGTTACCTTGTTATGTGAATGACTAGACCATTCAGGCTGATTGAGTATTGGCCTGCTCACATTGATTTTTGGTGCCTGATTGTATGTGGTACATGATAGTTGTTTCCTGTGAAGTTTAAGTGACCAACCATTGATGTGTACATCTGCCTGCAATCACTGTATTCTTGTATACTGGATGTGTTGCAGTGAGTGGCACATGCTTATTTTGTCACACTATGTAGCATTTTTCATCCCATCATGTCCATCTCACATGGATGGCTGACAGTACTCATTCACTGACATATGGCTGTACTTGTCAAATGTACCATGGCTATGCTACATGCCATCTGTGTGCTGGCATGTGTCATGTATGTGTATTGGACATGCCGCTCACAGGCTAATGTGTGATGCCAGTGCTACCCAGCATGCAGCAAATGTGTTGCTTTTCCATCTTGGTGTCATCAGTGTCTGCTTTTTGCCTCCCATTCCAACTCAGTGACAGTGCATGCATGCCCTGGTTATAGTCATGTGGGACATGTGTAAATCATGTACTGGATCTCTGGCTTGTCAGGCCTATGTGTGCGCTATGGTGCTAATGCCTGTTTCCATTTTTTGTCTTTCATGTTTTTGCAGGTGATGACGCACTTGATGCCTGTTGAGGTTGAGGAGATGGTGCAGAGCCAGGAGGAATCTCAGGCACGACCGGGCACCAGTGGGGGGACATGGTGTGGTGGTGGGTGAAAACCCAATCTTACTGCAGACCATCCTGTCCAGGGGTGTCTCTGGGTGCACCTCCCCAGACCTCTATTAAGGTGCTGAATCGGATGGTGAGACTTATGTGCCGTCGCAGGTGAGTGTTTCTGGCAGGGATTCTTTTATGTCCAACCCAACTGCACCAGGGGTAGAACCCTCTATGGGGATATCAGTGTTGGTAAGTCCGCCTTTGGCAGTTACGGATGCAGGGTCACACTCCACAACATCTGATCCTGTTCCTGGAGTTCCAGCAGTTCAGAGGGGGAATGCAGTCCTGCAGCCTCAGGCAGTGCCAGCACAGCAAGGTGCAGATCGCCTTGCCCCGAACAGTTGTGGAGCCCGCCGACGCGGTGGCCGTACGCCACCAGGCAATACTGTATGGGAGAACTCTATGTACGGTATGGCAACGCAACAGGCAGCATCAGTTGAAATGATGGCTCAGGCAATGGAGAGGGTGGCCACTTCCATTATCCCCCTGAAAGGCAGATGGAGCAACAACAGCAGGCAACAGACTCCATTTGCAAAATCACACAGGGAAGACATGTTGGCGTCCAACAGGGACTAACGGGTGGCACTGGAGTCTCTGCGGGAAGCCATTTCTATAGAGTCACAGGGCCACAGGGAAGCCATGAGGGTAGAACTCCATAACCTCAGGGAGACTCTTGTTGAACTTGAGGCTTCCACAAATTTGAGGACAGAACAGCAGCTGGAGCGGCTCAGACGTTCGCTCTCAGCTGAGCTGCAGGTAACTCGGGAGGAGATCCGGGCATCACGGGAGGCCATGCGTGCAGAAATGCAGGCAACCCATCAGCTGCTGCATGGGGATCTCCGTACTATCATCCTCCAGAATGAGACCTTCCGTACCCGCATGCTTGCTGCCATGGAGGACCATACCAGGGCTTTGCGTGGGCTGCCTCCCATAGCACCACCACCTCCTGATGCAGCAGCAGAGGGTGATGAGAGCGACAGCAGCACTTCTCCCACAGTAGCGTAGCCGTGCAGGCCATGAGTCCATGGAGGTGTTGTTTTTTCGCAACATCCACACAGGTGGGTGTTGGTGTGCACCCTGTCCTCGGACCTCCTGGGTGGCCTCCCCCACATGGCCATTTTTGAATTTTTTCTTTTTTTTTATACAGTGTGTTGCCTTGTGTGGCTCCCGTGGGCATCCACTGTGTATTCCGGCTGGGCACATGCAGGCTTGTCCTGTGTTTGAGTTAGATGCTTGGGTTCCTAACACACACACCCCTCCTGCTTCCCGTTTCCATGGGCTTGCAAAGGGTGTGACCAAGTAACCATCCATGTCTTCCTCCTTATCCGCAGGTACCTTCTTCATATCTTCACAAGGCCGTCTCCTTTGCAGATGCAGTTCATGTTGTATGCAGTACACTGACACATTTGCCTGACAGCAACACTCTGGAGTTGGAAGGGGTCGATGTGCTGGCTTATTGAGGTTGTATGACTTACATTACTTTGAGTTTGTATTGTCATATTTTGGCAATGTTTCATGCTGTGTTGCTGTATTGTGTTGCTGGTAAGTATTTGGTCATGTGTGCTGTTTTGTTATTGATTACTGGGAGCATATTGTCTGTGGCCTGTTTCCATTTGGGACAGTGCACTTTGTGACACTTGTGTCATGTGTTGTACATTCCTTTGTTTGCTTTCACATTGCAGGACATGCCATGGTGTGTTGGGTGGCGGAGATGGGGAGGGGTTGGGTGACATGGCGCTATTTTCATGTTGTATTTTGCAAGGGGGTAGTCATTCATGCAGCATAAATGTGTGTCTTTTTGTGACACAGCATTGGTTGTCTTTGGGTAGGTAGGGATGCACAAAATGTACACTTCCAGGTGACCAATCTCAGGCTGGTATGGTTGTGACAGTTGACTGTCCCTTATGTCATCATCATTGATTGTCAGCTGGTATGTGCCAGGGCTGTGTGCACTCCACAGGGGTGTGATTTTAGGTGAAGTAATTAGCTACCAGCTGGGTACGGGCTGCCTCACCACGTGCCCTTTCCCCTCCCATGCGCAGCGGCCGTTCATGTGGTTGGGGATGTGAGGGCACCACCATGTCCACCGGCAGGCCCCGGCATGTTGCAACGTTGTGCAGGACACATGCTGCCACTATGATCCTGCAGACTACTGGGGGCGCGTATAGCAGCTGCCCACCAGAGCGGTCAAGGGAGCAAAAGCGTGACTTGAGCACTCCGAATGTGCGCTCCACTATGTCCCGGATTGCAATATGGACTGTGTTGTATCTTACCTCGGGTGGTGTGGTGGGGTTCCGAATTGACGTCATCATGTGGGTGCTCAGAGGGTAGGCACTGTCCCCTGGCAAGGTGATGATGGGTATTTTGAGGTGATCCATTTTGATTTCCTAGAGATGGAAAGATGTCAGAACCTGAAATATATTTTGGTGGGGGTGTGTGCGTTCAGTAAATGGGTGGAAGCATATCCACTGAAGGATTGCACAGCCATGAGCACTGCTAATGTGATGTTAAAAGAGGATCATATGGTCAGACAATGGCCTGCATTTTGTTGCCGCCGTGATATTACAGATTTGCGCAGGTCTTCAGATTGATAAATGATTCCATTGCACCAGACATCCGATGAGTGCGGGTCTTGTTGAGCGCCAGAACGGCATACTAAAGAGTAAAATAAGTAAAATATGTGCAGGGAGCAAGCTGAGATGGACGGATGCATTACCTTTAGCATTGTTGTGCATGCGCACATCTGTGCAAGTGAGGACTGGGCTCTCCCCGTATGAAATTGTGATGGGGAGACCTGCTAATGTTTGGTGTGCACCGCAGCCGAGGCGGTTAAGTGAGATACAATATCCTGTGCTTAGTACATATTGTAACCTTTTAATACAGAAGCTTTGTTTGATTCATCAGCAGGTGCAGGAGGCTCTTCCTGTCAGATATACTGGTCTGGGGTATTGTCTGCAGCCGGGAGACTGGATCCTCATCAAGAACTTTGAGCGGAAATCATCGCTTGCACCCAGATGGCGAGGGCCCTATCAGGTTCTCCTGGCAACACAAACAGCAGTCCGTGTGGATGGTAGAAAGGCATGGATACATGCCACACACACTAAGAAAGTTCCATCGCCATTGAAAGAACTGCCTGATCCAGACAACGAGAAAGAAGCTGCTGTGTCCGATGCGAAAGACATAATTGCCAGTTCCTTGCCACAAATTCTGCTTGTGCCCGAGCCAAAGCCTCGAAAGATTGCTACAAAGGAGAAAGGGCTAAGAGTGCCCCAACTTTGCCCAGCAGAACCTGCATCGTTGCAGGTTGACACAAAACCTGCATCATCACTTTGGTGCCCACCATCTCTCGCTGCACCGCAGGCTGACTCTGAGTCTGAATCTGGAAGTGCGCAAGCACTATTTGTTGATCACTCAGTACCTGCAGCAATACGGTACAACCTACATTCTCAAAATCGGAAGTAATCAGATCTTCGTTTCATTTTTTCTTTGTTGCCTCTATTTCCCATTACGGATGAAGTGGGAATCGGAGGCGTAGGAGAGAGAAGCGTGGGGTTGTGCAAATCTGACAGCTCTGGAACGCGGCTTCCCGGTGCTACCTTTGAAAACGAAAATTCATGTGTTGTTCACCCCGTGCGAACGAGCGGGGGTCACATGGTACAAAGGCAATTGATGATTGCTCTGGAGTCCTTTGAGCAATGTGCAGAAGCACGATAACCTTGCCTAACGTTTAGAAAGCCAGGCTGCTGAGAACTGGCTTAAGTATTTTGTTAACATTTTCAAACTTACTGGTATTTCAACAAATGCAGCGCAGAGAAGTATTCACGACAAACATTGTTGGAGAAGAAGAATTAAGAAAATGCCTATACCTGCCCCCTCCTGCACCAATGCTGATGATGTAGTAGATATAGAGACTATAAATGTGCCGAGTAAGAGTTGTAGAAAAAAATGTATGCTAATCATTACAATATTCATGTGCGTTATGAGTATACTAGCACCAATATCAATAGTCCTGGTATTATGGTATTTAGAAGAGATACATCCATTAGGAGTGTTTTTGGCCATTAGAAATGTTTCTGTCACCGAAAGCCCGGTCCATGTAATTTCTTATACTTTGTCCCTGATGGATGAAAGACATAGGGAAGGGTATGGGAATTAAACGTTACTTTTGATAATGAACATGACACACTCAATTCTGAGAAAAAACAATTGTTGGGTGTGTACACATATATACCACAACATGGTGGTAAGGGAATAGGTTGGTATGTGCAGCCATTGCCGTTAAGTTCCACATGTTACACGTCCTTAAGTGCACTATACTATGGGAAATGGAATAAGAGTGAAAAGGGTCAATTAGATAGGACAAACATGGACGAATTTGAAGAGGTAGTAATGAAACCTGTAGGTTGCTCTATATTTCGCAAAGCAAGAACGATAACACCAGTAGTAATGCCGCAAGATAGATTATATGTGCTATATAAATCATCTGTAATCACATTTCACATGAACCCAGAATGGAATAAAGACACAGTCCCCCTCATATACGATAAATTACAGTCCTCGCGCTGTTCCATTTTGCTTGCAAAAGAAAGGCTCCTATTCAGTAGGGACATAGAATAGGTGCATGAATATTGCAGTCCTTGAGAGAGAAGAAGCACCAATATATGTAGGTGATCCTGTCTATTTCATATGTGGGGAAAAAGCTTATCCATGGTTGCCTAGAAATTGGGGAGGTACCTGTTACTTGGGGATCCTTTTTCCGGGAGTATTCCTTTCAGAAACGTCAGACGTAGCCAAATTATCTAGGTCGAGGCCACGACGAGAGGAGGGAGGATTAATTGCAGAAGATATAGCAAAATCATTTATACCATTTTGGGGCCAGGCAAATAATTTGTATAATATAAGACAACTGTCCAGAATTTTAGAGAGAACCATAAATGGAACAACTGACATATTGAATAATATGACTCTGGAGGAAAAAACAATCAGGTTAATGACACTTCAAAATAGAATGGCTCTTGATATAATTTTGGCTGACTGTGGAGGAGTTTGCAAACTCGTGGTGTCATAGTGTTGCGTATTTGTGAGTGACTCCTCCCCTACGATTTTTGAGGCAATAAAAAAGTTACACGTCCTGAGTTCTGACCTCCACCCCCCAGCAGGTAGTTGGGAGCTGAACATAAGCTCCTGGTTTCGGGAATTAGTACGCTCGTGGGGATGGAAATTAGCTGCAATCTTAGCAGCAGTCCTCGGAATCTTCCTGACATGTTGTTGTTGCATACACTGTCTACCAATAATGTGCACTGAAGTAAGTGATGAATGCATACACATGGTGACACAGAAAAGAACTCTCAAAGTAAATACAATCACGAAACACGAAATGCAGACTGTGAAGGAATTAATGTATATTAATATTGATGATGAAGATGATGATTATAGCAGTATGCAGAGTTCAGAATCAGATACATGGTCATAGGAAGACGTGATGTATGGTTCACGCGTTTGGTTTACGACCAAGAGGAGTGTTTGTTAGTCTAAAAAAGACCCTACCATAGCATAGATGATATGTTATGTTGGCCGAAAACCAACCGCATCGTATGACTAGCATCGTCAGTACAGAATTGTCAGCATAACCATAGAGCGTCCATTTTGTAACACTGGAATTCGCCATTTTGCAATTTTGCTTTTTCCTCGCTTCTGTTCAAATGCTTTGCTGAAAGTGAATTCTATTTCGTTCTGCTCATGTACAGAGCAAGGCCACTAGTTACATGTTGAGAGACTAGCCCAGACAGCGATGCACTGTTTCCCTTCCTCCCTCCCTCACACGTCCTTGGAAGTAAGCAGAAAGGCATTTAATCACTAAGCAGGTGCCAGCTAGTCTCGCTGGAACGGCAGAAACTGTAGAAATAGGCAGTAAATGGCTTGAATTATACTCTCTTTTACCCCCCCCCCTTTTCCTGGGCCCTGCTAGACCGAACCGACCTCTAACTCACAAATTGAAACCAAGAGATAGTAAGGCTTGGAATGTGTCCCTCCTACAAACACAGCTTGCTTGCAGAACAAGAGCACTATGTTCTTGGTAACAAAGAATAGTGTCTGCACTTTCAGAGATTGCAAATGTTGTTGAATACATTTGTCATAATTGTCAATCATCAAACCATTGCAAAGAAAGATACATTATGGGCGGTTTGGATATGTCACTACTGATAATATGATGGTCATTTTGTATATATGTAACTGATGTAAATTGTTTGCTCTCTTGCATCCAACAAGGTCTGGGTGACACACGTTGTGGGACGTGAGACCCAGTCGGCAGACTGAGACTATTTGCTTTGCAACGAACCCTAGATTTTGGGAATTGAACCTCGTGTCTGGTGTATCAGTTCGTGTGTGGTGATTGTGTCTTGTTTCCATTCACGAGGGCCCCCAAGGGTCCATGTCAATCTCACAGGCCATGCAGTCACGCTGCCTACACTAGGTGTTGGCAATCATGACTGCGTGCCCCCCAGTCCACAGGCACATATACATGCCCAGAACAGCCGCAGAAAGACAGGCAGTGGTCCAGGACTTTTACATGGTGGCACACTTCCACAAAGTGCTAGGGCCTCTGAGCGCATCTATCAAAACTGCAAGCACTGGCATTCCATCAACATGCAGGTTGTATGCGATGCCTATGGAATCATCACCTCTGTCTATGCAAACTATCCTGGGTCTACCCATGACAGTTTCATATTCAGAATGTCTGCCCTGAGCCGTGACCTGGAAGCTGGGAAGCATGGCGACACATGGCTCATTGGAAAGTACAAATGTCTGTGCATATGCATGCATGTCACACAGAGACAAATACACAAACCCAACTAATGACAACCATCCTCACCTGCCCAGGGGGCCTACCCTCTGAGCAACCACATGATGACGCCAATACATAACCCCACCACACCACCCCAGGTAAGATACACCACTGCCCTTTTTGCAACCAGGGGCATAGTGGAGTGCACATTCGGAGTGCTCTCACGCTTCCGCACCCTTGACCGCTCTGGCGGGCAGCTACTATATGCAACCCCAGTAGTGTGCTGGATCATTGTGGCAGCATGTGTCCTGCACAATGTTGCAACACGGCAGGGCGTACCGGTGGACATGGTGGTGCCCCCACATCCCCAACCACAGGCGCTGCCCATGAGAGGGGAAAGGGCAAGTGACGAGGCAGCCTGGACCCAGCTTGTGGCCACATTTTTCACCTAAACTCAAACCCTTGCGGAGTGCACACAGGCCTGGCACATACCAGGTGACAATTGATGATGACAAAGAGACAGTCAACTGTCACAACCTTACCACACTGAGAATGTTGCCATGGAAGTGCTACATTGTGTGCATCCCTAGCTACTTAAACATAACCAATCCTGTGAGACCAAAAGGAACACATGCAAGGTGTATATCACACCACCCACCTGCAAAACAGGCCATGACAATCATTGGTATGTCACCCAAACCCTCCCAACCCACATCACCCTTGACTGCTACACCACGACATGGCATGCAACAGCAAAGGAGCAAACCAAAAGCCCAACACATGACCAATTAGATGCGAAGTGACACGTGATAAGTGGAAAGAGGCCTCATAAAAACACACCTGACATGGAATCAGATGAAATGACTGACCAACAACCTCCCACACATATAAAATCATACACAATGCATGCCACCAGCAGTACCATCAACAAAAGACAGAATGCCTGTTGGCATGCACATTGGCCAAGCTAAAACCGCAAATTCCCAACCGGTCTGTTGTCAGTGTCTCCTGCACAGTGAGCAGCCATTGTGTTGGGGATACACCTTGAGCATCATATAAAAAGTACAAGCAACAAAAATTACCTATTGAAGCATGTACACAATCCCCAAATGGTAAGTGATCATGCGCTGCATGGACAAAGCATGCCAGAGAAGTCAATCTGTGTGCACGTGTGGGCATGGAAGGGTGGTTGTATGTTTGGCGGAGCATTGTGTAAGTGTGTGTGTCAGTAGGGACACGCACTCAATACATGCATGTGAAATCAAGTGAACCTCAATGTCCTGTACATCTCATGTGAACATTGGCCATGTGTACACCCCATTATGTCAAACCACAACAATCCCCTGACACCTGAAAAGTAAACACAACACAGGAGCAGCCTTTGACCAGCAGAACACATGATGTACATAGTACCCCACAATGAGAATGTCAGAGAGTGTCCAAACACTGTAGCCCAAGCGTACTGTCCGATAACAAAAGGCCCTCCCTCATTTACTCATCACCATGGCCTTCAGAAGAACTGTGTCTGGGATCCATTGCCTTCTTCTTTCTAGTGTACCTAGCTTCAGGATCCCCCTACCCCTTGGTTTCCTTGTTCTACCTTGCGTGCAAATAGGGTCCAGCCCCCTCAGAGGCCACCTTGACTGGTAGAAATACCAAATCGCAGAGAACTCCAAGGAGCCAAACCCCAAAACCAGGGTAAAAGCCTGTAGCCACCAAAAAACCCTGCAAGAGTCTCCAGTAGATGACTTGAAGTCGCTGAATATGGCCAAGCACATGTCCAAGCAGAACGATAGAAGAACTACCAAGGTAGCACAGTTGAACAATGGTTCAATAGGATGGGTAGCATTTTCAGTACACAATAATCAATGAGGATGCAACAACTGATGGGTAGTGTCACAGCTCCGGTCTCCAGGCACAGGAGTGGCACAAACCAACCACCCCCTCCGCGGTCTGGGCACCTGCAAGGTAAAACGTACACAGGCCTCCGGTACCCCGGCGGTGAAAGAGGGTTAGGGATCCGTTGTTTGTATAGGCATCGGTATTCAGGATAACCGGAAAGAGGTTCAGGAGAGGGGAGGTGGATGGACAAGGGAAAGTAGGCAAAAGACAAAATTCAACTATTGAAAATTACACATACTCAATCAGAGAAACCATGTTCTTCATGCACATTGTAAAATATGGCTCAAAGGCGAGCCAAAGAGAGACTTATCTCTTGGGTGAGTGCTGGCCTCCTGCCTGCACACTCTCAGGTCCGGTAACAGGAGCAGTTCAATGCTGCAAAGAGAGCGTGAGTTACTATTCTGTGGGTGTTTTCCCCACACACACATAGCACCATTCATGCCTCAAACTTAGTGACTACTCCCCAAACAAGCACTCTTATCTGCTGCTTTTTTTTATACTTTTGCTTGCCCCAGTGATGGTTCATACAATGTTAATATGGTAAGGCAGCCACGCGTTGCCCCGCGGTAAATTGAAGACCATGTGTTAAGAATCATACATGATAGAATGGTCCTTGAGCTGCTAGAAGCGTTTTGCGAGGTGCAACTTCAGTACAAGTCGCGTTCTGCCAGCTGCAGATTTCTATAGGTAGCACACGTGCCAATTTGCATATGCTAATGATATGCACTGCACTCGAGTTTGTGCTTCGCTGTATGCCCCCCTTGTGCTGTATTAGTTTGTGGCTAGGAATGCTACTGCGCTAATAAATTAGCTTCTATGGAGCAGGGTGGACTCAAGGATATGGGCGACGCTCCCTGCGTGTGCCCCTGACAACTTGGAAAGGTTCTTGGCATTTGCTCCTCAGCATGGCTTAGCTGTGCTGTGCGCATCTTCCCCAACGCCTGGCCAAGGTCCCCAGTAGTGGCGCTACTTAGCTTGCATCTGTGAGGGGCCTGGAAGAAGGTCGGCTGGGGCATGGCCCCTCGTGCTGCTCACCTTGCTTGGAGCTCCTGGAAACATGTCTGCTTCTGTCGGACGTCTGAGCACAAGCCCCGTGCTTCTGCTTGCGCGTGCATGCGCACGTGTGCCCCACCCAACGTGGCATGGGTTTAGTAGTTCTTGGCCCGGTGTCTGCTGGGAAAGGTAGTCTGGAGGCTCCTTATCCTGCAGAAAGGGCATACAAGGCTTTAATAAGGCTGGAAAGTTTTCTATGTGTGTCTTCATGCTGCTTGTTACTGGGCCATGTCTGAGACCTACATCTGACCTCCTCCCACACAACCCCAGGTTCTGTACCCTGACAGATAGAGCTGGAACTTGAGTAGAAAATAACCAAGGAGGCTGGCACAACTGGATGGTTGAGCTGAAACCCAATAAATCCTTGATAGCGTGAACGTAGAAAGGCAGAGACAGCACAAGTCTGGAAAGGCACAGAGAATGCAAGATAGCTGGAAACAGCTGACAGCAAGTTAAGAGCCACAACAGTTGAATATCATTGGCAAAACGCAACACTCAACATGAAAAAAAATAAAAAATGGCCACATATGACCCGGGGGGGGCACCCAAAACACTCCATGGGCTCAACACCTGGACGGCCCGACCTGTGTGGAAGATAACACATCGTCCTGCTCAGCCTCTGACTCATAAGGTGGACGTGGCACAGTACCCTGACCACGCCTATGTGCAGCTTGCCCCTCATCGGCAGCAATTCTGCGGGACTGGTAAGCCTAGTCCTGTGTGGCGATGACACGTAGGTCAGCATTCAGCACCTCACGTGGTACGCGTGCTTCCTCTTGCAAGGTAGCACGTGTAACAAAGAGTTCTTCCTGCATGGCCTGGCATGACATCTGGAGCACCTCACGGCAAGCACGTAGCTCAGCCAAGATGGTATTCTCAAGCTGCTCCAACCTCTCCTCTGCCCGCTGCCTCTGGGTCATGTTGAGCACACCCAGAGTAGATCTGAGGGATTGATGGTCATCCCTCAGGCACTCCCTGTGTGCCTCTGCATGAGCAGCAAGTGCTTGACGCAGAGATACCATTTCAACCGGCGTGCCCTGTCTGAGGCCGCCATGCCCAGCCTGAGCGAGCAGTCCATGGGCTGTGCTGCCCGCTGCTGAAGATCCCCCTGCCTAGCAGGGGGGAGCATGGATTGGGCCACACATTCCATGCTCTGAGCGATCTTATCAATTGCTGCCCCCTGTTGTTCAGAATTGGCAACCATGGCTTGCTCCCACTCAGTATAACCCAGTGGCGCACGGCAACTCTGTTGCTGGGCTTGAATCCGCGCGGCCCAAGGAGCCGCGGTCCTCGTTGGGTTGGCACCGCCCACGGCTGCAGGACTACATCCCTCCGTTGACGTGATGCCCCAGGCACATCAGCAACTGGTGTGGAGTGTGACCGTGCGTCCCGATCACCACAGGCAGAGCTTCCAACACCGTCTGGCCTCTCAGAGTAGGTGTTGCGGACAGAGGATCGTCCACATCAGAATCACTCACCGTTGACGAATGGACATGACGCGCATCCAACTCAACATTGTTGTCAGAGTGATCATCCGAGCTAGCCCCATTGCCAGCCCTGGACATGATGGTCTGCCGCACAAGTCGGTTCTCCTGGCCTACCACCCCACAACCCCCACTTGTGCCGGGTTGCTGATGTGATAGCAACCCCGTGTCAGGATTGACATCACCATCCTCTGGCTTCATTGCGTCATCATCTGTAATGTGGAAAAAACAAACATGAATACACATGTCAGAAGCACATAACCCACACAAACATAGACATCACATCGACAGCCAATGCATGAAGCAAACATGTCACACACAAATGAAACTCCGGCATGCATCCAGTGGCATTGATATGCAAACACATCCCAAAAGCAGAAATGGATGTGTGTAAATAGCAAAGCCTACACATGTACAGAATGTAGTATGTCACCTCCACCACACACCACCTCTGTCAGGAACATGTCACAAGAAGAAATGACAGATGGCAACAAAGAGATGGCACATAGCATAAGCATATCTGAACTGCAAAATGGCCACAGCTGCAAGTGAATCCAAACACACCATGACACACGTAATATGCATGTACACATGCATCACTAAACCATCATCACCAATATAGCTTCCTCCATCTGCAGCTCGGCCGGTACCGGGCATTATGGGCAATGTAGACATAGTGAATGTCCCGAGCAAAGTGGCGGCCTGCAACCAGGCATGAGGGACCATAATGCCCAGAACGGTCCGAGCTGCCGGCCATGAAGCCTCCAGAACACCCTTCAGGGCCTGATTGAGCACATTGTGCATTAATTGTGCCCGAAAAAATTATTCAATGTGTCAAATGATCACGGCCAGGCCCCACCAGATTAGCTAAGTGGGCCTGGGCATACACATACCGCACCACAGTGCACCTTCAGGACTGTGCCAATTGAACATAACGGGCACAATGCTGAAATCGCAGCAGCATTAATGTTAATCAACTACATTTTAGTCATACAACAAAAAAGCTGCAGAAGGCACATGTGTAAATGGACACTTTCACACAATCATAAGTGAGTAGCCACAATGTTGCGCTACACAACGTTGAAGCTGCTTGCATATGTACACGTGAAAGTGTTCAAAAACACATGTTTCCCTATACACCTGTATTGTGAACATGAACAGCAAGCAATACAGCAAAGCAAGCAGCTACAACGCTGCTTGCTTTGATGTATGTGAAAGTGTACACATACACATGTGCAGGCAGCTCCACAGTCATTACAACCCGATTTGCAGGCTAGAGTCAATCTGCGGCCTATACCGTTTAGTATAGGCCGCAGATTGATCTATCAACTTTGCTAAACACCGACTAGGGTGTTTCAATACTGAGAACATGTGTCACAGGATGCGCCTGTGCCTGTGCCTTTCATGACAGTGGAGGGATGACAATCTGACCATACATGCCAGGTCACTTTGACATTGCATCAGTGAGTAGGCATGTAGAACAGTGTGACATGGCTCAGAAGTGGGTTGGTGCAGTGCAGAGCATGTGCACATTACCGACTATCTACATCAACAAGTACATTATGATGTCAAACAATAAACAAGAAGGCAGTGTAAGTGCAAGGTCAGGCATCACATGCAATGTGCATGCAATGGGTTGTATGGATACAGGCACCCCACCCCCCCATTAGTAAAAATGCTGGGAGGCATTGCATGACAGTGAAAGGTTGACCAAAGAACTGTGTATTGGAAGACAGTGTTGAGTACCGTCAATTGCATCATCTGAGTCAACTGACAACACAGCCGATGAGAATGGGACAGTGAGCAGGACACATGATGAACCCTCTGTAGTACACCCATTTGTGCAGAAGGCACTATACCAGTTTAATAGAGTCAGGGGGCCTGAGACAGGGGGACCCCACACAGACTATGACACCCTAAACATGTGTGTGATGCCGGACTGAGCCACTGTGAGCATGGAATGGATGATGAAATGCCGTTAAATGCATGTCATCCTGGACACGTACTACAATGATCATCCAGCAAAGGACAGATAGGGCCATGCATTTAATGCACATGGAGCATGAATGGGCACTCATGTTCCTGTGGAGCATCTGCCATCTGCACAGTGTGAGTGAGACACTCTGCATTAAGGACATAGGATGTACCCCACAGTATGTGTCTGGCAGTTTGGCAGAGGAAGTGTGCATGTACACAGGAGCATTGAACAGGCCATTGCAGTAGTCCAACATGTTACTCACCAGTGCAATGGTGTAATCGTGGTGCAGGGGGTGGAGGGGCAAGGGAGCATGCCTACGTGGAGTACCAGCATGCAGGCAGAAGACACATGCATGTCAGTCATGCCATGACATAGTCCGAGTGCTGAGTGGAAAGACACCCCAGGCTGCATGCAGAAGGGCCAGTGAGCTGGAACATGGACCGGAGGGGCAGCCAGGTGACTAGAATGTGAGTAGGGTGGAAGTGTGGTGATGAGGACAGTCCCTGTCTACACTACATGTCCAGCATGCTGCACAGCAGGCACACATTAGTGAAGCATTGCATCACTCGCACACGAGAAGCATGTACACATAGCATGTATTGGCAGTCAATGACAACACATCACACAAGCAAACCACACATGGCCTGGACAAGCACACAGAAACACTCACTGGATGGGGCGTCAAAATCCAGCATCCCTCCTACTCCTTCGTACAATTCTGCCAGTATGAACTCTGCAGCGATCAACTCGTGCAGAGGGAGTTCTTCCTCCTGAGGTGGTGGACCACCACCAGTCACCCCAGTCATGGCATAATTGGAGGCACGCTTTAGCTTAGCACAGCGTCAGAGGTCATCCCAATGCTTTTTGCACTCCTGAGCTGTGTGCACCTCATGTCTGAATGCACTAACACTCTCTGCAACACGATTCCAGTGGTCCCAAAGCTGGGCAACCGTAGTGTGACAATTTGGGCCCACTAGCATATCACGTCGTGTTCGACACGAAGCACACAAGGAAGTCCAGTTCCTGCTTGCAGAAAGGCTTCTTCCTCGACGTGCCGGAGGCCGGAGCAATGTGTGGGGTCCCAGCCTCTTGTGCAGGTGCAAACTTCCTCCTCCTGCGCAGTGATCTGGACCCTGACTGGCAAATGCCACCCTGATCAGTAGGGGCAGTGGCGCTGGTGTGTTGAACCAAGGGAGTAGCAGGTGGAACAAGGACAGAAGCCCTGACTTGCGTCAGTGGCTGCTGGGTGCCCTTGACTGGACCCTGCGCACCAACATCCGCTGTGCCAAGGTCATTGACCAGGACTGTTCTGGATGGTAGACTCACAGCTGGAGTGGTGTCGGCTGCATCTGCCCATGCACTTGCCAACACCCGGCTGCTCGGGGCAGCAGATGACAATACTGCCCTAGGGACATGTGAGTCGGTCAGGGCAGCCCTGCGTGCACTTAACGTGTGCCTCCTGACCTCCTGGAAATCATCCTGGGACTCTTCAGGTGCCAACGCAGCATGCGCTGGCCGACAATGAGCCTGGGTGGTGGTGTCCACAGCTGCACCTGCAGCTACCACTACCCTTGGGCCTTTGGCATTCGATAAAATGGACTGCCGGGTCACATGGGTGCCAGTGCCAGATGCAAGAGCTGCATCTCCCGGAACCACAGGGGGTGGTGGCATGACTGCACCAACACGTTGCAGAACATCCTGTCGAAGTGGTGCACCCCTGCCTCTTCCCCCTCTGCAGCCACCCTGGATACCCTGGAGTCCCCCTACTCCCTGGTCACCCCGGCCACGTCCCTGACCACGCCCGCCACATGGAATACGCCCATATGAGGTGCCCCTCACCTTTTGTGGCCTCCCAACCATGGCACAGCTGTAGTAGTGCCAGAACAGATGTAGTAGTGCCAATGGGAGGTGTACATGACAATTGTCCTGGGCAATTGGGGTGAAGGGGGTGGGATACTAGAAGTTAACAGCACCCCTGTGCGCCTGCAAGGCTGTATGTGATCCCGGTGATGAAGTGACGGGTCACGCAACGCTCAGGCACCCCAAAACTGCAGTAAAACCATGCACGCAACACCTCGGTAGCCCACGTGTGTGGAATTAACTTCCCGCAGTACGCGGTGGCACCCAGGGACACGGAAAACACGTATTCGTGAGACACACAGGGTACTATGACCTTGAAAACGGGTAAGTGATATACAGGGAGAACCACAGTGGGAAAAATAGCGTGCACCATCTGACTAGCGTGGTAATGAAAAACATGCGTAGCCAATACCCCCGCCAAAAAAAGAGATACGTCCTTGATCCGCTGTGAAGTAGTGATGGCACGTGAAACAACCAGAAGTAGCAACACACGTGTCGTCCTCCATGAAAGGCACGTACAGTGAACTTCTCGCCCCGCTCACCTTTAACCTGTCTCGATTGAAATGCCAGCGTGCATCATGTTGCGTACGCGCTTAGGCCCTTTCCTCGAATTACACGCATTAACATTTTTTCAAATGCTGAATCACTATGCACCCATGCTGAGTGAAACTCCCGCGCACATTATGTCACATATGTGCTTATGCGCTAAGGGCCTTTCCTTGAATTACACACTGACGTGGTGTTTTTTCACGTGCCAAATCACTCTGTATCATGCTGGCCACGCGACAACACACGGAAGACCACGCTCCTGCCCAGTAGGCCATTTTCTTGCCCCCAGAGCCCAGAGCCAACTCCCACCAGCCATCTGCTGCTGCCTGCCTGCCTGCTGGCCACGTGCCCTGCTATTTGGTGCCTGCATGTCAGCCATCTGCAGGGGTCCAGTTGCTGTGACCACCCCTGCTGGAGCAGAGACTCCCGACTGAAATTCCATCGCTCCACAGCCCAGCACCAGGACCCAGTTGCCCACCCACACCTGCCTCGGGGTTTGCCATGTCGGGGGGAACACCATCAGACACCACTGGCAAGCCCCAGCCAGAGAGGCATTGGGCTGCCAGCTTCACAGCAGGAGAGATTGGCATCCTGGTGGAGCAAGTCCTGGTGCATTATGATGCCATTTACGGGAGAAGATGCGCCGATAAGGAAGGATGGGAGAGGATCTGGCTGGACATCGTGGTTGCCATCAACGCAGAGGGGGTGGCAACCCGCAAACTACAACACGTCTGTAAGCGCTGGGAGGACTTCATATCCAGGACCCTCAGGAAGGCCCGGTGCCTCTTGGAAGCAGCAGATGCAGTGAGACGCCGGTTCCACCTTACCACCGATGACATGAGGGTCCTGGAACGCATTAATCCAGCGCTGCACCGACAGGTCCTCGAGAGGGAGACCGGTCCAGAGTCGAGCGGTAAGTGGCCATGCGTACTTATTGGACGCAGTGCATGTTGAGGTGTGCCAGGAGTGTGCAGCTTGGACATATGTCTGAAAAGGGCCATGTATGGATGTGTATGTGCAGGGACATGACCGTGCTGCATGTGAGTCCTGTATTGCTTGATACACGTTAGTATTTCTGTGTATGTACTATGGCATGGTTGGGGTGTGACACATGGATGCTGGTTCCACCTTCATGTTCCTGCATGGCATACATGTGCGTGTGTGTGTTTGACATGTGTGCGACAGTGATACGCCATGAATGCATGTGACACAGATGTGTAGGAACCCTATTGGCATATGTGCCATAGTTGCCGATGATTGCACTGTGACAGGTGGTAGAGATGTACAGATGCATGTCTGTCTGTTGGCGTGTGTGCATGTGTTCGGCACTCCCCATGTTGCTTGTGACATCATGCCAACCTTCAGATGTTCATGCTGGTGTGTGTTTATGGATGCTGCTGCCTGCTGTTAGGCAGAAACCTGTACAGTTCCCTCTGGGACCACTGCAAAAGATTTAGGACTACAGGTGTTTGGCAGTAAACCCACTTGGTAGCAGTCTGTACCACACAGATTCACTTGGTAGCTGTGGCTGAGCAGTCAGACTTCTCTCAAGAAAAGTTAGGCAGTATGTGGAGTATACAAAATAGGGCAATTTACACAGTAGAACAAGCAAACACGGGACAGAGCTTGGGTGTAAAGATATATAGTTATTTATTTATAAAAACACATATATGAAAAACACACTGGCACTAATACGGCAAACAACTTCAATTACAATTACTATAAGTATCTCACTCTTCTAACAATAGTTCGACAAGTCTAGGTTCAACGGCACCACTTATTTGCAGACAGAGGTGAATGCTTTAACCTAGATGGCACTCTAGTATTCGTTAGGAGGGGAGAGAAAAGGCAGGGTATGAAATCAACTAGGTACCAACACTTTTATGAAACAAATGCAAGGCAAGTAAGGCAGGGTCAACTGTAGATCGCAAAGTTCAGAGGACAGGCCCACTCGGAGAGAGGCAAGGCGATATGTCCAAAAAGTACCACAGTGGAAATGCAATTCGAGTCTTTGTTGCAAATTGTCTCAGAACGTTTGGACCAGTTCAGAACAGAAAGTTAAGAAAGCTTGGAGGCGACCCAATGGAGAGGCAAGGATTAAGACACCTCGCTCTAACCGTCACAAGGGAAGCCAGGCGGACACGGTACCTTGTATGTGGAGAGACAGCTCCGGCGGGGGCAGTTGTTCCTGGTGGTGGATGCAAGTCGGGGCTTTGCCAAGAGAAGTGATGATCTCGTCGTTGAAGGAAAGTTGAAGATCGTTGCACCACCAGGGAAGATACCAGCCGCGGAGTGCTCCCTCACAAGGCACCACCTTTTGGTCGCGGTATGGGCTAGTGGCTATCCAGTTGCCGGGGTGCTCAGCACGGGCAATTCGACCACTATGCCCTCGAAGCGAAGAAAAAGCAAAGGGGACTGGTTGTGCCCACCAGTCAGGGGAAGAAGACTCTCCGGCGGGGAGATCTCCTCTGTCGTTGGGAAGTGGTGAGTCGGTTCAGCAGGGCTCCACCGGAGGTGTCGTCCTTGCAGGTCGGCTCAGCTTTACCCTCGTCGGATTCTTAGGTCCTGTAGCGACTTCTCAGATCCAGTTCCAAAAGCCCTGCTTTTATGCAGCAAACCCCCATTCATTCAGCCTAGCTGTCAATCAAAACACGCTAAGTGGTGAGCGGGGTGGCTCACCACTTGGGCCAATCACACCAGAGTGCAACTTGAGTTGGCAAGAAAACTCAGTCCAGGGTGCCTAAACCCCCTCCCGCACCCCCTGTGGTACCCAGACATAATGGCACCACTTTGGAGGGCTTCTGTGTAGAAGCCCGCCAAAAGTGGAACAAAGGGCTCAACCTTTGGTTCGGAGTTACAGAGATGAACACAGACGCCATTTTAAAAACCGAGTTCTGGCAGAAAATACCAACCGATAAACTTATTTAAGACAAATAAACCGGTGGTATGTTAGAGACTAACAGGAAAAAGTATTAGCCTCCAACAATGGGAAGAATCCTATAGAGTTATATTCGGGGTCGAATATAACAAGTAGTTTCCACTGCCACCAGCCAAAACTCAACGAGGGGGGACGGGACAATGCCCCCTTGAATAACAGACCCTGGGGCAATCCAATTACCCCTACTAGTATGTCCATAATAGGATGGTTTGTACTAGTTCTGTTAGTAAATTTAGGTCTAGTAAAGCCAATGGTGACTTTACATGCCCTGGGAGACAGTAGTCACTCCCAGGGTATGGAGCCTATGGTGGGGATCCTCTAGGACGCCCCAGTGTTACGGCACGGAGGGTGCGGTCTAACACACATAGCAAAACAAATGAGACTCTATGGAGTAAAAGACCCCATAGCCCATAGAACACATTGACATTTAAAGGAATTAACCACATTCGTGTCCAAGAGTGGGAGAAAAGAGTCTCACTCTTGGCAGGATGGAAAAAAACAAACTCCAGAAATCCAGCACAGCTGCTGGGGGACTCACTAGGTTAGGAAATTCATCCTAAACAGAGAATTCTCCGTAACACTAGCCCCACCCCCCCAGACTAAGGGACAGGAGGATTTAATCCACTCCTAGATGAATCTCATACCTCTAGTCGATGACATACATCCTAGAGAGACCATCAGCATTTTGGTGGTGACACCCTGATCTGTGCTCTATGGTAAAATCAAACGCTTGCAGGCAGATCAACCATCTCAGTAGTTTTGGGTTTTCCCCTTTCATTTGCATTAACCATCTCAAGGGTTGGTGGTCAGTCTGAATGACAAAAGTACAACCATACAAGTATGGCCTAAACTTCTTCAGAGCCCACACGATAGCAAAGCATTCTCTTTTGATTGTTGCCCACCTTGTTTCAGGATCCTTCAGCTTGCGGCTGATGAAGCAAACGGGGTGCTCCCTACCTTTCCCATCCAGTTGACCGAGTACGGCACCTATTCCTACATTCGAAGCATCTGTCTGCACAATGAAAGTTTGGTGGTAATCAGGAGCTCTGAGTACTGGGGCTTGGCAAAGAGCCTTTTTCAGTTTTTCAAAAGCCTGATTGCACTCCTCGTTCCATTTAACCTTTTTAGGAATTTGGGAGAGGAGATGACATTCAGAGGAGAAGCTATGGTCCCATAATTCTCAATGAAATTCCTGTAATACCCAGTGAGACCTAAGAAGGCTCTCACTTGGGTCTGAGTAGTAGGTGTTGTTCAATTTTGCACAGCTTCAATCTTACTGAGCAAAGGCCTTATTTCACCACCTCCTACCTCATGTCTAAGATAGACTACCTTACTCTGACCAATTTGGCATTTACTCGCCTTTATGGTTAGATTGGCTCGTCCAAGAGCCTGCAAAACATCTCTTAGGTGGGTTACATGTTCTTCCCAGGAATTGCTGAACACTGCTATGTCATCCAAGTATGCCATGCAGAAGTCCTCCATCCCATTCAGAACCTGGTTTACCATCCGTTGAAATGTAGCAGGTGCATTTTTCAATCCGAAAGGCATCACCTTAAACTGATATAAGCCAACGGGGGTAGAAAATGCAGTTTTCTCCTTGGCATGGTCTGTCAGGGCTATTTGCCAATAGCCTGACGTCAAGTCAAATGTGCTGAGGAACTTGGCGGAACCAAGTCTATCCACCAACTCATCTGTCCTTGGCAAAGGGTGGGCATCAGTCGTGGTGACTGCATTAAGAGCTCTATAATCCACGCAGAATCTAAGTTCTTTAGATCCGCCCTTTGGTACTAACACAACTGGGCTAGACCATGGACTAGTAGAGGGCTCTATTACCCCGAGATCAAGCATCTTGTTGACCTCAACTTTGATGTGGGTTCGTACGTTTTCTGACATTCGGTATCCTCTGCTTTTGACTGGCAGACAGTCACCAGTGAGTATGTCATGCTGGCCCCAAGGGGTCAAGCCTGGTGAAAGTGAGAACAGAGAGGCAAACTGATTTAACATAGATTTGCACTCTTCTTGTTGCTCAGGTGTCAGATTTGAAGAGAGATTTACTCCTTCAATTTTTTCGTCTAAAGGTAAGCCTCTGAGGAGATCAGGAAGAGCTTCACTCTCTTCTTCTTCCTCTGATGATGCTAGAAGCAACGCTCCTGCATCAGGTCTTGAGACAAACGCTTTGAGTCGGTTGGTGTGGAAGACTGTCAGAGCCTCCTTGGGATTGCCCAAGTCCACCAGATAGTTGACCTCTCCGAGTTTACCCACAACTCTGAAGGGTCCCATCCATTTGTCTTGCAAGGCCCTCTGCCTTTTTGGGATCATAACGAGAACTAGCTGGTCTTGAGTGAACTCAACCATGTTAGCCTTTTGAACATGCCAGTGCTTGACCAATGCTTGTCCAGCTTTCAAGTTATCGCTTGCTTCCGTCATCATGTGCGACATTCTCCTCCGGAGACCTATCACGTAGTCAGTCACTCTGACTGGCTTGGGGAAGGAGCACTCTCCAACCCCTTCTTAATCAGGGCCAATGGACCTCTGACGGGATGACCATAGAGAAGCTCAAAGGGAGAATAACCTACTCCCTCCTGAGGGACTTCTCTATAAGCAAAGAGAAGGCATGGCAGTAGAAGGTCCCACTTCCGTTTAAGGGGTTCTTCTAAAGCACCTATCACGCTCTTCATGGTTCGGATGAACCGTTCTACCAACCCATTGGTTTGTGGGTGGTACTTGTAAGTAACTCCACAGGTTTTCCACATGGCTTTCTTGTAGTGGGACATAAAGTTTGACCCCCTGTCAGAGATTAATTCCTTAGGACCCTGACCCTGGTAAAAATACCAAGGAGGGTCTTAGCCACAGCCAGAGCTGTAACAGTCCTCATAGGAATTGCCTCAGGATATCTAGTAACATGGTCTACTACAACAAGTATAAACCTGTTGCCTGAGGAAGTTGGAGGACCAAGGGGACCAACAATGTCAATCCCTACTCTCTCAAATGGGACTCCCGCAACTGGGAGAGGCACTAAAGGTGCCACATTCTTGGAGCCCACCTTATCAGAGGTCTGGCAGGTGTGGCAGCTCCTGCAGTGTTTTTCTACTTCGGCCCCCATCTTCGACCAATAAAAGTAGAGAGAGAGCCTTTCCTTAGTCTTCTTGAAACTCAGGTGACCAGCCAAAGGAATCTCGTGGGCTAACTGCAAGAACTGTGGTCTGTTCTCTTGGGGTACTACAAGTCGTTTGTAGTCTCCAGGTGCAGACTCGGTCAGTTCACTGTAGTAGAGGCCATCTTCCCAGTGCAACCTGTATTTCCCAGGCTCTTGCCCTTCAGCCTGAGCTTCTGCCTGGTGGCGAAGACCTTCCAGAGTTGGACATTCTCTCTGTCCCTTACTGAAATCTGCCCTGTTGGGTCCACCTTTTGCCAGTAAAGACTGCAGCTCAGGATGGTCAACAGGATCCAGATCTCCAATGGGTTCCTGGCCTTCAATTAGCTCTTCTTCAGAGTCTAATTCTACCACACAGGGTTGTACCTCCCTCTCAGCCTCAGCTGGAGGGGGAGTTACGGGTGTAACTTTGGACAACCGCGGGGAAGCCCATTTTGGCTGCACTGAAGTGCTGGCTGCTGGTTTCGGTATAGAAGTCTTAGGTTTCCCTTTCGCTTCTGATTTCTGTGAGACAGCAGTTGACAATTCCAGTGGAGCAGGAGTGATTTCTTTCTTTATCATCTCCTGGAGAGTACCTCTCATGGTTCTCTCCCTTGCAGGTCTGGTTAGCTCCTGTAACCGTTTACTAGGAGGTCTGGAGGTATGCGACACAACTCCGAGAGTTTTCAAATCGTTACCCAACAGAACGCGTCCTGGTACCTCACTCTGTATGCTGACAGGTATCTTCACAGTCATGTCGTTACACTGGATGAGAACTGGTAATTGGGGAAGCAGCTGCACAGGCCGTCCAGCTAACTTGGAGAGGCATTTGGGTGCGTTAGCTACATCCTCAACCTGAAAAAAAGATTTATCCACCACAGTTATGCTGGCCCCAGAGTCCCTAATGGCAGGAGTCTCCTGACCATTCACCTGGACACTGTCCTTATAATACTCTTTAGTATTATCTGGGATAGAATTATAGACATCTAAATTCTGTTGCTCCCACAAACCCAGAGACACTAAAGAAACACTGGCTGAGACTCCAATGGGTTCATCAGCCAGCAGTAGAAAGTTTCCACTTGCCATTTGGACTTCCTCCTCTGGAGCGAAGGCTAAGGAGACAAGTTGGACCCCTGAAGGTTTACCCTTACATCTGGGATCTCCTTTCACGTGGTCAGCCGAGCCACAAACAAAGCACTTACGGAATGCTTTCTGGAATGGTGGCTTGTTCTGGCCTCCCTCCGGTTTGGCACCAGAAGGCACACTATTCTGCTGTGGTTTTCCTTGTGGCTTACCCTTCTGGTTTGGTTTGGGGCCCTCTTTGGTATTTGAGTTATTAGAATTCTCTTTTGAGTCTTTTTTAGGCTGTTTTCCCTCATCCTTTTTCTGAGTTGTCCCAGAATCCTTATGAGTAGCCCTGTTGGCAACCCACAAGTCAGCAGCCTTAGCTAGCTTCCTGGAATCCAATTCCTTCGAATCAGCCAAGTGCTGTCTGAGCTCAGGAGAACAGGCATCATAAATAGACTCCAGCATAAAAAGATTCTTCATACCCTCATAAGTGTTCACCTTGTAACCCTTAATCCATCCCTCTATGTTTTTCAACCCTTCACTCACCCAGATAGCCCAAGGGGTACCATCATGCTTTTTGAGGGTTCTAAACCTCTTAAGATACTGGGAAGGGGTCTTCCCAAATCTAGCTATCAAAGCTAGTTTCACACTTTCGTACTCTTTCCTATCCTCCTCCCCCAACTCCATTACCACATCAGTTGCAACAGGGGGGAGCCTAGAGAACAACTAGGTAAGTAGCTCATTAGCTGTGATGTTCTGGAGCCCATGATTGTACTCAAACAAACTCAGCCAATCCAATACATCCAACTTTGGTTCGTACATACCAATTAATTCCTTCAGCATCCGGGGTCTTTTGGGACTGAAACGTCTAGAGGAGCCAGAGACAGAAGCAGTTTCGACAGACAACATTTTTATTTCTAACTCATGCTTGAGCTCCATTTCTCTGAGCCTAAGAATTTGTTGCATTTCTTGGTGTTTCTG